>NC_137455.1:66191308-66791308 GCF_964235325.1 Thermobia domestica
GACGTGGCGAAATTGAATTTTTCCAATGGTTGGATGCTTGTTTGTGGTACTGTGTGGCAGGAGTCGCCATTTTTGACTGATTGTTGAGATTTCTTAGGACGTGGTGAAATTGAACTTTTCCAATGGTTGGATGCTTGTTTGTAATCAGGATCGTACCTCAAGAATCACGACTCATTCCCAATCACAATTCGTTTGAGAAAATTTAAGTCATTGTGCAGTTCGGTCTTTAAGTCGCGGTAAACATTCACTCGAAAGCCTCTCTGCTCTTCTGACAACACGCGAAGCACAAATTTCGCAGAAATACGTTTCATCTTCAAATCATCAGCTAAAATGCGCTAGCAGATCCTCTAGGACAACGTCTACGACGATCTTCATTGATGACATTTTGAACTTTCCCAATATTTTCTTAATTTCTTCCTGTTGAAGGACGGCCATGTCATGCCATGTCTTCAGTTGACATCTTGCCATCTTTAAAGCGTGGAAAACACTCGTAGACTTGTGTCGTGTCTTTTCCAAAGCATCATCATTAAAAGTTTGACAAAGCATAACAATGGTCTCAGCTGCAGTTCTTCCCAACAAGAAACAACATTTAACAGAGATACTTTGCTCCTTCTGGTCCGTTGTGTAAATAATTAATCAAAAACTGCCATACTTTGGCACCAGCAGCACAAACAATGCAACCCACGAACGAACTGCTCTGCACCGAATAATGGCAATTTGCAAACTGATGCAAGATACCCCATTCCAATGACACCGTAACTACATCGGTAATCCGTTCAACATTATTTTTCAGGTTTTGTTTTTGATACCTCTCGTATATATCCAACATTCAATTCGGCGCTATCCGTTATATAGATAGCAAACCGATCTACCTATCTATTGCATAAAACAGAATTCAAACATTCGCTTTCTTTCAAGTTATCGTACGAAATTACGGACGGACAAACGAACGCACCAACAACACAACAAGTTCTACTGCGTGATACTAATAAATAAGAAAATTTATTATAGTGTTATTGATTGATGTTTACAATACTTCGAAACTTACGCAAATTATGGGTGGAGCAGGCAAACACCGTTAAGATTTAAACCGTCAGTATGATCAATGTGGTAAAATTGCGTTCTTATACCCTTCCAGGGAACCTGTCTTCGTTTAACCTGTTCATCACTGTAAGCCGAGTATTTCTCCCCGTCCTTAACAAAACCTTTCCATAATTATATGATGCCATTGAAAAGCAGGTTAAACCAAACTCTATATAACACCTACACACATACTTATCAACTTAATGGAAACCCCTTTTTAAAAAAGTAAAACCTACCAGCTCAATATGGAGTCCGCCCTCAGAACAGCTCTGATGCGAAGTGGAAGTCATAGAGGTCATAAACTGTAACAAGGAAATATTACACCATTCTGCGTGCAGTGCATACTCAGTTCCGTGAAAGAGTGTGGACGGAAATCTGCACCGAATTCGTATTTCCAAAACTGATCACAGATGTTCAATTATGTTCAGTTCCGCGGCTGTGTTCAACTTCATCCTGATATTCCTCAAATCACACCCCAACAGATCTAGCTGTGTGAATGGGCGCATTATCTTGTTGGAATAAGGCGTCATTGCCTATATATATATATATATATATATATATATATATATATATATATATATATATATATATATATATATATATATATATATATATATATATATATATATAAAAATAGAAACATCTGGAACATACATGGTGCTCTAAAATTATGACAACCACGGACAGTCACGTGACCGGTAAGATCAGCATAGAACCCACTGTAAAACCAGATACTGCGACACGCAGCATCACAGCTCCACCGCTATGTTTCACGATTACACAGAGACAATGCAGGTCGTGTCACTGGGCGTTAGCTACACATACACACAAGCCGTGTTTTCAATTAAAGGGAATGATGATTCATCCGATCATTTTACACGTTTCCAATCATTAGTGGTCCAAGTTGCATGTTCGTGATATCATTGGCGTCATGCTAAACCATTATGGTCCCTTATTGGTGGTTTCACCCGTATAACACGATCATATCTGTCCATCTTATGTAACTCGGGGTAGAGTGTGGCTGTCGACACAAGCTGCGGAAGGTGCTGCTGCACAGCAACCGTAAGATCGATCTGACAAGGGGACTTACGAAAAAGTCACTTACCGATTTGAATGAAACTTTGCACATATCGACACGTATGTTTTTGTTTCGGCAGTGGTGAAGATTTAAGGGTGGAAACCACCCTTTGAACGTTAGGGGTGGTCTCTAAGCATAATGACCGAAAACAATCATTTAATATAGAAGAAAACATACTGCTAGTGGGAATTTAGGACAGCTGATTCAGAATCTGACGTCAAAATTACAAAATTCAAAATGGCGAATCCAATATAGTGATTACAATTACAAAATGCCTTCTGGTTTGAAATTCTCTGCAGTTAGCCAAGAACAATTATAGTTGGCAGAGATTACTGCGAGGAGGTTGCAGATCAATTTGGAATCTCTTTCTGTATTTATTTTAACGGGATGTTTGATTAAAGTGATTTTCTCACCTCTCACTATCGAGTCATCAAAATAAGTCTATGACTCATAGCTACATCATACAGCCTTTAATTTCTGAAAATAGTGTTGTTATTACCATTGTTAATTATTTTGTAGGAAAAGAATGGAACATTTGACCGTATAGTCCAAAATAAATTCTTTTAATCTGAAAATGTCCTTGTGAAAGCATTAAATTCGGGAAAATTAACATCAGATCTTGTGAGATAATATTTTCAAGAGGTTTTTCCCCAATGTCCAATGTAAAGTCAATTTTGTTGTTAGATTCGTGAAGTGGTCACAATTCATAAACTTTTCAACCTATTTTACGAACAAAAGAGTACCTCAAAATAGAAACCATTCTGCACTAACAATTGGTGGGATCAGTCTCTTGATGTGTTCGTCTTTAGGCCGTGGAAAAACTTCTTAAGACATTTTATTGATATTGTCCTCTACAACTATAACACAAATTTACATCTCCGGAATAATGTAATTTTGATCCAAATCAGTGATTCACAATCAGTTTTCTTCTTCCAGATTTGCAAATCTTATTAAAAACAGTTATTTGGAACAAGATTGTGCTGCAGTTTGCGATTTGTCACAGTTATTGCCGTAATAAGGTTGAGCTTGGTGCAAAGAATATTTATGCATCACACTTTTTTTTTTTTTTTTACGAAATATCATTACTGTAAAGCGTTTTCTCATTAAATGTACACTTATAACAATTGAGGATATATGAAGTTCTGACAGTGAGAGGCGAGGGGACTCTATACATAAGCACCCCAAATAGGGAGAGCGCAGAGACTCCCTTTACTCAAGCATTACGTTAAAATAAAGGAGTTTCAAATCAATAGAAAGGGGTTTCAAATCGGTCTGCAACCTTCTCGTAATAACCTTTGCCAAATATAACTGTTCTTGGTTAACTGCGGAGAATTTGAATCCAGAAGACATTTTGTAATTGTAATTACTAAATTGGATCCGTCATTTTGAATTTTGTAATTTTGACGTCAGATTCTGAATCAGCTCTCCTAAATCCCCTCTGGCAGTATGTTTTCTTCTATATTACATGATTGTTTTGTGTCTATGTTTGGAGATCACACCTAACGTTTAAAGGGCGGTTTCCATCCTTAAATCTTCACCATTGCCGAAACAAAAAATGCGTGTCGATTATTTTTCATGTTCTACAAGTGTGCAAAGTTTCATTCAGATCGGTGAGTGACAGTTCCGTAAGTCTCCTTGTGCGTGACAATTCGCTCTAATGATTGGTGAGATCTCTCATTAGCAGTTTTGTTCCAACCTCTATTCGCCGTTGTGGTCTTGCTGCGAGTTTTGTAGGCCATTCTCAGCTTGAACACTGTCCCATGTGACATATCTGCCACTAGGAAAATCTGGGGTTGTCTCGCCTCGAAAAGGTGAAGTGAAGGTGCTTCCTGATCTCGCAAAGTATATTTGGTTCTATTGAAAGAGCTGCCTCGTCTCTATCTCGTCTCGAAAATTGCCTCGTCTGATTTCATGTGCAACATTACCTAGATACTTTCCACTTTCGCTATGCTCGCATTTACTCTCATGAGAGAATCTCCCATTACACTATTATCGTCTGCTTAATTCACTGCACACTGGTGTTCTACTGTTTCTTACGTAGTACCGGCACTGCAGTCGCTGCATGATCGTTGGCAACCCAGACGTCTGACGACTTTCAAACTTTAAACGTTTCAATGACATTGATAAGTATGTGTATATACACATTTGTTATTCTGACGAAAACCTTACATGGAAATCAGCGATAAGCAGGGGTGCCCATCCCCCCCAAAGCTGATGGCGCACTTCCCCCCAAAACTAATAATCTCTTCCCTCCTCAAAACTCAAGTCCTCTAAAAACAATTGCCCAGTGTAGCAGTAGTTTTTATAGTACTAGTAATTGTTATTTTTGTTGTTGTGTTTATTTCCTGTAGTAGTATTATAGAATGCTTGTAGTAGTAGTAGGGGCAGTAGTAATTATAAAAATTGCATTACTTTTATTAGTAGTCTTGATAGTGTACAATACTAAATATGCTCTATAAGGATATTGAAGGGTATAAAAGCTTCTACACACTGTGTATGGCACAGGGTTTCTTTTTTTTTACAATTAGTAGTATTATTTTTTCCTTTACAAAATATTGATATAAAACCCTTGTACATGAAAAGTAAGACGCAAGTTACAAGTTATTGAGTTTGATACCAAAAGAAAATGTTATCCTCGAAATTAGCCTACAAAAAGAAGTGATATCCAACAAAAAACATTCCTGTAAAAGAGCCAAGTACGAGTGGCCTTAAAAAGAATTGAAATCACAAAAATAGGTGCCAAGTTCTTGTGGACAACAGTTACAAACACTCACTGGCTTACTTCAAATTTAGATTTGAAACTTGGGTGTTGTCTGTATGGTTACCACTAGCTCACAATTATGTCAAACTACTTTATAATTTTCAACAGACAACATACGCAAGTTTCAAATCTAAATTTGAAAGTGATTCCTTGAGTGTTTGTAACTGTTGTTCACTAGAACTTGGCGCCATCCTTTCATATAGCAACTTGCGCGGTACTTCATTCATAGAGTTTCTAAGCAGGGGATAGGGGGATTCATTCTCGAGATTTAAAAAAAAAAATCGCATCGTGTTCCAATGTTATTCTGACGACAGCAAAATTACTTATTCGACATTAGAGTAAAATTCTTCCCCAATTTTTTTATTCCCCCCAATTTTTTTCTCGATGGCACAACTTGCGCCATTCATCCCTCCTGTGGGCGGCCCTTCTCTCTTAAAACGAACCAACCTTTTCTTTCATACGGCTACTTGCGCGGTACTTCATTCATCGAGTATCGAGGCAGGGGGTACGGGGGTTCACCCCGGAAAATTTTTGAAAATTAGCTTCTCAAAATCGTGTTTTAATGCTATTCCGACAGTAAAATTGCTAGTTCAAAAGTAGAGTAAAATCCCCCCCAAAATTTTTCTCAATGGCGCAGCTTGCGCCATACATCCCCCCTGTGGGCGGCCCTGGCGATAAGTAATTGAAATCATCGTTTGAAGTTGTAAAGGAATATAGATTTGGTTCAACAGTGTAAAGTCCTTTAGCCTCACAAAGATGACAATTTTTGACTTGAACCTTCTTTGTTGAAGATGTCAATTCTGGAAATCCGTCACCGTAGTTCTTCTATACAAACTGTTTCGTATATAATAAAAAGCCACCTAACAGACTGCAAAAGAGGCAAACAAAGACTGGTCTGTGGTGGCCACAGACGTAAACATCAACTGGAACACAATGCCTAAGGGCAGAAAGAAATCTCTGGAAAGAATCTCTGGAAGAACCTTAATTCTGCATAAATCGAAACGAATTGCAGCTATTCCTTTTGATATACCGTATTTGCCGGCGTATAAGACGCACTTTTTTCCCCTGGAAATTGTCGGTAAAATTGGGGTGCGTCCTATACGCCGGTGCGTCTTATGCAACTAACGGTAATTCAAAGGCATTATATTTCACTGCCTCTGCTTCTCCTTTGTGTTGTTGAAATCAGGGTTCAAGAAAGTGCTGACATAAGGTTGAATATTTCAAAGATACCGATAACATTGTTTTTTCCGAAAGGAATATGCATGCAAAACTTGTCGGCATGATTCTTGTAAACCGCTCAATAAAAACCAAACAGTCCGTGTTCTTTTGTAACCGCCGATTGTTGTTTCACCGCATTGCTTTTGAAAGGATGACGGTGTTCTTTTACTTAGTACTTGTAACCACAGTTTTTATGTTTTGCATTGTTTATGAATAGATGACTAACAAAGGCTAAGAAAGATTCGCATCGTGTTCTGCTTCAGTTCTTTAATCTTCGTTATCGTGGCAAGTTGTTAAAATGTCGCGGAGGCACAGCTCCGACATAGCTTTTAAGTTGCAGGTTATAGAATATGCAAAAGCTAATGGGAATAGAGCCGCAGAACGTCATTTTGGCCCTCCTCCTACAGAAAAGATGATTCGCACCTGGCGAAAACAAGAAAATGAACTTACAGCAGCAAAGTGATCTAAGCATAATCTTCGCGGAGGAGTCGTCAAATGGCCACAACTCGAAGAGGATGTAAGAAAATGGGTTGAGGACCAAAGGAAGGACGGGATTGCAGTGTCTACAAAGATGATAATCCACAAAGCAAAATCTATGGCAGAGCGTACAGGTATCACTGATTTCACTGGTTCAACTTCATGGTGTTCCCGATTCATGAAAAGAAATCGCCTTTCTATGCGTGTAAAAACTAAAATAGCACAGAGAATGCCAGCTGAATATGAGGACAAAATTGTACAGTTTCACAGATATGTCTTAAAAATCAGAAAACGTAAACAATTTCAACTTTCGCAAATAGCCAATATGGATGAGGTGCCTCTCACATTTGATGTACCTTCAAATAAGTCAGTGGACTCAAAGGGCAAAAAAACTGTTCCTGTGAAAACCACTGGTCATGAAAAAACGCGTTACACTGTTGTGTTATCATGTTGTGCAGATGGAACGAAATTGACGCCATTCTTGGTATTTAAAAGAAAAACATTACCAAAAGAACAAATACCAAATGGTGTAGTGATTCACGTTCATGAAAAGGGTTGGATGGATGAAAACGGAATTAAGATGTGGATAGAGAAGGTGTGGTCTAGGCGTCCTGGAGGACTCTGAAGGAAACCGTCCTTACTTGTTTGGGATGAATTTCGTGCCCACAAAACAGAGGTTGTCAAGAAGAAACTGCATGATATGAAAACGCACATAGCCGTAATACCGGGAGGATTGACAAGCCAGCTTCAACCTTTAGATGTTTCTATCAGCAAACCTTTCAAGGGATTCATGAGAGAGAAATGGAATGCGTGGATGAGGTCTGCTGACTTCGAAGTCACTCCCACAGGAAGAAGAAAGAAACCCAGTATCTCACAAATATGCGAATAGGTGAAAGCATCATGGGATGAAGTGAAAAAGGAAACTGTCATAAAATCATTTAAAAAATGTGGAATCAGTAACGATATGGATGGTTCTGAGGACGACTTACTGTATGAAGATTGTGGTAGCTCTGCTTCTGGTGAAACGGCAAGTGATGAAGTTTCAAGTTCTGCTGATAGCAGTAACAGTGATGACTGACGTCTTCCAATGTGCCAAAACAAGTTTGTTATCTTTCTGTCCAAGCCTTTTAGGTGAATGTAACGTATATGGAATATGTTCTTGTATTTTTGTCATGTACGCGTGTATTTATTTTTTGTTCTCTTTTCTTTCTGTCCAAGTCATTTAGGTGAATGTAACGTAAATGGAATATGTTCTTGTATTTTTGTCATAAATGCATGTATTTTTTGTTGTATTTTTACAGTATATCTGTTTACATTTTATGATTAAAGTAAAGTACCTACATTAAAGTAAAATAAAATATAACAAATGCTTGAACAAAAAATAATGGAAATTAATAAAATTTTCACTATTATATTTTTCTCAAAAATTGTTTCCAAAAAAGGGGGTGCGGCTTATACGCCGGCAAATACGGTATACAATTATATATATATATATATATATATATATATATATATATATATATATATATATATATATATATATATATATATATATATATATGGGAAGTGCGCACAGTACCGGACACCTAAGGTTTTTTCCAATTCACGAGATAAGTAACAGGTACATCATAAAAGTAATGCAACCATATTAAAGTTGGACATGTATTATAAGAGCTGACGTAAAAGAAACTACAACAATGGAGAGCATATATTTTTAAAATGAAAATGAAAATCAGGTTCAAATTCACGCATACACAAAAACGTTACCCAATACCGGACACAACATAAAATACATTGTTTCCTTTTATATGCAACGAATGGTATGATATATAAACGTAAATAACGTCTGAAGGCACTTCTATAAATATTTAAGTAAATAAAACACACCTCGTTGCAGAAACAATAATAATAAAAACAAAGAAATGTCAAGCCAATATCCCAGTACTGAACAAGGAGTATGAAGATGTAAATTAGTCCTATCTCACCTGAACATAAACAAGCACTAAACAAATTTGCACCAATCACATAAATAATAGTCAATATTCTCTTGATTTGTGCATGCAACATGAGCCCATTTGTGACACAAAATACACTGCACTCACTCTTCGTCCACTTTCAGAACAAATGATGCATTCAGTGATGATGGCTTTTAATCCACTGCTGCACTTATCTGTGCCACTGGTGTCAAAGTCAGTTTTTTTCTTATTGACTTCTTACTTTTCTTTGCACCTGTCTGTTCGCTTTCATTAGCTACCTTTTCATTGAGTTGTCTTCGTCTACTTGAAACTGCATGCTCTTCAGTGTCGTTTCTTCTATCACTTGTGCTTTACTTCCTGTTACTTTTTCTTCTAATGTTTTCCTGTGTGGCGTAGATGTTAGAATTTGGCTGGTTTCACTTCTGTTTCTTCTCATTGGTAACTTGCTGTTTGTTTCGCTTGTGACTAAGTAGATCTCTTGAGCTACTGTCTGAAATTGTCTTAAAGTTGACGGCATACTAGGATCGAATGAAGACCTTTCTTGAGCTGAGCGAGAAATCGTGCTAACAGAACTGTGTTTTACCCTGTGAAGTGAAAAACTTCTTTTTGTTCATTGACAGCAATTGGTTGTCCATGTCCTTTTGATGATTAACAAGCTGCGAATCCATTTCTTCTGAAAATGTATCAAAACGGCCCATTTAAGAAGTCATTTCTATTGTTTCCAATTTTGAAGTCTTTCACTCTATCCTCTAAAGTGCTCTTAGGTACCAGAAAGTTACGTGCTGCTACCCTCAGACTCATTTGCCCTTCCATGACTGCTTGTGTTGCCTTCCTCATATCCTCTTCCACCCATTTCCCCCCTTTCTTGCTTGCCATCTTGCCTGGAAAAAACAACGAGAAAAGCTACTAAATTTTCCGTAACGACGACATTGTGTCCTTGTCCGATACTGGGAACATACATGCTGTCCGGTACTGGGAAATTAACATGTTAACATATAATGTTGGGTCACGTAGTAATACGTTCCGTAATTCAATATTTATTTTCATTCTTGGGTACATCACACAATAAGAGAAGTCATATATGTAATAAAATGCTCACGTGCTTACCCGTACAGTCGACACAGTAGACAAAACTTAACATACAGCACCAACGTACACAGCAATTCAGCTACAAACGCCAATATCTTTCTCCACAATGGCCTGATACAAGTCACAACTTGCTCACCTACACCTTGAACTTACACAATGGTGATGATAACCAGTACACGTCTGTCATCTATCGGATACGGACTCTACAACTACTGTCCGGTACTGTGCGCACTTCCCCTATATATATATATATATATATATATATATATATATATATATATATATATATATATATATATATATATATATATATATATATAATATTTTAAGTAGGAAGTGCTGTGTTATAAATCAGATTAGAAGAATGTGTCAGGTCTTATGATTTACAGTTTACCACATTATCAACGTCTTCAAACGATCAGTCTCAGTTGACTTTTATATTGTTTTAGCAATTCTTCTATTGTCTCTGAGATTCTTACTAACACACACGCGTATTTTCTTATATATGCGTGCCTTAGTGTTTGTGTGTTGGGGAAATGTAACTATCTTACAACATTTTAGAGTTCTTCATCGTACAAAGTTAGCTGTTATCTGGTGCAAACTTAACCCGAGGGAGACAGAAGTTGTCAGTACAACCAGTTTGTTCTACAACTCTCTACAACTTTTATCTCAAAAAGCTCTAGAAGCATTTCGTTAGGGTTATATATTTTTTTTCTGTTGTTTCTTTGGATACAGCTTACAGCATCCAGTTTCATGCAGACAAAACGTGCGTAGTTTGCAGTACATCCTGCTGGGAGGTATCTATTTCTCCGACTCTATCAACTCCGCAATATCTCAATAACGAAAGGATCCAAAACAGCACACAGAGAAAATGCATTTTTTTTCTCTTCCTAGTGTTCCACATCAACCTCTACTCCCTTTTCTTTCTTCGATTTCTTCCTATCCTTTCCTCCCAGGGATTACGAGGCAGTGGTAGGAAGTAATCCAATCGTTATCTTCGGCCTACACAAATCAATTCGATTTTACGACTCTATTTTCCTTTTTACTGTTTCCTTTGATAGTCATAGGAACATGTTTCTTTCTTACGTCAGATTCGACGTAACAACTGAAATGGCTGGGCTGGGGATTGTAAATAAAGTTACTTACACTGAGGAGAAAGAAAGTTATGGGATGATTGGTTGCCATCAGTTGGTATTTGATTAATGATTAAAGATTTCTCCAACTGTCTTCCTTAGTAATATTTCAATACTCTTACACATACATAAAAATCGTAACTGTATACGTACGTTTCTTTATACCATTCGTCTCTATATTGTGTTTTCCGTCTGTTTTCGATGCATGTGATTGACAAATTTATGGAGTCTGCTTCACATCTGAGACAAATCATTCAAAAGTCGAAGCAGAAAACAAGAATGCCTTCAACGTCAAGAAGCAAGAACACCTGGCTTCAATTATATTTTCAGCTCAAATTTCCAGTCTTCATTAATCATGAACCAGATGATACAGTAATTTTGCCACACATACATATTCATCCCAATGAATATACCCTTTGTCGTGCGTGTATATATTTGAGGTATGTACTTTCAGCAGAAATACTGTGACATATTCAAATGATTGTTTCCTAAATTCCCTTACTTTCTCTACTGTAAACGACCTATCGTATTACATTTATTTATTTATTTATCAAATTTACACGATTCTCCTCTTTAAGCTATAAGGAATGATTACAAATTAATTAAAATGAATATGAAAGAAATAGTAACAGATGAATAAATTCACACCTATACACCCAGTAGGATTCGACAAATCTTTTAAACGCTTACCCATATCAGACATAATAATATATTATTATTATTATTATTATTATTATTATTATTATTATTATTATTATTATTATTATTATTTGTACCTAAATGCTATAATTTAGTCAAACGAAATCAAACTTCGTCTAGGAATTCTGATTCAGCTTGCCACAAATGGTTTCCCCATATACTCTTCGGTTGGGTCAAATACGAAAAGCGTGTATCTTCTTATACATTTAAATATATTCCATACATAGTGCAAATGATACAGTACGAGGAATTTAAACTATTTCCCATACAGATGAAAAAAAATGTAAAAAGGGAACGTGATGGTAAAGCGGCTTTTTAGTACTTCTCCACTTTCTTCACCACACAATTTAATGCAGAATATTTTGCGCCCTATCGCTAATTACAAGACATTTCCTCTAGGAAATAATGAAAAATTATTACAAAAAAGTTTAGTATTTTGGAGAAGTAACTTCACCCACTAATACTGTGATAGCATACATCATTAACTTTCCAAATTCTGAAATTGCGTAATCATGAAATCACGTAGATATCTACACGTAACCAGTGATGGCTCATGAGAGAAATTGCATAGGTAAAAATTACAATGTTGTAGGTACAAGTTACGGGAAGAAAACTTCACAAGTGTTCAATTATTGTATGCAAGAAGTATGTAAGAATTAGAATTATGTAAGTTTTCTCTTAGGTTGTAGCGATAAAATTTATAACTTCTACTCATGTGACTTTCCCCGCAAGTCACATTAGACTAATGTCACTGCAAACAAGTGAATTAACTGAATATCTCAGATTTGGTCACCGAAATTTTTCATAAATTTTCTTACCCATTCTAAGAGCATAAGACGTTTTCAATTTGTTCCTCCAGAACATATTCCCACAAGGCAGTAAATTAAATACCACTGAAAACAAATATGCCCGCAACTGACTTTGAGACTATTTATTTCATTGATTAGTGTTTCACGTCCCGTTCCAGTAGCACGGTTATGACACGGGATCTTACTTAAATACATACCTGAACCACTATTTTCAGTTAGAATTTACCAACATCAAGTTGTTGCAAGACGTTAGTGTTTAAAATAAAATTGTGAACACCAAGTAAGCTCGCTGTATAATATTCTGCAAACACTTAAGAAGTCACAAACAATATACCAAAGGCACTGGCCATTTCGTTTCATAGTAAGAGTCTTCGAGGTTACTTCTACGAAGTGCAATTTTGATATTATTCTCTGTTTATGTTTCCTTTGAAAATTGTAAAACAGGAAGTAAAACAAAAGAAAAATTTGTAATTAAACCTTATTTTATTTTAATTAATTTTACACTCATCTCTCTCTTTCTCTTTATTTTCTTCTCCCCTAGGAAGGGGGATGGAAACTTATTCTTAATCAAGATACAAATGAAGGTAAAGCTAGGGTTAGTATTGCATCCAATACATCTCTTAACTCTTTTTAAATTCTATTATTACTTTCCATAAAATTGTCAGTGTTTGTGTGATTATCTTTGCATTAATTACAGTCTGACTGCATTAGTTTAATTCTAGCGAGTAAACAGGCTGAAATTCCATAGACAAAGTTATGTGTATTTATTCCAGTAGTGTATTAATGTACACAAAGCATCACTCCCACGTACAAGTACGTCGGTCGAATTGGAAAACAATGCGCGACTCGGAATATATATATATATATATACATACAGAGATTTCGATAGACTGGGATACATCACTTCTCTCTTAAGACTAAGAGCCAAGACAGCCGTTTCTCCTTCACTCTTGTATTGATTGTTTACAAAGGCCAGCAGGGAAAGGAGAGTATAAGTTTGGTTCCATTCTCACAGACTACTCTTTCTTTCTTTCATCCCGCTTTGTGCAATATTTTATGGTGGCGCCCAACAATCCAATGGGGCTAGCCGTCTCTACATACTCTTCCTTCCTCTTTCGAACCTTTGTTTACAGTTGCCGACAGAAATGTACTTCCAATGCCTCCTTCAGATAACAGCACAGTATCGAGAAAAAAAGGAACAGAGAGAAAAAAATAAGCGATCTAACACTCCACAAATACACATAAAGAAGTCGTTTCAGTTTTTGAGGAAGACAACTTCAATCAAAAGATGTCTCAACAACTAAACACGAACTTCGAAAGATTCATTTTTCTTCCTATAAATTTGTTCTTGCAAGTAGTATGTGCGTCACTCACTGTTAGGAGTAAATGTGTCATTGTTAGAAGTACGGAACCATTAGAAGACAAGCAACAATTGATACAATTTGCTGCTTAACGCTGAACTGTTTCACCATACTATATATATATATATATATATATATATATATATATATATATATATATATATATATATATATATAATCTTTTTCAGCAGAATAAAAATTATAAAGTTTAGAGATACAATAAAAATATAACATTCTTATTATGTTCAGCACCACAAAATGCTTTTGTCAGACTGTCTTTCCTTCTGAAATGCAATAGATGATTCTTTCCTTATACACTATTTAAATATCTTTTCACTTTCTTTTCTCCGTCCTCTTTTCTCTCACTTTTGTGTGCTCTTCCCACTTTTTACTAGGTTTCTTATTACGTTTCAGCACAACAACAGTACCTTTCTCAGATTGTCTTTCCTTCTGGAAACCTATGGATGATTCTTTCCTTATATGCTATTTAAAGATCCTTTCACTTTCTTTCCTCCGCTCTCTTTTCTCTCACCGGTGTATGCTCTTCTCTCTTCTTACTAAGTTTCCTATTACGTTTCGGCAGCAGAACAGTATCTTTCTCAGATTGTCTTTCCTTCTGAAAACGTATGTATGATTATTTCCTTATATACTATTCAAAGATCCTTTCACTTTCTTTTCTCAGCTCTCTTTTCTCTCACTTTTGTACATCAGCCGTGTACTCTTCCCTCTTCTCTAGTTACCTCTTCTTCATTCCTGTTTTACCCATTCTTCCGATCTCATGCTGAGGAATGAGGAATGCAAAGAACAGATAAAACTGAGGAAGAACTTAGACAAGAAAGAACAAAAACACCGTGGAGATAGGTATGCAATCAGTGTAAACAAAAAAAAATTAAAAAACCTTCGAAGAGGTTAAAAGCAAAGGGCTATTCTAAGAAAGAAGGGGTACTGTTCAAGAAGGAATTATTACCTGCTGCAACATAAGTCTCTTTCTATTGTATCTATTAGTACTGACTTTATGAAACTTCCAGATGGAAGTGAAGCGCGTTAATCATTTACTGAGAAGTTTGCAGTTTTGCTTTTACATAGAACAACTGATTGAGAGATTAGAATCAAGGGAACATCAGAAGAGAAGCTATTCGTTCTAGTCATGATAAGACTAACAACTGACACATACAGCTCATTAAAAAAGATCTTAAGGTGTAGTTTAAATATAAGTTCAACAAAATAATAGAAAACAATTTATAAAAAATTAGAACAAAAGCACGAAAAAACTATAGAATAAACAAAATACAAATGGCACCCATATCTGTTTCCGAAAATGCGACATTTTATGGTGTCGGAAGGAGAAAGAAAGTTTCTCAAGCCCTAGTTATTCAACTGATGTGCAATAAAAACCAAAATGTTCAGCAAAGTGTAAGTTGCAAGACAATGTATTAAACACTGCCATCCAAAAATAAAACGACGAAATTGGGGATTCAAAAAATACCTCATTGATGAAAAAAAAAATGTTCCGACTTCAGCAGATGATTTTTTTTAGAAGGAAAATGGTCAATAAATCGAGTATATCTGCATTACAATCTCTGAAGGAGATGCGCTCATACACCAAGTTGCAGCATTCTCACGTGCTCCTCTTGTTTTGTGAAAATTTAGAAAAATGAAAACGCACATCTCTGGTGAGGGACTTAATAAAAATATACAATTCATTCTCATAACAGCTCTGGACGAGAATGTTACATTCTAAAAATTAGAGTTTCATATTTCATTATAAGTACCCTTATTATGAATACAAAGTTATATTGTGCATAAGCATATGCAGAAGTACGGATAAACGATAGTTTACTGTATACACACAGATCAGAAATCAATTGACAGTTGATGAATAACTTACAAAATGGTTAATAAAATATGCAGGAAAACATTTTATTTTTCCTATATTCCACATAATTTTTCATATTTTATCCCGATAAAAGTTTTCTGAAGTAACAGTACTGGAACGAATAAAGGTTTGAACATTTCTTCACCAGTCACATATTAGTATGCATCAAACCAAAAGAGATGAATTCAAACAAAGACGCAAATACATTACAAGGAGATAATACATGTAATTACACAGGCTAGACTATTTCTTCAGAGTAAAGAATAAAATACGGTGCATCACATTTAAAATTCATACCTTGCTCCCACGCTTTACCTAGGAAAAGATGAAGGACTTTTCAGGATCTTCCAAGGATTTTTATCACAGTGTTTTTTCATACTTTTTTCTTAAATCACGTTCTATACTATATAGTCACATAAAGATCGAAACGAACGACCATTTAACCGCTCGATTTCACATAGATGACGAAACAGGTAATAAACTACTTGTACCCTATGATGTCAGGAAAGAGTTATCACTATTTTCCTTTAGTACGACCAAAACCCTTTCCACTGAATTGTCTCCTTCATGTGTTCAAGAATAAATTCCAAGACCACATAACAATTTAAAGATCTTTCAAGAATAGCAGACCCTTATTTATAGTAAGTTCTACTTTAGCACTTACAACACACTATTAAATGGAAAAACTGCTTTCGGGAGTTATTGTGTATTACAGAGAAATTTGTTTGGTGTTACACTTAATGTTGCATATATAGAAACTAACACAATTAAGATGTAGCGTGTGCGTCTTTGATGTACGGGGTTCCGGGTTCGATTCCCGGTGGAAAAGCATTGCAATTCGAATGTATTACGGTGGTTTGGATTCCATGTTAAACTGTAGATACAGTCCTATATAGCCTTGGTACAGAAAAGCTACGCTGAACTACAAAACAACCACTAACTAATGAACAAGCAAATGTTCAAATGAATGAATGTGTTTGAATCTTTTCTAATCAATACTTTTATAACCTGTGCATGTTAAATTTTAAAATTTAGTCCCAAAATCAAGGAATCCCTATACGTATAGTGTCAGAGAATATCTAGAAATATATGTGTAACAATGTAAAATATTTTATCTATACGTATAATCACTTCCGATCGCATATCTATAACAGTATTCCTGAATATGATTTGATAAAGATATTGCAGGGAACTTTCAATAACATGTGTATAATCGGGAAATGTATACGGGGCGAGGAACTGAGACCCGGTCGTTCCATGTATTATTGGTATAGAGTGAAGGGGGATATTCTTTGTTTAATAGTGTGTAATGGCCAATGCCCCTGTGTGAGTGTAGGAATGTTGTTCATACTTGTATCCGTTTTGCAGGTATAAAGAGTGAAATATGGCGTTCAAGATCCCCAATCCGTCCAAACAGGACCAGCGTGCCGTTATCCAGTTTCTGAGTGCCGAAGGTTGTCAACCAATTGAAGTGTTCCGACGTATGAAAGACGTGTATGGTGATGCATGCATCTCCAAAACAACAGTGGTGGACTTTCATGCAGAATGTTTCGGAAGCGACATGAACAAACCGCTGATTATCCCCGTCGTGGTCAGGCCCATCTAGTTGTCACAGAAGACACGCGTGAAAAGGTGAATGCTGCTATAGCTGCGGATAGACGCATTAGTATTCAATCCATAGCTTGTGACTTTCACATCTTTGGGCCTCTAAAGAAAGCATTGAAAGATTAGACATTTCAGTGTGACACTGAGGTTCAGGACCCTGAGCGTGATTGGTTTGATTTTCAGCCGTCCAAATTTTACATGGACGGCATTTGTAAGTTAGTGACACAGTGGTACAAGTGTCTCAACGCTCATAGTGACTTCTTCTGAACAATATTTTTACTGCACGCTAACCATAGACGCCTCTAGATAGTGTACAAGTTTCCGCTCGAAATAAAATTTATTTCATGAATTATGACCATTGAACGGGTTTCAGTTGATCGCCCTTTATATATTTGTGGTAACTTTCATAGGAAAAGAATTATAAATACGAAAATTAGAACGAGTAAAAGAAAATGTTGCTAAATGGACAAGAAAGTTTTATTTTGTTTTATTGTTCTTATTTACTGCTCTTGAAATTTTCCACATTCATGTCTTCGCCGATTATACACATACTAATATTGTAATATCGGGCGAATTCGTTATCAAATTATATTCCTACAACAACATATTTAGAAACATGCGACAATAATTTTGGATATCAGTGCACATGTGAACTGCACTCTCCAAATACCATGTATTGGTTAAATGGAGTAAATAAATACATGTTATATATATATATATATATATATATATATATATATATATATATATATATATATATATATATATATATATATATATATATATATAAGGGTATTCCCAAAACAGAATTGCAGAGTAAATTTTTATTTCAATCTGGCAGACTAAGATTGTTCTAATGCCAAGTGGATTAAGGTCATTCTGCTGGATGGCAACAGAGCGAAGAAAGAAGTGGATGAAAAGTTCAACTACTCATCCACTGACAACTAATCAATCATTCGTGCTATGTGCTTCAGTATCAAAAAGATACGTTACTTCCACCAACTAGCATGCAGAACGAGGTACACCTACCAGTAAAGTGATCCTATCCACATCAACCAAATGTTACTGGAATGGTAACATCGACTGAGTATGTATGTTGAAAATAATGGAATAATTTAAAAATATATTCTATAGAACTATCTAGTACTCAAAACTTTTGAACTCTTCATATTTAAACAAAAATTCTGTATGTTTAGCTACAGATGACAAAAACAATCTGATTTAATCGAAACAGCCTATCCTTTAGCGTCCTCCTCAAGCATTTTTCACACTGCAGTTGGGACGAGAAAACGCAGAGTTATAATAATAATAATAATAATAATAATAATAATAATAATAATAAGAAGAAGAAGAAGAAGAAGAAGAAGAATAGCAAACCTGCATGTCCTGCGCGATTGAATACGATACAAAATTTAAAATATCGTATTCAAAGCAAAGTAGTTTTAATAACATGTTAATAATATCTTTAATTAAGAATTTCTGGATAATTACTCGAATTTAAGACGCCCTCGAATCTAAGACGAACCCCGATTTCCCTGGGTTAAATTCAGGAAAAATAGTAATATGTTCCGTTTTTACTATTACTAAAGCGCTCTTTGATATTGGATATTTTCGGTGATTTTTATATATCACTCTTCCCTCTCCATGTTCCGGGGCACGGCATGATAAAAATTATCCCAGGCCCGAATGTCATGTATGTTGACAATTTGATCGAGATCGCTCAGGTGGTTCAAGAGTTATTATGTTATATTTATTTTTATATATCTCCCTCTTCCCTCCTCCTACCCTAAGTTCAACCGTCAAAGGAATATGATAAAAATCACCCCAGGTCCGAACCTCATCTATGTTGATAATTTGATTAAGATCGGTTCTGTAGTTTAAGCGTGATGAAGTCACAAAAACAGTCACTTATTTTTTATTTTATTATTTTTTTTTTTTACATATGTCCCACCTTTCCCTCTCCTACATTGTGCCGTCAAAGTGAAATGATGAAAACATCCCAGGTTTGAGCCTTATCTATGTTGAAAGTTTGATCGAGATTGATTGGGTGGTTCAAGAGTTATTAACTCACGAACATGGTCACTTTTATATTTATATTTATTGATTTTTGTAAATCTCCCCCTCCTCTCCAAACCCTACGTTATTCCGTCAAAGTGAAATGGTAAAATCCATCCCAGGCACGAACGTCATCTATGCTGAAAATTTGCTCGTGATTGGTCGTTTAGTTCAAGAGTTATTAAGTTTTATTTATTTTTTATAATTCCCCCCCTCCCCTAAGTTCTACCGTCAAAGTAAATAGATAAAAACACTCCCAGGACTAGAACTGTATCTACGTCAAAAAATTAATCGAGATCAGTCGAGTTGGTGGTTTAAAAGATTAAAAGTCATAAACATAGTCCCTTTCAATTTGGATCTGAAGTTTTTTGTTCACAGACACCGCTATTAATATATAGATATTTTTCATTATTATTAATGCATATATACTGTAGTTCAACACAGGATATTATTCGCTAAATATAGAAGCATTATTATTTGTTGAATAGATGTTGTCGAATAGTTAAAATGTGATTACATACCGATTTTAGTTAAATGGACTATTTTACTCATATCCTTAAAAACATCATTGGAAAATATTATGTGATAAAATATCTGAATTTATTTCATGCCCTCATATAGTCTGAACCTTCTACAATAGCACCTGTTTATAGTGAAAGATAAGAAAGAGAATAATAATATTCCTGCACAGTTGAGAACTTTTCAACGTTAAATGTACGATTGTTCCTTCTAGCGACCTACCGTTATTAGGCAACTGATGTCCGTCGTCAACTTGCTACTGCTTGATCACTGGGGCAGGAGCGGATCCAGGACCGACTTCTGGGGGGCGGGGGGTTGTCATACTGCTACTTTTAAAGGCTCCAAACTTTGGAATGGGTTTTATTTATATATATAAAATAAGTTTCCTCTTCTGGGGGGCGATCGTCCCCCCTGGATCCGCCCCTGCACTGGGGTCCACTTACAGACAAATTATCCATTGCAAGGTGGACGACGGAAGGCACCGACGTAATGGTTGAGAATATATCAAAGAACTGCACGCGATTCGTACAACCATTTGATGTATTTGAATTCCGACCAATCAAAGATTATCACAGGAGATTTGTACATAGTATGAAACTTTTCCATCTAGATGTTATGATGTACCAACGAAACAATCAAATAAAGTTCACGTTCATGCTAATGAATCAGTTCCAATCACCGCGATACATTGGATTGTTTCAGTTTGCGTTCCACAAGACAGGTTACCGAATAAATTATATACCTTTCGAACCACATGTTGAATTTCTTTTCGCTTTGGTTATGTGAACTGTTTCCTTAACAGATGCAACGCAACTGCACATATAAAATGTTCATAGTGCAAGGAAATCTTTTGCCTGCGTCATTTCTTCATTGAACAGAAAAACAACAGTAATCAATTTTCATCTATAACCCATCATTATTGTGAACAGTATAATGACTAATTTTAACTTACAAACACGTTAGTTATTACAAAACAATTTTTTCTGTTACCTCGGATAGATTTCAATTCGTATGTCAATATTCGTTGCTAATAATGTACTTAACGCGTTTAAATGAGCATATACTCATTTTTTCATATAAACTTCCAAGTTGAATCTCCCGAACAGTTCTCAGCCATACACAGGAATTTTATTACCTTGTTGTAATCAGCATAAACTGGTCTTTCAAACGGCATGCTTAGTTTCTCTGCAGGCGAGTGCTTTCTCGCGAACTTCCCTTGCCAGTGTCGGGACTATTTTGAAGTTGTTGCAGATAAATTGATATATACAAAATTACTTTCATGACTCGAAATACGCATTTAAAGTAACATTCATGTAATAACGTTAGTGTTATGGCTTAAAGTGTTCAGAGCCGTAGCTAAGGGGGGGCCAGCGGGGCGCCCGCCCCGGGCGCTGATAGCAAGGGGGCGCCGGACGAGCAAGGAAAAAGAAAAAGTGGTGTTGGACATGAGTAAAAGACGAGTCGCCCCCAGAAAGTATTGGCGCCCTATTCGATCAATATTGCAGTCGGTTATCAATGAAATACGTAGATTTCTTAAAAAATTTCTTGCTCGCTTCGCTCGCAACCCGAGAGTTTAAATAAGTCACAACAAGTTTTTACTTATTACTTAAAGAGTTATTGTAGATGATATGAAATTATATGAATTATGAATTCTTAATGACATGTGTTATACAAGCTGCCGAGTAATGACTTATAGTGTACGCAGGAGCATTTTCATAATCACAAACGAGCAAAGTCGTGTTCGGTGTTTTGACAGTGATGAGTTTGCTTAGTTCAAAACGTTTTTCTACCCAATCGGATTAATCTCGACGCACAGTGGGGCCAAAGCACTGAATTCTTGGCAAATATAAGAATTCGCAATATAAGCAGAAAATTGAAAGGAAACCAATTATTTCGGTGTGTGCAGTGGCTACAATAATGTTATTTCGACATTATTTCATCAGAAACAGAGTTCTACATCATAAAAGGAAACATTCCTTATATTCGCGCCTAAATTATATAACAGATTATGTGATTGGCATAAACAAACGCACGGGCAATATGCTTTGATTTGGCGATTTACGATTGGCTTACATTCTTACGCATGAAAGAAAAAAGTGTACTTATTCATTTTACAACTGAAGAGTAATAAAATTGAAGAGAAGTTCTTGCTTCTCAAAATTATTTCAAAGTTGTGGAGGATTCGTTATGACAATGAAGATGCAAGGACGCTTCAATACATAAAAATTATCTCATCACAAGTTCTCGATATGAATATATTATCAGATATATTAAACATATGCCGCCTTATGCAGAGTCGTTTTGTCATATGATTAGCGTCATACTAAAAGCCTGACTATTGCAGGAAACATACGTTAGTCGAACTCTTGAGTATGGCACTAATTAAGCGTCAGAACGACTCTGCATAAGGCCCATTATGATTTACAAGCATCAGTAACCTGTTCAGGTTGTTTCATATATTACATCGTGTATTACGTGAGCTCATTTCAGGGTTTGATTGGGACACTCTGAGCTGGAGCGAGCGGAGGCTCATTACAGTTGATTCCAATGTCACTTCTGTGCACGCATCACAAAAAACACAATACTGAATTGATCAACACCATTTTGAATATGGTTCTACCTTATAGGCCATAGATGGTTTAGCATTGGCGTTTCAAAATGTCGCCACCATTAATCAAATACGTTTGACTAGAGTTTAGTTCTGTTAGTGAATGCCAGAGAAGTATGACTAGATGTTAGAAACAAGATGGATCCTGGGGCGAAGCCCCCAACTAGATCTGGGTTCAAAATTCCAGAATCGATCTATATTCAACTTTGTCACTGCGTGCATGGGGATCACACGTCTAATAACCTAACACTTGCTCTCACATTCATTCCAGCTCAATTCAAAAGCAGCATTGCATCCAGAATGCGGTTTTCCTCAAACATTTTCATGCGCTATATTTCTCAAGAAAGCAAATATGTGCAGGTTTTCTCTTTGCGTACAGTAAGAACAATGTTTCCGCTACGACATATTAAAAAATCACAGACATATTATGTCATATTTTCTACTAAAACGCCATTCTATCGTTTGACCATAGTCATATGCTTTCAGTACCACAGCATTTCCCAAATATGATATTAAGTAGGGGATTATCATAGGGATATGATAGATATTAGCATCATTTCAAATATGATTATTGACTACACATCACATCAACATTCTAAATACACAAAACGAATGTCGGTATACATATCGGACGTGTCACCATTTTTACCAGCCACTGAATATCTACATGCAATGTAGGAATATTCGCATTCAAAGTCAATTTCCTTTCTTCTGTCACTAAGCAGCGCCTTTCCGGCTTCGGCGGATAACCAAATTTATACGTCCCATGAGTTCATTGTAAACTGCTATTACGTCTTTTCCTGCACACTATCTTATGTGTACATTATTAAGGTTTCATTATAACAAATTATATCGAGTCAATCTTTTACTTCATTTTTCGAGTTTTTGCTAAGAATTGCCTGGTTTGGCCCCACTGTGTGACGGTGAGAATGAAGATATGAAAGTGAGAAGAGTGAAGAGACACATTCAAGCTGCTGTTTGTGTGGGAATGTTAAAAATAAAGGTAAACGAGGGGAACAATAATATTTTCGAACTTCAAACAGTTGTAGAATAGGGGCTGAAGTAATCAGAACTTATCCCTAAGAAGTTCGACTTTTTCAGACACTAATCACTACCAATGATTTATTTTTAAATTCCATTGACATATCGAATGCTTCCAATTTGGAGGAATTTATTGGGGTCATTTTTTCATCAATTATTTGTATCGCCAGCATATTTTGTGCATACGTGTCTAGTTGTGTGATGTTTTTATCTACATACATACAAAACATAAGTACACACATTCTTTATATATGTACGTGTTAGAGTATTTTAATATGTTAATTAATAATAAGTACTTTAAATGCGGAACTTTCATTCATTAACAAATTAATTACTATAATTTCAGACATATGTAGTAGCCAAAGTATATTTTCGATTTTAAGTACAAACACTGAACATATTCTTCACCTCCATCGATCAATATTTAGAAATTCACAAAGAAGACTCCTTCTGAATTTCCACTACATTTCACAAAATTTCTTTACCGTAAAGAGATCGAAATTAAAATGTTATTGATGTGGTCACATACAGAACAAAATTAAAAAGTTTACAATGATTACTGGAAATTATTACTGTCACCCATTTCGAACAATTTAAAAGCACATAGTTTTTAATGTATTGAAATTTCGTTTCTTATCGATAGTATGAAACGTTGTAAATAGTAGTAACTTTCCATAACTGTTCTCCTAGTGAATTTGTAGACAACCAAAGGTAATTTTGTCAAGTTTAACAAAAAGTCCAAAATAAGAGACTTGAAAACAGCTTTTATTTGAAAAAGGATACATAATGATCGTTTTTGGTTTTTGCAATGGCCTTTCCAAGAAGATTAATAAAAATTCAGCGTAGCATAACAGCAAAAGCTGCTTTTCTTTTATATATATATATATATATAT
The DNA here is from genome assembly GCF_964235325.1 of Thermobia domestica. Taxonomy (NCBI): domain Eukaryota; kingdom Metazoa; phylum Arthropoda; class Insecta; order Zygentoma; family Lepismatidae; genus Thermobia; species Thermobia domestica. Next base: position 66,215,590 of record NC_137455.1, read on the forward strand.
ATATATATATATATATATATATATATATATATATATATATATAATGACTGATAAGGTGAGTGTAGGGGGCGCCGAATTCTACTTCGCCCCGGGCGCCGAAATCTCTAGCTACGGCTCTGAAAGTGTTACACTGTAATATTCTGTTTATACATTAAAAATAATATAATTTGTGACAACAAATTTGGCCGATAAATTCCAACCTAATATTAAGAGCAATTTTTTAGAGTCAATTTCCACTGACAATACAATTATTCAAGGCAAAACCGAGCCAAGAATACCCAAGATTTAATTTCCAAAAATACGAGAATACTTTTGGAATCTTTCAAGTACTGATCTCCCTCTGTTCATGCTTTACAGTTTTATTTATATGCGAAAAAAAGACTAGTAAAATTCCATAATGGCACTCAAAGAAATACTTACGCACTCCAATAAGTGATCAATAATTTTTTCAGTAAGCAATCAATAATTTCCTAAGGGAAGAGTACCAAAGATGTTTGAAAAGTTGAAGAAGTCAGTTTCAGGATCTTTCTTAATACATTTCTAAACTTGGAAAAAACACAAATTTGTTTATATATCTTTATTTGGCTGGCAAGTTATTTAAAATTAAAAATATTTGACAAGGTTGTACGAGACTAGCGGATAGCAGCAGATATGTCACGAGATAAATTTGTCATGAGGTGCTTCCAGGGCTTACCCAGAATTTTAAACAACAATAGTAGAACAGAGTAATGACTAAGTAATTTAACTCATTTTTTGTCATTTTTTCCTCTAATGCATCTTTAGGATACTTGATATATTAAAATTGTTAAGTATAAAGTCCGCAAATACTATATAATACATTTTATCTTAACATTCTTATTAGAATGATCGATATCGGTTAAAATATTTACTATATCTTCTGAAATACTCCTATATTAATTCTGCCTGTGTTCTTTTGCGATTGCGTCCAGAAATTCAAAAATATAAGACATTACGTGCTAGGAAGTCCTATATCTTTTGTAAAAAAAAAATGATCCAGAAACTTGTTCGCTTACTACAACTTTGTAGCTAACTTCTATCGAGATGTACATATGAAGATTACACAGGAAAATTAGGACTTTAATTATGTATTCGATAAATGTTGCACGTCATGATAATAATCCGAAAGGAATACAATTCCACAAATCATAATGACACAGATGAAATTGTTTCCTAATAGCACCTCGCTGATCTTAATGTGCTAAAATGTGGCATCAATGATTCCACACCTCTAACTTAAGCGAATCCTCACATTAGGAATTTGTCAATTAAGAACGGAAAATGTTAATATCTTGCCTTCTTTTTTTCACCTTTAGAAGTAGAATTTTCGATAATACGGAAACATATTTCAGTTATTTTTAATGCGGAGTTTATGTACTGAATTTCATGTTCCTGACGTCAGGAATTCGCGAGATACCTTAAGAAAAAGGAAAATAAAACTTTATCCCCATAGGATATTATTAAAAAGAACATTTCTTTTCCCTTGGTTTCATGACAATGGACCAAATCCCACGTTTCCAGCTATAGTAGTATAAATTGGGAATACTAGGTAAGTCACTTTTGCTTTTTTACAAAATAATATAATAAAAGCCATGGAAGAAAGTAAAGGGAAAACGGAAGGGGGAATATAATATTTCAATTAGTGGATGGCATTGGAATGACAATTCTTTCGTTGAAACAAGATTGGATTTTAGTGCTTGTAAAATTCTCAGTTTGCTGTGAGTAACTTGCCAGTGATAAAATGTTGATGATAGTGCTGATAATTATTTTTGTTGACATAAGGAACGATAATTAGTTACATACACATACACACAAAAAATAATTTTATTAACCAATCAACCCCAGTAGGTGAGAAATTTGCATTAAATGTTACCAAGACAAAGCCACAAACGGCCAGTTCTGTTGTACCACTAAATATCGTTGCACATTGTAATGGGAACATGAAATATTGACCTATCAAGGTCAATTGATCCTTCTCCAATTCAATTTATGTGTGATCCCGTTGCGGTTTGTTAATGGTAATGTGATAAGGGTATTGTTATCAACGGAAGAATAAATGCATATTTCTTCTGGAGTAGCATTAGCAACTTAAACCATTATCAGAAATCTGTTCACATTCGTTTCAAGGAATATCTAAACTGTATTTTAAAAAAGAACACTGCAGAAATCATTTAAAATAGAAAATAGGAAAATAATTCTGAAACAAGGCCGCAACAAGCAAACTGAAGCAATAAACATCGTTTTACATGTAGTAGAAACAAGAAATATTGTCATGCTGATGTGTTGTGACCGTTCTGTAATTACATGGACCATACATTTGATTGCAGCTGGTTTTGGGTTTCGGTTTCCCATAAGTGACGTGGTGATTTCACGAAAACTCGAGAAAAGTCGCAGTGAAAATGAGTAAAACTGTTTCGTTTAGTTAATTTTAACATTTATTCAGAGCTTTAAAAAAAATGCGAAATAACTATTGATAGGATTTTAAGTATAAACCTTAAGTACTATAACCACATTATTGTTGCGCAATTATAAAAACTGAAAGAAGTTAAGATACTGCAGAGTTACTGTAAAATGGTATGAACAGTGGTAGACGTATAAAATAATACTACTACTAATTAAAAATCTTAATTTTTCGTGTTTGCATAATGTTGCTTGTTTGAGGCATTAGGGCAAATACGATTTAAAAAATACTTGTTCCGTTGTGATGAGAAAACCGTCCTCAGATTTCAATATTACTTAAAAACAGGCATGATTAATGTTTGGTACGTATAGAGGTAACTTTGTATCAGGTAAAAGTATCATCATTTTGCGTAGTTTTTTTTTTCTTCTTACATGAATAATGCATTACGGGAAGTAGAACTATCCTAGGTACATGTTCTAATAAAATGGAGCGCCGTAACTTAGATTTTTCTTCTGGTGGGGGAAGCATTAATATTTGTCACCTAGAAAAATTGTTTTGGGCCCTCGCACAAAATTTGAAAATAGGTTCCTTTTTTCATCTTTCCCTTACTCTTTGTGGGCCCTCGCGCACGCCCCTGGGCCCGTTTCATACATGACAATTAAGGGGATAATATTGACAAATCTCTAAGTCATATGAATAAATATTGTTTCTAGGCCCCGAATAGTACTTTTTTTTTTTTTTTTTTACTGAAATGGGTCTACGACTCATTTTTGTTTTATTTACATTTTGTGTGCTGTTTTCTTTATGTAATGTAGTGAACCTGTTTAATGCTTCATTTATAATTTCATGTTCGTATTGTATATGGAGTAAGAAAATTTTGTCTTAAAGTGGGCCCCTAGAACGGCGGGAACTTCCCTGGGAGCATTTTCTCCCCTGTTCCCTACAAGCTACAGCCCTGGTAATATGTAATGATAATCTATTGTGTCACTGTTCTCAAGACCTCTGTGTCGTCAGGTTGATTAGCAAAGTAAGCGATAACTTGCAAAATGCAGCAAGGGGGACACGGTGCCTCAGTGGAAGAGCGTTTACCAGTCTGCTGCGTAGGGTCCCTAGTTCGAACCCCGGCCGAGTAAGTTTGTGGTGGACAACATCGTGCCCGTTTCCTCCCACATTCTCATTCCACTAATTCTTCCATCATCATTCACTTGTCTTCATCATCCTTCTCCCTTAGCCTAAAGGACATAATCGCGGGACGTTAATCGGAAAGATATCGTTTCATTTTCATTTCAAATCCCCGCTTGTGAATTTTGTTCGTACATAGGATGCGTTTAGATCTGCTAGACGCTTCATGACACATCGCTGTGGATGAAGCTTTCGTGTTAAACAACCAAGAGCGATACGATTAACAGTTGCACAGTTTTATAAATTCCACAGTTAGAGGTGTGGAATTCGTTCTATAAACTCTTAATTAAAAATAAAACTGAAACACGTATTCAGTGTTCTCGAAAATACCGCTTGTAAAGGAGAGCAGTAGAAAAGGTTGTTTCTGCAATATTCAAATTTCCGCTTACACATATGTACCGTGTTATGCAAAAGTGAACTAAGCGCCAAATTTTGAAAATCCACGTAAATGCGACGATTGGTTCCTGATAAGCATTAAAACGTTTTGCACAATCGAAAGGAGAGGAAAATCAACACCTTTCCAAAAAAAGAAACATAATTTCACTTTTGATTACGGCTACACTAATGCTGGACATCAACCTTTAAACGTAATTTTCTCAAAAGTATGAAAGTGGCGCTTAGTTCGTTTTCGCAGGACACGGTACATGTATTCATTAAGAACATTCTTCCAGTGTGAACCACTTTTAAAAAACATCTGTTCTCTTACTACGAACTTCACTCGATCAAAGTTTCTCAAGTATTTCTCAAGCTTCTCTCGATCAAAGTTTTATTTAGACTTGTATTAAATTGAAAAAACCCAAAACCCACATAATCTCGTGTGTTTTCAGCAGAACAATTTATTTTTAAAAACCCTAACTTACTTTATAATTACTTTCAGCAGCAACGAACATCAATACACCACCGGAATAACAACTAAACATTCAATTTCATACATTATTTTCTTTAAGCGATCCGAAATAAAATCGAAAAATAAGCCATCCAACTGCAGACCACAAAAACAAACTGAAATTTTTGTACGATAAACTGTTGTGCTCATATTTCAACCAGATATAATCCAAACTGTGTGCATTCATTCCTCCACCACGAGTGTAGAAATACGCTCAAATGAGTAATTTGTTGAAATATTCATCTTACGAAACCGCAAAACGCACACACACACACAAAAAAAAAAAAAAAACAGTAAAAACTATCACTTCAATGATTCATTCATTCATTTCTCGTTCAACAATGTAGGCATTCTTTCGAAGCTATAAAAATATGAAACAGAACAAAAACGATATCCTTACTGAACGTATCATCTAAAGTTTCTCAAATATAATTAAAGAAAACTGAGGCATCTAAACAGGCTAAATATTAGAATTGAACCCAACTCCCACTGACTACTATGCAAACACACTATTGTTTATAAAAATATATGTACGTTTAAATATACGTACATATATTTTAATATCATTAAGAAAATATATATATAATTTAAAGGTGAAGACAATTATACCAGAAGCGAAAAAACAAAATGAATAACTGTAATAAGCACATGATTTATATCTTATAACAGTACTAAGAAACACGATAAACCAGCAAACGAGGAAAACGAAGATAATTGCAAGACGCTTGATCTCTGAGACAGAATAGTTTCTTTCCTCGGGCACACAAGAGCAACCTTATATCGATTTCCGCGACTCAGGACGGCTCAGGCTACAGTTTCTATTCCTAATAACGAGCAGTCCCGGTCAAGCCCGGCCTGGAGACTCGCGACGCTAGCTCCCGGGAACCGATGAGAATGTAATTGCTTCCCTTAACGAGTGGTTCCAACGCCAATTCGCTCCATTAACTCCGCGACGAACAGTCTCATTCTCTTCTAAATCCTCCGTACGAAACAGAAAACATCATCCTCTGCCGTCTTTCCAACAAGTAAATGTATTTTACTGCAACACCTCACGGCACATCAACGAAATCAAAACGCATCAGCCGGTCTCTAATTGAAGATCCAACTTGAAACATATCTCTAATACTTAGTAATTTGACTCCCACGGATGGTTCATGCATCTGCTAATACTTTCATGAATAGGGCTTTACAAGAACCAATTAAATAGTGATAACATGAAGAAAGCATTCCAATGTCCGTTGAGTTTAAGGAGTCCACCACACTTTATGAATTCCAACGATCGGCAATAAAATAATATTATATTAATAATACTTAAATATGAATTGTACTTTATAACCATCATTAAATTATACAATGCTCTTTGAAAATACCATATCTTTATCCAGGTTAAGAGGAGACAAGTTTTGTATATTCTATTATGTGCGTATATTGAATGTTTTAAATAATATATGAATTAATATAAAAACGAACTAACTTAGTCCTGCTAACTTTATTGATAGCATTTCATACTGTATAGTCGCTAGCAGAAGTGATTACACGTCTCAATAAATTATTTTCTAGCTCCGAAGCCAAGTGGTTAACGTGCGTGCTTTCTGTGTGCATGTTCCAGCTTTCGACACCTGGTCAGATACTTGCCTCTGATTAGGGGGGGGTAAAGTGGGGGAACGCCGTTACCCCACTCCCAAAAATCTATGGCGTTCCCCTTTTTCTAAAAAATCGCATTGGGCAAAGATAGGTTTTGGGGGATGCCGTGACGTCATGCGTTCTCCTACATTTTCAGATCCACTTTTACCCCTGCCTCTGATACACAACCAACTAATCATTCGGATTCAACTTGAAAGATCTCCCTCGTGGCTAAGCGAGTAGCGTCCGCGCCTTTCGTGGGAGATCCGGGTTCGAGTTCCGCGGTAGATCATGTGTCTTGGAACCCACGTTAAGTTGTAGGTCCATGTCTCATATAGCCTCGCTACTGAAAGGGACGCTACTCAAACTCAAGTCAAATCAAATTGAAGTTGAAACACTAGGTCCTTTGCTGGAAAAAGTACAAGTTCAAACAATCTTTTTTTTTTTTTTAAGTAACTTCGAGGTAAACTGAGTTTAAAAGGGTACGTAGGAGGCCAGAGTATAATGCTGAATTCATAAGTGCCGAAGTCAAGTAATTGTTGAGGCTTTATCTTCACACACAGTTAGTGGTGTCATCCAGCCGGTTCGTATCACTTCAACCGAACCGCTGTTCCTCTAGATCCAGTACTTACGAAAAAATTCTTTGTACTATCAATATAGTCTATAAAATACTCGTATCAATATAAAGATATTATCTAACTTAATCCTAGTCATCATTACTAATAGGTTATCATAGTATCATTGGAATAAATAATAATACTACAGGGTGTCCAATATGCAATGCAACCCGTAGTTGGGATAGTAGAACTTTTGAACCTGAAGCGATACACAAATAATGGTTATACCAAAATGAAGCCTTGTTCATGCATATATTTTTAAACTAAGAAGCAACGATTGAAGTACACTAGGAACCACAGTGTTGCCAGATGTAACCGAAGGTGTAAATCAATTTTTTTGCAACAAAATATGTGAACTGACTCATAATTCATAGTATGGATGTTCTGTCGTTAATTTTCAGTTTGTTTAGTTGGAGTAGCTTGGAAACTATGGAGCAGAAGAAAGAATTTTTCATTTCCACCGATAACTAATCGGATGAGGCCTCTGTAAGGGGGAACTAGGGAAATTGTAGTTTTATCATGATAAAATTTTTACTTACATGCACTCGGCAACACTGCTATTCATTTCTATGGGTCTATTTAAAGCAAGAGGTATACAAGAACAATTCTCGAACTATTCAAGACCTGGAAACGAACATTCGCAGTGCCATTCAGAACATTAACACTTCTAATCTTCGTAAAGTTACTGCCAACCTGGTGAAACGTGTGAACCAGTGTTTGAATCAAAACAGGGGACACTCGCAGCATCCACTGTAGAGCTGGTAACTCATTTCTGGTAGTAGCAGTGCTGCCGGGTACATGTAAGTAAACGTTTTATCATGATAATTTTAAAGTTTGTTTCTCTTTGATTTCAGGAATTGCATAATGTAGACAAATCCTTAACACACCTTTTGATGCACTGGAACATCAGTAAAGTTGCCAATTCAGAGTGTTAATTTATGATAACTACGATTTCCCTAGTTCCTCCTCACAGAGGCCTAATCGGATTAGTTATCGGTGGAAATGAAAAATTCTTTTTTCTGCTCCATAGTTTCCAAGCCACTCCAATTAAACAAACTGAAAATTAACGACATAAAATCCATACGTATAAGTTATGAGTCAATTTACATGTTTTGCAATATATATATATATATATATATATATATATATATATATATATATATATATATATATATATATATATATATATATATATATATATACCTACGGTTACATCTGGCAACACTGTGTGGTTCCTAGTGTACTTTAATCATTGCTTCCTAGTTTAAAAATATATGCATGAACAAGGCTTCATTTTGGTATAGCCATTATTCGTGTATCTCTTCAGGTTCAAAAGTTCTATTCCAAACTCCGGATTGCATTGTATATTGGACACCCTGTATAATCACATAGTAATAATAATATTAGTGCTAACAAATAGACCTCATCATTTCACCGGCACGTTAGCAAAATGAAACTACTGACATATAGTAGGAATCAGCGGCGTAGCGTAAGGGAACGCCGGTATGCCCGGCATCCCCTATTAATAAGAAAAAATACGTATTTCATTGTATATAAATTGTTTGCTTGTAATTATCACAATTATTTCCACTGCAATCTTCTGGATGGGCTCTCTCGCCTTACTTTGATAAGCGGAACCTACGCATGCGCGTCACTCAGATGCACATTTTCTCTCTTTCCTCTTGTCGTATGCTATGTTCCTTGGGCATCCAGGCCTACTGCAAGAAACGGGGTTTTCGCCTGCTTTCTATGGAGTGCGCATGCGCAACTACTTGCTTTCTTAACTCCCTTCACCCCTTGCAACTCTACATTTTGCTTTAGATATACGCTGGCATATCTTCAAGTATTTCCAACTCTATCTATTTTGAACTAAGCTATAGTTTCTGTACAGAACGTACGAGCGCTAACGTCAGGGAAAGACAACAAAACAGAAATGGCTAGTTCAATGCCTTTTTGAAGCATGTCGGTAATGTAAATAATAGTATAAAAAATAGTTATACTTTAATCGTAATTAAGTGCATCGTAATTGTAATCGTAATTAAAGGCAAGCTATTAATCTTCATCATAAATACATAGTGGCGTGGCCAGAAATTCTTTGAGGGAGCTCACACACACAAGCATAAATATAAAGCATTCTGTAGAATCACGGTCACCGATCTGGTAGACCAAGAGAGCCAGCATTCTCGCCCCTCGCAAAGATTGCTTGGGCCCTTCAGTCATTAGCACATATCCCGAGGAGATGAGGGGGACATGTCCCATCCACCCGATTTGAAATTGTAATGATTTGTATCCGAATGCCACAAAGGAATGTGGGATGAAATTGTTTCCCTTGATTTGTTTCATTTTAAAAAAAGAATCGTGTTTTTTTAATATTTCATTATTATTTATTACTGTTAGTCTATTTTCAACTGTTTGTTTAATTCCTGTAACGATTCCTATAATGCTATTGTGATCATCATAATTTTGCTCAAATAAGAGTATTGTTGCGCCATACATAGCTGATTTTCTTTCGTAGTTTTGGGGAAGTCATTATTTATATTATTACAAAACAAGTGTCCTAAAATTTTAATGTGGATCATTGTGGATGCGTAAATAGAAACATATCAATTATAAATATGCATGTATTCAGATTTCAGAATGTGTTCACGACACTAGATACGTATCACAATTTTATCTACATCGCCTGGTATATAATATACAACAGGTTCACCTCAGAAATCAGATTCATCTACCGTAATATGAGTTTCATCACCCCTCCCATCAGAGTAAGCCTCAAATATGCCCTCCTCCCTCAAATCTGCTCTCCTCCAAATGTTGAAGACAACTCTGACCTCCACAGCATTGTTTTTCAACTTCATAAATATTTTGAACATCGCTTTAAAAAATAAGAACGGTCTTACCCGTTCCCCGAACGTTGAAGACAGATTTGCGCCCCTGCCTTCAATATCTGGATATCTGACAACGAAATACATACTCAGAAACAGGCCCCCAGAGCTGGTTTAAGTGTTTTCTATTTACATCTTCAAATGATATACGTATACACTCAGGCCCATATTCACGAATGGGCGTCTGAATTTCGGACTCAAGATGACAAATTTCTAGGGGTGACTTTTTAAAGAACGAGATTGAAGTATGGTATGCGGAGAAAGAAGCTGCCCACGAGAAAGAAATAAAGGGAACTATACTGGAAACAATGTTGATACAACAGCGGGGCCGAGTTTTCTTGTCACACGGTAGTGGTAAGAAGAAGCTGAGACAATTGCTTATTGGCTTTTGACGTAATCCACGCATTTGCTTCTGTATGCCCCACTAGGCCACCAATTAGGGGCCTCCCCCCTAAGTTTTTTACAACCCTATATTTTCCATCGGTATAGCTATGTATTGCTGATTCTAGTGGCATTGTATCGCACAAGTGACTAACTTTGGCATCCCCATTTCGGAATACCACGCTACGCTACTGGTAGGAATTGATGCAATGTAGCTGCTAATGAACACTTGAAGTATGCGAAAAGCAAATGTATATAGTGTGATGTAATATTTCCAAGATCAGTTTTCTCTTAAACAGATGCTGGCACAGTAGTTCTGACGTCAACAATGTAAATCGAGTTAGAGGTTTGTATTTTATGAACTTCCAAATCATGCCCGCCACGCTGAAATACGCCATACTGGATTGACGTTAACTGTTTCAAACGGAAAGAGGGGTCATGTGAGGTGCTACACCTAATTTTCTGAACAATGAAACATACTAACTAGTTTATTCATATCTAGGACAGTTTATAACCTACTGTACTTAGAAACGACAAATTTTCTGTTTGTAGTAGATAGCATGACGACATTAACAATGAACATACTTCATAAATGACAGCACTCTTACCTGACAAAATTACGGCAATGCAATAAGAAGAGGTCAACAGCATTCATAAAGTGTTGCACCAATGAGTTTGCACACTTTAACACAGACTATATATAAGAAAAGGCACTACGATGCGAGAATAGAAATGATGGCTGCTAATAGTATTCCTGGTCCTATCAGTGATGGTACCAGTTTGGAACCTGATGCGCAGGCAACAAAGACAGACAAAAAACGGCATATCTGACGTTAAATAAGGCAAACCCTGCCACGTACCTCTTCCAAAAGTTGCAGGCGTTATGGTTCAAGCAAATATCATAGAACACGAAAAGGAACCACAGATGACAATTTGGTTTTTAACTGATGAAGAACTGGAATTCAAAATAGAACGCACTGGATGTTTTAGGGAGACACAACATGAAATAATCGACCAACAAACGAGTGTGGATGCAGAAGGGGTAATCACACAACAGTTTTCAACGATGCTAACGGAAGACCAACAGTCCAAAAGGGTATATCAGACACATCAGTTCGATCACCAGGCTCTTCACCCTCGATTGACAAGACGAATTAAAATTATTGACTGCAAGAAACAATATGCAAATCGCGTCAAAAAAAGACAATGTATAATCGATTTCATATTAATGAATGCACCTATGAACATGTTAAAAATAATAATCAAGGACTATCAAGTGAAGACAAGATACCCTTTTTACGAACGGAATGCGCGTGAAGTACTTTTGCAAACGGTATCTGACAGTGATCGGCAACGAATGGGATTCCACCTTGCTCTTGATTGAAGGCTTAAAGTCACAGTTTAAAGCCTCGACAGCCTGGTTAGTAAACTTCAAACAATATTATATCACAGTATAAAAAGTGACAACGATTAAAACAACACTTCAACTAGAGCGCCAGCCTTTGCAATGGACAAAAATTTCTATTCGAAACTGCATGTCAGAGACACCATTGTTACTTTACATTTATTTCAGTACAATCGAGATCTCCTCGCTTCACAGGAATGCTTCGATATGAATTTTGTAATCCGACCGACTGGTTGAGATGCCGAAGAAGTACGTTTTTTTACTTGCCTGAAATTCACTTTTCTGACGCATCAGTCTACATCAGGTGCTCATGGTGCACTGCAAAATTTTGTTTTGGCCACTTAATGAATGCTCATTGATGAATTGCTCCCCTCGCATTACTTTAATTTTACCCGGTAAGAGTGCTGTCTATGGAGTATGTTCATGGTAAGAGTGCTGTGTCGTCTATATATTGTCAACTTTCAAGCAAATTTGTCAACTTTTCAAGTACTGTAAGTTGTAAACGATTCCAGATAGGAATAAAGTAGTATATTTCATTGCTCGAAAAACTCCGTTGTTGCCTGACACCCAACATGACCCCCTTTCTATTTAAAAAAAAAAAAAACTGACGTTGATTCAATATGGCGGACTTCAAGATGGTGGAAATGATTCGGAAGTGATATAAAACACAGGCCTCCTAAATTAATTTACATAGTTTATGTTGCTACTGCTCTTGCATCTGTTTGAGAAATGGTTCTTGGAACTATAGCATCACACTGTACATTGCTTTCCCTTATCCATGATTCCATTCGCTTTTCTCATATTTCTAGTGCTCATTAGCAGCTAAAATCTGCGTGAATATATTATATTCATCCCTACTGTTGTCAGTAGTTTAATTTTGTTAACGTGCCGGTAAAATGATGAGGTCTACTAGTAAGTCAACTCACTGTACTTATTATATGATAGAATGGGTCGTTAAATACCAATAAGAGTACATACTGTTCAATACTAATCATAGAACCAGTTGTATACTAATCACAGAACCGGTTGTTACATAGTAAACACAGAGTTCGTCGTTAAATTATTAGAATGATACCACTGCACACTGTCCAGAAAGGTGGTCACTCTTTTATCATCATCACCATATTATTATTATTATTATTATTATTATTATTATTATTATTATTATTATTATTATTATTATTATTATTATTCCCAGTTTTAGAACAAGACAGGGTATGACATTCACTAACAGCTGTAAAGCACTATTTCAGGTATATTATTAAGAAATCACGGGGGGAAATATCATGAAAATGACAACATTAAAAAGCTCATTAATTGTTCCTTCATGTGTTTTAATAATATGATTTTAATATATTGACATACGAAATCGTAAGAAAGAAGAGGTGAACATTTAATTATCTATATATTCTGAATGTATTCGCACCTTATAAAATTCTTAATTTGACAGTCCAGTAAGCTACTTGTCTAATTGCTGGTGCTGACACCACAAATATCAATAATAGCTATTTTAGTTTTCGTGAGACGACGGCTTTTCTCCTTACATTGCCTACACAATCATATTAATGTTTATTGGAAGGAAAAATTACCCTGTATTAAGCATTCATTAAAACCTAATTTCCTGATATCTCAATAATACACTTTCAATGCATTATAAACGGTATATCTTCAAAGAAGATGGGATATGTAAAATAGCCTTATCAATATACTTTCCAAACATTATTTAAGATTTAACACGCACGAAACATGTAAAATACAACCTTATCTATTACGTCGTACAAAGACTAAACGACATATCTAATAATAACTTTATATTATATATATATATATATATATATATATATATATATATATATATATATATATATATATATATATATATATATATACAGTGAAAACCTCCCTTAACGGACACTATAATACGGACAGATATTTTTGTCCCGGCAAAAATATATGTTTTCTTAAGGAACAAAACCCTCCCTTTTACGGACACTCTCAGATAAGGACGCGGACCGTCCTATTTCTCCCCAAACGTTTCAATAGCCTCCTCATAACGGACAGGAATTATTCTCGGTTAGCGATATATTGCAGTAGGCAGGAAAGAGTTTTCCCCACAAGTGTATCTATCATGAGTCTACATCTGGTGAACCATTAAACAGAACAGTTTCAAAGCTGAACTTGAAATTCTTCTCTTTTTCTGCCCACAATAAACTGCTTTCTGGTGGAAATCCTAGAAAACCTTCAATAAATAATAACACTCATGCAGGGTCAGTCGTATGGCCAAGAATTCTATGCGAAAGATCTCCCCCGCCACACACACACAATGCTTCTTCCGCAACCGTACTGAGGATTCTCACAGGACACCCGCTAATGAGATTTATTACCCTTGTAGAGGACAAAGCATGCCTTTTTCAGTAAACAAAAGGGTTTAGCCGGTTGCAGTATAGGAATATATTACCTATCCCTCAGCAATAATATTATTTAACAAATGAATGTCTCCTTCATCCTTTTCAGTAATTCAAATACGTACTAAATAGAGTATTTTCATATTGAATTTTACGTATTTACCAAATATTCATGTTCCATTGGTGTCCGTTATTCAGAGGTTTTAGTATATATATATATATATATATATATATATATATATATATATATATATATATATATATATATATATATATATATATATAAGACATTGCTGTTTCTGGTTTACTCGTACTAAATGTCTCTGACTCAATTATTAATAATTTTCTTAAAATTAAAATATTTTTAGAGTTTTCAGTTTAACGTATTTGTCATTATAACCGGTATATTAAAATCATATGCAAATCATGACGTAACATATTAACACGCCGAAAATTCAAACGCCGCTGCAAAGAACGGAATATGCACAAAACTGTATTGGAAAACGAATTTACAACTCAACTGTAATTAGAAGCCTCCTGGTAAATACTGCGAGTTAGTTATAGAAATTCAAATTAGAATGCCAGAATATCTTCCAATATTCTAGGAATTTATGACAACTAAAAACTATATTTCTAGAACCTGAAGTATCTTGGAAGTTATACATACTGGAAAAATCCTCGGGATATTACACGGATTGTATCTCAATGTGTGTTCGAAAGATCCTAATCCGATGAAGCGTTTCTTATAGCAATGTGAGCCGTGGTTTAAAAGAAAGAGAAGAACGAAAAGTTACGAAGACACATACTCTTGAGTGGGTATTGGGGAAGAAATAGGAGTTTGAGCGAGGCGACAGTCACAGAGTTTCCAAGAAGTTCACGGGTTGGGGCAGTAAGTCTGCTAAGTCTCTAAGGATTACTAGATGTTGTGAAGCTTTTCTTAAGAAAGTAGTTTTACCAAGTTACGTGTAGTACGACTCCCAAACAGTGAAAGAAAGAGAGAAAGAGAGATGTGGGGAAAACTTTGTCATATCTAGCTGTTAGACGTCTCTCTTTCCTTCCAACTTCTCACTACCAACTCTTGCTAATTGCTCACTGTTCTTTTCTCGAAATAGAAATTTGTGAAAAGAGAGAATCGCTCTTCGGAGAGTGAAAGGAAAACGTAAGAGTTGCTTGGACTTTACAGTTCAACACGAAGTTTTGTTCATTACTCTTGATTTAAGTACGAAGTTTTGTAATTACTTCTGCGCTTTGTTGCTATTTTTATGTTGATACATTTAATGTACTGCATTTATGGATTATGAATGCAATAACAGTTTCCACGAACTGTATTTCTTGTATGTGCTTGTATTAGACGGTTCAAAATTGTAAAGTTTTCAAAAAAAAAAAAATAAATAAATAAAAAACGGAGGATGATACGCATTTAAGAAATATACCTGTCAATGATTTCTGCTTGCTAGCCATACTGACACTTTATAGTTACGTTTACAAGTTTATTATTTCTTGTAAAGAAGTTTCCATCAAGAACATGGGAAAAGCACATAATCAAAATTAGTGTCTTAAATTCTTCAACAAAATAAAGATTTTGTAATGAAATTAGTCTATCTATTAATGGAAAAAATATAAGGTATTTGTCTTTTTAAATATCCGCATTTAATTGTAATTACACAACCGGAATCAATATCCTGCCTCGTTAAGATGTATCAATTCTTTGAAAGGTTTAAAGCACAAAACCCTAAATTTGACATACTATCATTCATAATATTTTGCTACTAATCATTATAAATTAAAAGGAAATTTCATTCTAAATGTTAAAATACTGCGACAATTATTCGTCTGTCTTACTTGTAAAGTTTCCTCTAAAAGTTGAAAATCTTTTCAGGAAGTTTCATTCGGCTTTTTTTGTTTTGTTTTGAAAAAAAAAAAATGATTGTTACCGAAATGAAATCTTTCAGTTTAGCGTCTTATGCCCTTTAGGTTAAGGGAGAGAGATGATTAAAGCAAGTGAATGACGATGGAAGAATCAGTAGAATGAGAATGTGAGAGGAAATGGCAATAAGTCGGTAAAAACCATGACACGACGTTCTCCACCACGAACTTACCTGGGGAAAGAACCAGAACCCCACGCACCAGACATAAGCGCTCCTACCACTGAGCCACCGTGTTATCAAGTATGATCTAAATATTCCCACTTAAACCTCTTTCAGTATATACTTCCATTGCATTTTCTTTTACTGTTGGCTGAACTGGGCTATAATCTTGATTTCTTTTATACACATCATTTCATTACGAATTTTAAAATTTATTTAAGTAAATTTACATATTTATTTACTACAAATTGTGATTATTGATCAATTTGCGACAAAAACAATTATTATGCACCTAACAAAGCTTTTCAACAATTGTTAATATAAAATCTAGCTTACCAGAACATCAAAATTTATTTCTTCCACTAAGTAAATGACCCGAGTCAATGTAACGTTATTCGCATATTTGTTTCACAAAAGAGAAAACAAGGATCCTTCTCAAATGTTTACTGCAAATCAATATTCTCAACTTGTAGTTTCGAGATCAAGTGTTTGAAGGCAAAGGTAGTGATCACTAAATCACAATAATAAAAACACATACCACTATATCAAGAAAAAAAAATCGAACTATCATTTTCACATACTGATGGCTTCTTTAAATGTCTGTCTCTTACGCTATCTACGGTGTGAGTAGTAATCTTTACCTAATGTGTTTGACAATGCGGATTAACGAAACCAGTAATTACTTATCGCAAATCAATACAATCGTTAGGCTCGATTATCTTATTACCCAACCTGAATGCTCGTTTCTGTCCTTTCTAATTTATTATTAATTATACCATCCCACTGTACAGTGGGCCAGGAAGCCCGAAAACCTGGCCAAAACCTCAAAAATGAAAGTTCATGGAAGGGTCTATGACCTAACGCATATGATCAAGAGAGGTTCTAATCGCATACAGATATTAATGTTACTGATATATGTCCATTGTTTTGGTCAGGAGAGAAAGCCAAAACTGAACTTTGTAAATATTCTGTACTCATGTGTATTTTGTATGTTAGAAAAGGTTGTTTGCGATATTTTTACGAATATTAGCTTCACATCTATGAATGGGTACCTATTGTTTATTTCATCTGTATATATTATAATTCAATGCCAAACCTTTGTTTTTGACGTTAGATGTAATTTATCAATTCTATGGATGCTTATGGAGAAATAGGTTGTAAATCAGAAATAAAAAAACATTTTTAGTTTCGTAGGTTTTCAATCCGGGAAAAGCGGATACAACACTTTTTTTTTTTTTTTTTTTTTTTTTTTTTTGCTAATGTGGTATTATTTATGTTTCACGAACAGTGAACCAATTTTGCCCGTTCATATTTACTGTGAAATATGTGTGAAATTTTCCAACCAAAATACAGCATTTAATAGCAACTATGTTCTCTTTTTAGAAAAATGCCACATAAAATAACTAGAAGAAAGCTATTTGAGTTTCTGAAGAATGCAGAAGGAAACAGAGAAGCAAAAAAACAACAACTCCTGCGCTTTGTGGAAGATGAAATATCAGGTAGAGATATCTTATGTAGTGCTGACCAAAAAATAGTAGTCGCCTTTTGCTATCAGATATTCCGGAAGCTCGACAAATGCAATCGCAAGTACGGTAAAGTGTAGGAAAAATATGCGGACTGGCTGAATACTGACACTAATCTGAGTGATAGTGAACCACAACCATCGACCTCAGTAAAAGTTGGACGCCAACAGGCAGACTTTGCAGAAAGCAGTGAAAGATCAAAGTGGAGAAAGACTGAGGCAATTCGGTCAGCCGAGAGTGGAACCACTCTTGCTTACGCAGCCACGATGAAGTACAGAGAGCAAAGTGAACTTGACAAGTCAAAAATATTAGAAGAAATCGAGGCAAGTCCTACTAGAGCGACCAAGGTTAGGAAGTCCTGGACACAATCTGAAGAACACTCTGCAACGTCGTACGATTTAGATAAGGCTCTAGCATTATTTCTGGAAACCAATCTAACTAAACCTTAGTAAAACCTTCTTAGGAGTGAAGCGAAGGAACTGGGCCATGCTATATATCCCGCTTATAGTCATGTACGGGACGCAAAGAGGAAGTGCTACCCGGAGTGCATACAAGTGAGTGAGTCGTTGTCGGAAGTGCAACTTCAGTATCTACTAGATCACAATGCGAAAAGGTTTCTGGAGGTTCAAGAGCCAGTCTTGGAGAGCATGCCACGGAAGTACCGTATGTGTCTAACGTTGATCAGCAGGTGAGGCTGTGATAGGTCTAGTGGTCAGGCCCAATACAAGCTGTCGGCCAGTGAAGCTAGGTTTCAGGATTCAGACATTTTCTCCATTTCATGTGTGCCATTGCAGCTGTTCTTCGATAAATAAGGTAAAAGAGTTGTAGTGTGGCAGAATCCCCACCCATCATCACCAAGATTCTGCTGTCCAGTTCGGCTCCAATTCAAGAAAGAAACCGAGAACCTGGCACGAGAAGAAGAGGTGCAGCGTGTACACGTACAAATATCAGCCTTAACATCAAGTAAGGTGTTCGTTGAAGATATGGCGTTTAAAGTCCAACACAGCCTCCATTTGACGATGGTAGACGGCAAAGTCTGCAACGCTATCATGCATACGAAGTCTGCACAAACGTGTTATGTATGCGGCACAAAACCTAAAGATATGAAAAGTTACAAAAAGACCTCCATCAGCAAACCTGAAATAAAACAACACGTTTTAAAAAATAATTAACATGGGAAACAGATGCGGTACCAAACCATAATTTATAAACACAATTCGCACAGAAAAGACAGACTATTTTGTTATATAGATCATATAAAAAGTGGCAACGATAGTTTGTGGTCTTTCAAGACATAATAAGATATTACATATATGATTTCATTTGTTGTTGTTTTCACTACTGATTTTTCTGTAATATATATATACCCATATTACACATACATATTTTTGCAATTTGTGACTGCCATATTGTATCCGCCATTTTGAATTTTACCCTTTTGGTATCAAATTCGTACTGAGCGACCTTCTAAACCTATGTATACCAACTTTCATAAAAATTAAAGCACGACTTCCAATTTGGGCCAGGTTTTCGGGGTTCCTGGCCCGCTTGTGCACTGTCCTGAAGTTTCGAATTTAACAGAACATCTAACAAGCAAGGCTTTCCAAATGGCATACGCCGATTTGCTTGAAACTCCTACAGAAAATAAAGGAATCAAACGAAAGACGTACGTGTTTTCTATATCGGCCAACGTGGGGGATGAAGGCGGCACCCCCTTTATTTACTGCAGGAGTTTCAAGCAATGCTCTGTTGTGCATTGCTAGTTATTGCCTTGCTAAAAAGGTATCATATTGCCCTATGTTCGCAATTTATTCCCCACGTTGGTCGATATATATATATATATATATATATATATATATATATATATATATATATATATATAAAACACGTACGTTTTACTTTTGATTCCTTTATTGACTGAAAAGAGTTGCCTGGCACTATATAAGAAATGCTTCGATCAACTAAAATACACTGAAGTCCTCAATTCTTTTCATAGTCTTTAAATTTCAACGAGCTTTAAAAAAAACACACTGACTTCTTATGTTATTCTAAGAAAAATAATATTCCCCAAATTAAAATGCATAAAACTCTCTATCTTCATTTTTTTTAATGCGTTACTTAGATTTGTACGTTAATCTCTGTATTTTTTCTTCACCAGTCCTCAAATTATATTCGAAGTGAAGAAAAACCTACGACAGCTGCCAAGTGAAAATGGAAGCTGTTGTGCTTTCGAAGAATAAGATTAGCCTTAAAATATTCGATTTTCTCAAACGTACGTGCTTTACCACAGGAACAACGAAGCTGCCAAGACAGTAACATCAAGTCTCTCTCTCTCTCTCTCTCTTTCTCTCTCTCTCAGGAAGATTTTAATAACCTCCCAGACGACAAGTTGAAATTGAATTATTACTTAAATTACTTGAAGCTCTCTTTCCTCCGCACTTTCAATCGTCTTTCAAAACCAACAAAGGAAAGAAAATTTCATTTTGAAGTGTCTTAACTGTAGGAAGATATTTAGGATTCGTTCGTTAATTTCTTCCTAATTATCTCCCCCTTCTCTTTCGTTTGAACTCTTCCTCCGTTTCTAGCTCCGAAAAAAAAAAACACTACACAACCCACGCCCAACAAAGCCGAATTACTGTCAATTCACTAAGCCGCTGGTTCTCAATAGTGTGTGTATAGCACTCCTTCGAATATAACGTGATAGATTCTTTCAAATAATTTTATATATTCAATAATCCTAAGAAGTCTAACAAAAGTGAATAGTAATGAATAGCGTAAATGTACATAATTATGTCCGACACTTACCATATTTTATTCTGGAATGTAAACAAAGAAACGTATCTTCATGTAGTTACATAGTTAGGAAACACGTTTGAGAACAGATTGTGAAATTCTGATTCCGAAACGTCTGAGAAACTATTCGAAAACAATTTGGCAATTTTCGAGAATATTTAAAGAATGAAGAACAGAAATTTTAAAAAATAAAATTTCTTTGTTAAAAAAAAATCCAATTAATATCGTCAAAATTAAACATGGCTAAGAGAATTCACGATCGGTTACTACAAATATTCGCTTGACTGTTAAACAATCTTAACATCATTAAAAAAAAAAAAAAAAAAAAAAAAAAAGTGAAACTATGAAGAGGACAAAGCACTGAAAACTGAAACCGACAGAACAGTCGACAGCAAGTGTGGAGTGAGATTTTGTGAGTATAAAAAACCCATCATGTGTGGTGACTTCGACGGTGCATGAATTCCAAAAATAAGCATTGTTGCTGCATTTGTATAATTGTCTCTCATTTCACTACGCCTTCTCTGGCTTAAAATTTGTTGACCACAGAGGATTTAAAAGCGCAAACCATTATGAAATGTTTTCTAAATCTAATTATGCGCGCAAATCGTAATACCTATTTGTTTATTATACAGGTAAGACTACTTTACGAAGTCAATGTTTTATTTTAATTTGTAGACTTGTTTCTATTTTTTAAGTACTTTACATATTTTACGAGTCGTGCAGAAAACCATTTTACGTGTAATCACACAACTCTTCTGTAATACATGCATTATTCCATTCTACCTAATGTGCTCCCTTCACTTTTTTTCTCAACCTGCTCTCCCTAACTCTGATTAAAAGCTCGCTTCAATGTCATACACTGGCGAGTTTGACATCACTGTGCAAGAGCATATATGAAATGAATGAAACAAAGAAAAAAAATGAAATGAAATCTTTGAAAAAAAAATGAAATGAAATCTTTGAGTTTTACGTCCCACGGTTATGCCGGTTAGGCTAAAGGAGACGGTGATAATGAGTAATGAATGAAATGGTGGAATGAAGAAAGTGGGAGGAAACGGGAGAACCCCGAGAAAACCCACGCACACGGTGTTTGTCCACCACAAGGTTCACTTGGCGGGGGCTGGGATCGAACCCAGGACCCTAAGCACCAGAGGTGAACGCTCTACCACTGAGCCACCGCGGCCCCAATATTAAACAAAGAATACACACACACACACACACACATATATATATATATAATGGCAAATATAACTTCTGAATCTTGCATACAATAATTCGTCACATTTCTTCTCCATAACTTCACAAGCTCTCGTAGCAACTCTGACTCTTATAGTTCTTTCGACTCATTAATGAAATTAATTTTGTCTCTATTTTCTTTACGTTCATTGAAAAAGAGAAGATAATGAACACAAGTCAAAGTTAAGGCGTTTCTCTTTTGTGAACACATGAAGTCTTTTTTTATGGGCGGATATCTTCACTTCTTCTATTTATTTTTAGCTAACAGGAACTGGGTGGAGCTCTTCTTACGGTATTAGAAAGGACGTGATATCACTGTTTAACAGCTAAAAGGAAAATATGAAAAATGAACATTTCAAGATGTTTCCATTGAAGATGGACACGATGAGTATTTTCTCTACGAAAGATGTAATTATCAGTCAAACTAAAAGAAAATAATTCATTTCTTCTTAAATATTAATTTTGTAACGAAGCTTGCTACCAAAGAATCCTGGTACGTTTAAGAGATTAGTAGGTAACTTACATAGATTACCATAAAATATTCCGCCATCAAATAAAAGCCACATGATTCAATTGAAGGGGCTCCATAAAATCAAACTGAGCAGCTCTCTTTCTGCAACAAAGTGCTGACACGCGTCTTTCTCGTTTTTAATTAATAATCTCCTGATTTCATGCAACTTATTTTATCAACGGACTCGAATATGGGTTTCATATATATATATATATATATATATATATATATATATATATATATATATATATATATAGTAGTAAAGTTAGGCAAGGAAAAACATACTCGTAAGTATTATATGAAGCAGAAAAGGACAAACAAAAACTAATGAAAATTTTATGAAAAATCCTTCTATCGACAACTAACTACGATAATCTTGGTATAAGGATTTCTCGATAGTTTTTGGTATTTAAACTGTTAAGCAATTAACAGGCCAAATTCTTAAGTGAGAAGATATTATTAATGCGGAAATACGTCGACAAAGTATTTGTTAAAGCTTTTCACCACGCCAGGCACCCCTGCATAGTATTTCCTACATTTGTGTAAGTAACTCACTGATAATTGCGAGAGAAAGCCGTTTCATACGATTTAAACAATGTTAGTAAATGAACTAATAAATGAATGGCTAAAAATCGTAACAGTATAAGTAATACTTTGGTCAAACTTAGGATAAGTTCGTACGTAATAACCACATATAAGAAAAAGTTCATGTGATAAAAGAAGAAGAAGAATGTTATTTGCCAGATATATAGTTGTTTATAGTAGCCTTTTCTTACGAAACTTACGGGATAAGCCAGCTTGGAACTTGCATTTTTGAAAAACAAGATTTATGCACTTGTACCGTTATGGTTTTCAGTCACTCAATTAATTTCAAAATCTCTCATGACGTGCAAAGTTTCAAGAATGATCAATCATAATTTCATATATATCTATGGTATAAAGGAAGACGTGGAATTAACCGTTTGTTTATTTTGTTAACACTAATACATTTTTTTTTTTTTAATTTTTGATTAGGCCTGTTGTCTTCACTATCATTCACTGATTTTTTTTAACATGTTGGAGGTAGTGTTGTAAATAAAAAAAAACCGTTCGCATTTTTTCAGAAATGTTCGTTTTTTTAAAAAAAAACATTGCCTCTCGTTTTTTTTCTAAATTTCGTTTTTTTTTCAAATTGTCATTTGTAATGCATCTTACGTCTATTTAAGTATTAAATATTTTTATGTAGGTATAATCACCGTAAAATGCAACATAAATTAAACGCTAGATACTGATACGCTACAAATATTTTACAATTTACATGAATACCATACCTATTAACAATTCAGGTTTTAGCAGTTTTCATCAATATCAACTAAGAAATAAAAGTATAAATGATTTTTTTTTTCGTGAAAGCAAGCCTTTAATAAGTACGAAAATAATGTCACGAACAGTATAAAATTCAAATAACTTGTCTAAAGGTAAAACCTAATACTAATTTGCCTAATAGTATTTTTCTAAATGTCATATATAAATAATTTGTCGACTAGATATATATGATATGCAGAGCTGGCTCTATCATATATGCAATACGTGCATTTGCGTGGGGTGGTAAATTTTGATGGTCCGGCAAAATCTGTCATAAGTATATTATTTAAATTAAACATTTCTTGTTGGAAACAGACTTCATGATGATGGTAGTTACATTTACTAAGCTGACCTTCTATTTGAATATTATATTCATAAATTATGTTTAGGTTGCATTAGTTTAAAGCCACATGGACAATGCTAAAGCAAATGGTCGAATAAATCCGAGCACAAATTGCTTGATTGTTGCCAAATGCAAGAATTCAATTCTCGAACAGTAGTGAACATTTGTTCCATTTAGTAAGTTATCACAGTTTTGATATGACAACTAGTCTTGTTTTTGTCAAAAGCAAGTTCTTATTATTGAAGATAGAAACAAGTTTTTTTTAAAAATGTTAACAGATATAGAAGAGAAATCAAGAAATAAAGATAAAAGAGCTAGTTGCACTGGAATTGCAAACTGATACATTGAGATTGAAGCTCGATAGTGAATTCTATAAAAAGGATTACCATCTTTCCTCTGCAGGTGTGTTTGCTTTATCTTTCACTAACATAATAGATTAATATTAAAAAAAAAAAAAAAAAACAGACACAACGGAATTGCATTTTCAGTAAGTATTTAAGCCTTTCTGAGTGCAACTGCACTTACCCTCACCTTCGTTGTTCATGCTGGAGTAGCATACTTAAAATCATTACTTTTAAGATTTGTTCTTTCTGGAGAAAGGGGGAGGCGACAAATTATGCCATTGCATGGGGCGACAAATTGACTAGGACCGGCCCTGATGATATGTATATAAAAGACATGAATATAGGATGACACAATTTGAAGTAATGCAGGGTGTTTCAAAATTAATATTAGGGTTTTGAAACTTTGTAGTATCTATTACAATTAACTTACAATTATAAATATTATATCAAATGAAAGAGCAACTCAAACAGTTTTGTACGCACGTATGCACATGCATTGTTTCTTCTGCCGTTAGAAAGAGCAAGCAGCAAAGATGGAGACTAGAGAGCAGAAATTTTTTGTGTTTTAATAAAGACTGAATCTGTACAGTGCAACGGTCTGTGTGAAGAATACTAAGGAGACACTTGCAACTACGTCCTTATCGTTTGCAGTTGCTACAGGTCTAAAGCCTACAGACTACGGTTTACGTGCCAATTTCGCAAGTGAAATATTGCTGCATAATAATGAAGATTTTCTGGATCGTGTCGTCTTCAGTAATAAATCGACATTTCACCAAGAGCTAATGTAAACACTCATAATGTTTGTATCTGGCCGTCAGCAAATCTTCAGGAGATGGTACACTTGAAAACGAGACCCCTAAATTGAATGTGTTTTGTGCCATATGGCGGAAAGTTTATGGGCCTTTCTCGCCTATCGACTAGATGTGTGCCGTGTGACGAATGAATCTCACATTGAACACTTGTAGCAAAGACTGTTTGAGGTGCTCTTTTACTTGATGCATTGCTTATAATTGTACGTAAAATGTAATAAATACTACGAAAACTTGAAACCCAAAATTCATTTTGAAACACCCTGCATTTCTCACCAACAGTGTTGGAACTAAGATGTAAAAAGGAGAGAAAATTTTCCTTATAAAGTTATTGTTTACAACAACGATATTATTATTAGTCGAGACTATAACTACAACAATAACACGAGTTGGTAGTCAAAAAAATGTAATCAAATGCATTCTCGGTGGCCCAGGTGGCCAAAGTGGCACACACTTGTGTGTCATTTGTTTAATCCGCTCCTGTGTGGACACTAATTAAGATATCGGGATATTATTCTTGCAAAATATGGTTGGACTATAGTTTATCATATTATTTTTTTCTTCTGGTGTCGAATTTCCTTCTCAAATTTCACCGCAGTCGAAAATTCGAGAATTTTCTAATTTCGAATTTCCTTTACTTCTTTTTTCCCTGTAGCTTCCTTCGTTGTAGAAAGACCTCCTTAAGACTTGCCAGGTAGATACCTCGGATGGATACCTAACTGTTGACATCAATTGGACGGGCCTGCGCGCAGTGTTGCTAATTAGTGAAATTAAAATTTTTCTAAATTGGGCAAAAAAATTAGAAATTTTTGTTTATAAATTCGTACCTATACGTCCGAGTGCAAGTCAACTTACGCCAATCGAACATTTGTCCTTACTCAACAAACGTAAGTACAGATCGTTACAATGGGGTAATTAGGGAACGCACGAAAAATTCGTATTTGGGTTCTAACCCTTGATTTTTCTAATTTTTCCCTATACTTTTCTGTTTACAGTAATATATTTTTGGTAATTAGAAGTTTTGTTCCTTAAATATCGTCATAATACTTGTGGGATGTATTAGTGGTGTACCAATGTTTAATTTAAGATAGTTTGCGCCTGTCTGGTAGCAGTGTTACCAGCTACAGAAAATTTTAATTCCAGATTTTAGGGGGAAATTTTGGAAAAATTATCTGTTTTGTCTCTATTATTTCCCTCTTGTTGACTATATCGGACCAAACGTACCAGTATCTGGAAGTCTCATCTTTGTTCTACATAACGCAATATAGAAAGTTTCAATAGGATAATTAGGGGAAGTACAGTTGAGGTTTACAGTAGACCTTGTTCTCTAATTGAGAAGATAACTCTGATTTTTTAAAAGGTAGAATGAGATATTTTTTATTGACATGCTTACTATATTAGATATCGTCACAATACTTGTAGGATATATTGGAGGGATACCAAAGCTTATTTTAAGATAGTTTGTGTGTGTCTGATAGTATAGCGTTGCCAGCTACAGAAAATTTTAATTTCAGATTTTAGGGGCAAATTTTGGGGGAAAAAAATCCCTTTTTTATTTCCTTCTTGTTGGCTACATTCGAACGAACGTACCAGTGTCTAACAGCCTCGTCCTTAGCCTACACAGCGCACTATAAAAAGTTTCACTAGAATAATTAGGGAAAGTACAGTTGAGATTTATAATAAACCATGTTCTGGAAATGGTAAGAAAATGTTGAATTTTTGAGGAAGAATGAGATTTTTTTTTTAAATTTCATGCTTACTTTGTTATATATCGCCATGATACTTGTAGGATATATTCTTGGACTACTAAGGTTTATTTTCAGATAATTTTCGTCTATCTGATGGCAGTGTTTCCAGCCAAAACAATTAATTCCCGCTTTAAGGTGAAAAATTCGGAAATTTTCCCTTTTCCCCTCTATTATTACTCTCTTACTGGCTACATTGAAACAAACGTACCACTGCCTGAAAGCTTCCTCTTTGCCCTACAGAACACATCATAAAATGTTTCAATAGGATAATTAGAGACGCTGTAGCCCCGGCATATTTGATTTTTGGTTGTGAGGCGTAAAAAGTGTCAAAATTTCATGTTTATGACAGAATGTTTTCTTTCCCTCTTTGAATGGAAGCCAGGGACTTCAGGATTTCACTGTACCTTGTCAACACACCAAAGATTTTTTTAGGTGACTTGAACCCATATAGCAGCAGTGGTACTAGATACAAAAGAAAATGAAATTCGGTTAGGGAATATTTTTCTAAATTTTCACTCCTACATTTCCCTCAACAATTTCCCACCCATTGGCAACACTGCAATGCAACTTACACCAAAGATAGCCACGTCCATTTTCTAAAAGCCAAGGCCTTAACCATATCAATCGAGTGAATGGTTTTTAAGCAATAAGTCACTAACTGGAAATGTAGGAAAACGCCAAAAATGACCTGGGGCCGAAAGGAATAATCACACAATTTTGCTAGCATATAGGTACAAAGAAACAAAAGATTTGTAAGTTACGAGGGCTTCGACTCAAGTTCTGTTGATTATTTCAATAATCTGCAACGTAAATCAAAAAATAATAGTTGCCAGAAAAAAACAGACATTTGAAAATAAAAACATGAAAAAGAACGATGTTTTTTATTGAAAAAAACTTCACAGAAAAAAAACCGTTTTTTACAACACTAGTTGGAGGTCAGCATTTCGTTTTTTTAATAATGGGAGTTTGAATTAATTCTTACTACTGACTAATTGCTAAGATAGAATATACAAGTACTATCAATAGGCTACAACTAAAACTTCTCAACCCTAAGAGAAGCTACCATACGAGCAAATGTGTAAAATTTTATTTTCTTCTAATTCTCTGTCAACCAAAGGATAATTTGTACTGGATACTGACAAAAATTCGGAATGCCGAAATCATGAACTGATTTATTTGTAAGTATTTCTTAATAATATTTTAAGCCGAGAATAAGATTTATATGTCCGAAAATTTAAATTAGTGAACATATACAAATGGACCGGTATCGGAATAATAGCGTAGTATTTTAACAAAACTCTGTAGTTCATGACCCATTCTTAGAAGAAGAAGAAAAGTACACATAAAATATGTATACCTGAAGATAGTTAAGTTTACACAACTAAGAATCTAGCATTTCATAGAATTTGATACTTGATAAACCTAAATGGGTAATTCAGCTTAAACATATTATACTCCACTGTCTATAACAACCCCGTCCGTACTCGGATATTATCGCTGGAATATTTCTCTGAAGTTATTTAGAGTAAAATAATACGTCAGAAGAAAGTTACGGTTCCCCACTTCATCTCACTTCGACTTTTTGTGTCCGTATTTCTTCTTCATAGGATGAATCAAACATATTCTACATAAGATTACGAGTATCTTCAAATTAAATACAATTCATTTCTGTTCTAATAATGAATTTTAGCAGTAAATAAATTTTAGCATTTTATCGCTTTCACATGACAACATATTGTTTTACATGGTCTACATAACATGCTTGCTTTGGTCTGATCTGTGTTTCTTGAACGGCCTATTTCATACTATAACTTCACACGATCAATATATGCTTGGTCTGTATCAAATAGATAAATACACTGTAACCAATTGTTCAAACCGCATGTGATATGCTTCTTTAGAAGGTGAAGTAGTAGAGATTGTAACGCTACTACTCTACATGCTTTGAGTAACAAACGAATTCTGTTTATGGCAGTTTTACTAGCAAGAGTAGTGAATTGCGTCTTAACTACAAAGAATATCATAATAAAGAACAAGTTATTAGAAAGTTATTAGGAACAAGTTATTAGGAAGAAAAGTCTATTTAGTGGGATCTTGAATGAAGAGCTGACAAAGAGAAAAAAAGACTCAAAATGTTTCGCATGAAGTATTGTACTGTGTGGAGCAGAAATGTGGACATTACGCAAAAAATTATGAAAAAAAGAATGGAAGCTTTCGAAATATGGGTGTGAAGAAGAATAGAGAGAATTTTGTTGGGTCAAGGGGAAAACGAATGAAAGAATATTAGATATGGTAGGGGAGAAAAGTACAATTTTGGATATTACTGAGAAGAGGAAAAGAAACTGGTTGGGATATTTGCTAAGAAGGAACTGTATCATGAGACACGCTAGAGGATATGTTGGCAAGGAAGAGAGAGGGCTACTAAAGAGGCTACAATTGATGGACGATATCAAAATAGCTGAAGCTCATGGAACATGGAAGCTTCTCAGTTGCGGCAAGTGATCTGCCAATAATGGTAGAAAACCTACGTATGATGATAAATCAGTTATTTTATTTTACACAATTGCTTTGAATTTTTTAAATAAAATTTATGAAGTTAACTTTGATGTGCAATTTAAATCATTACATTTTATCCACAGTTATTACTTGAATTAAATTAAAAACTGGATTTTTTTTTTTAAATGTCCCGATTTCATGCTTTGAAAATACAGTACCGTTAGGTAACTCCCCCTTCCCAAATGAGATTAAGACTTTTTTACATCAGAATTGCTATATACGTATAATAAAATGCAGGGTAAAGAAAATCAAACACTTAAAAAAATAAATAAATAACAACACAATGAGAGCAATAATCTCAATGAGAGCAATAACTCTCCCTTTTTCTATCCTCACACCTACTGCTTTTTTCTCTCTCTCTCTCTCTGAAGCCACTACTTCAAGGTATCACGCTTCATCTCTGACAGGAAGTCTCAGCGTAGAGCAGGAAACACCGGCGGCTATTTTTCTCTCAGAGGCTTTACGAAGAAAAGAAAGAAAGAAATGAGAGACCAACTTAGAGAAAGTCGTTTTGTCAGCCCCTGCTGGTTTGGGATCGATAGAACCACAAACGTTATTCCAGGCCCCAGGTTATTTGCTTCCCACGCTGTAAATCTGTCACATTCTGTAATTCTTGGCACAATATATGATCCTACATTTTATATCAATAGAAAGATGCATCATTATCGTCTTTCTCATTTCTTCCGAAGTGAGTTTTTAACCTTAGAAAACGGGAAGAAAGAACCGGTGAGATGTAAAATACATCCTTCCCAAATCTGATGCTGCTCTCTCACAGTTCGAGAACCCAACTTTTTTTCTTCTTAACTACAGCATTAGATTCTTTAACGTCGTATTTTCAGCAAAGTGAATATACAGCATGTGAAAAGTATATATATATATATATATATATATATATATATATATATATATATATATATATATATATATATATATATATATATATATATTTGGAAAGCATATTTTGTTACACATAACATCAGCAAAACATATGTGGATATGAATGACCATTCTACAGACAGGTTCTGCATTTTGGTCTTATCGCATGTACAATCTTTTAAATCTAGCCCAATATTTCCAAACCGAAATTGAAATGTTGACTTTCCCTCCCGAAATATGATGGGAATTCTACTTCCACTGCAATTAAATGCAGAATAACTTGATTGACTGATGATGGTGTTTAATTGGGATATCCCATTTATCCCCGTCACGACAATAGCCAATGGTCTAATGCAAAATTACATCCAAGAAGATAACACTAATTATTTTGACTATGGACGCTCTGTACTCTAGCAGAGTACAATTATATTGGACGCTCCCTTAAAGTTTCAGGAAAGCTAGGTAAATTACTTCGTCATCAATATGGAACTTCTATGCACCGAGATGCTCCTTTAGAGGCTCTCAAAGATGTGACCATTATTCGGACCGAAGTCAGAACTATAGAGCAGATGTGGCGGAAGTCAGAACTATAGAGCAGATGTGGCGGTCTCCGAATCGAATTGGTTAATCACTGCCAAAATTTTGAGTCGAGTGCAATCTCGCGTCATCATATGGGAGAATTGTACCTTTCGTGAACAATCTTCTACGTTTCTTGAATAAGGCCTTCCGAACTTTATTTGAACTCGGGTTAGTGATCAGAATTTAGTGTTTCTTTCTTTATCACTACGTTCGCATACATAACTCTCTTGTAGTTCCAAAATAATGTTACCCACGAAATTATACAAAACGTGTAACGAAGGAGCAATTTGTATATACCCATTACATTACATTGATGTTCTCAGCTTCAAACCTGTGGTGATACATCAAACTTTCGATTTCACCTTCGTTCTGAGCCAACAGCTCTTTATAAACTGCATTTTTTTCGCTTTTAGATCCACATTTAGTCAGTTCAGCACTTATTGACTTGAAGTTTATGAAAACTGAAATAACTCTTCCAATATAATTCGCAAAACTATTGCTTATATCAACAAGATCGCGACTTTACGTTCAGTGGACAAACTGACCAATAACTGACCGTTCAAAATCATCCCTTAGATACTATATAAGTGTATGCTTCATTAGCAATGCCAATTGCTGGTCGACCCCCATAGAGTCATACTAAATGGATTTAAAACCTTCACGAAAGCGTTTACACTATTCATACACTTATTGAACGTGCTGCAATCTATTCTCGAGAAAATTCAACACTATGCATTGTGTTTGCACTGAAATAAATTGTCGGATAAGTTCTAATTAGTAGTAAAAGAGTAAATATATACATGAACTCACTGACAAAATAACGGGTACTTCCGGTTGACGTGGAAAGCTGAAATTTGGCATGATTGTAGTTTTTCGGAACTAACCCGCGGAAAAATTGTTAAAAGTGAATATTTTTAATTTTCGGGGAGTCTGAAGGGACATGAAGAAATTCGCCATGTTATTTAAATTAATCTTTTTTTGTACCTATAAGTTCATATTTTAGGTACTTGGAACAAAAACTTTAAAAATTTGGTATGCTTGTACAATTTTCGTTAGCGTTAGCTAAGTAAATCACCAAAAACTAAAAGAAATCCAACTTTAGAGTGGTTTTATGGGAACTGGAAAATCTTTCCCATGTTATAAGAGATGTCTTCTACACCCCAAACTGTTTAGGCACTTTCTGTAGTGCTACAATGATATAATTTGGCAAGATTCTATCCTTCCAGGTGTAACCCACAGGAAAACTGCCAAAACTGAATATTTTTAGTTTTTAACGGGACTATTTGGGAAATGAAAATTCTCCTTATTATTTAAATTGAAGTTTCCTTGGGATACAAAATCTTATCTTTTAAGTTGTTGAAATACGAAAAGAAACTGGAAATTCGGTGGAATTGTGGGTTTAAGAACTGAGAGGTTGTAAGCCAAGCAAACGCGTGGTCTGAGGGCAAAGCCCCCAGTTGGCTAAACTCAAGGAACATTAAGAGCAAATTCACGAATCCTGTACTTATTCAATAATAAAGCCGGTCAATAACATTTAAATTTTGAATATTTGGCCATAAGAGGAATACCAACGGGTCCTAGAAAACGTTTACCGAATTTTGTTATTTGATAATTCCCAAATTTAAAAGGGAACATAAACATATAAAGGTAATAAACCATATAACGTGCTAAATAGGTGTCAATAACCTCCGAAATTCGATTTTTGGTAGTTCTTTACCCATGAAAGGGAACGATGTGGACCATCCAAATTTATAGTGGTACATATTGAAGTCCTGTACTATGATACCAAATGCTTATATTAAAACAATTTCTAAAACCGAGTGGATGAGCCAAGATACCCCTCCCAAATTTTTCAAGGGGTGCGTCAATGTACCCATGTCTTATGATAGGAAATGAACCCATATACATGACCATATAACAATATAAGGTAATAGAACCCCATCAAAGGGAAGAAATTGGGCCAAAAACCAAACGCATGGTACAACATATTGCTTATGTTTATATTTTAATAATTTTTACCCATGAAAGGGAACAAGATGGACCACCCAAATTTATCATGATACATGTTGAGGTCATGTACTATGATACCGAATGCTTAAATTGGAAAATTTCCAAAATTTAAGGGGATATGGAATGGACCCCTATACATGATCATATAACCATATAAGGTAATAGGACCTCATCCAAGGGGATAAATTGAGCCGAAACCAAACACGTGGTTGTACTAAAATTTGGCAATTTCGTACCCATCAAAGGAAACGTGGTGAACCACCCAAATTTATAGTAATATATATTAGGGTTCTATACTATAATACCAAACATGTAAAAGGGGCAATTTCCAAAATTAAAGGGGTGGGCCAAAGTACCCCTCCCAGAGTGCACAAATGTACCTATGTCTTATGATAGGGAATAGACCCCTATACATAACCATATAACCATATAAGGTAATAGAACCTCATCCAAGAGGATAAATTGGGCCAAAAGACCAAACACGTGGTACAACGTATTGCTTACGTTTATATTTTGGCAATTTTGTACCCCTAGAAGGGAACGAGGTGGACCACCCAAATTTTATCATAATACATGTTAGGGTCCAGTACTATAATACCAAATATATAAAATGAGCAATTTCCAAAATTTAAGGGGTGGGCCAAAGTACCCCTCCCGGTGCACAAATGTACCTATGTCTTATAATAGGGAATAGACCCCTATACATAACCATATAACCATATAAGGTAATAGAACCTCATCCAAGAGGATAAATTGGGCCAAAAGACCAAACACGTGGTACAACGTATTGCTTACGTTTATATTTTGACAATTTTGTACCCCTAGAAGGGAACGAGGTGGACCATCCAAATTTATCATAATACATGTTAGGATCCGGTACTATAATACCAAATGTTTAAATTGGTCAATTTCCAAAATTTAAGGGGTGGGCCAAAGTACCCCTCCCAAATTTTTCAAGGGGTGCATTAATATACCCATGTCTTATGAAAGGTAATGGACACCTGTATACGCCCATATAACCATATAAGGTAATAGGACCTCATCAAAGGGGATAAAATCGACCAAAATCCAAACACGTGGTACTACGTATTGCTTACGTTTATATTTTGGCAATTTTGTACCCCTAAAAGGGAACGAGGTGGACCACCCAAATTTATCATAATACATGTTAGGATCCGGTACTATAACACCCAATGTTTAAATTGGGCAATTTCCAAAATTTAACGGGTGGGCCAAAGTACCCCTCCCAAATTTTTAAAGGGGTGCACCAATGTACCCATATCTTATGAAAGATAATAGACTCCTGTATACGCTCATATAACTATATAGGGTAATAACACCTCATCAAAGGTGATAAATTACGTCAAAAACCCCCGAAATTTGAATTTTTGGCAATTTTTTACCCATGAAAGGGAACGACATAGACACCCAATACTGATAGAGGTACATACTATGGTCCTAGGCTACCACACCAAATTTTTAGATTTGGCAATTTCCAAAATTTAAGGGGTGGGCCAAGGTACTCTTCCCAAATTTTTCAAGGGGTGCACCAATGTACCCATGTCTTATGATAGATAATGGACCACTATACATGACCATATAACTATATAAGGTAATAGGACCTCATCCAAGGAGATAAATTAGGTCGAAAACCAAACACGTGGTATAACGTATTGCTTACGTTTATATTTTTGGCAATTTTGTACCCCTAGAAGGAAACAAGGTGGACCGTCCAAATTTATCATAATAGATATTAGGGTCCTGTACTATAATACCCAATGTTTAAATTGGGCAATTTCCAAAATTTAAGGGGTGGGCCAAGGTACCCCTCCCAAATTTTTCAAGGGTGCATTAATATACCCATGTCTTATGAAAGGGAATGGACCCCTGTATACGTCCATATAACTATATAGGGTAATAATACCTCATCAAAGGGGATAAATTAGGTCAAAATCCCCCGAAATTTGAATTTTTGGCAATTTTTTACCCATGAAAGGGAACGACATAGACACCCAATACTGATAGAGGTACATACTATGGTCCTAGGCTACCACACCAAATTTTTAGATTTGGCAATTTCCAAAATTTAAGGGGGGTGGTCCTATGTACCCCTGCCAAAATTTAGGGGGTGGGCCATGGTACCCCTGCCAAAATTTAGAGGGGGTGGTCCTAAGTACCCCTAGGTCATTGCCCCCGGGCCAGGTCATTGACCTTTCACCCCGGTCATGAAAGAGAGTGAGGATGAGTCATTCGGGCCAACGCGGGGGACTACTACTACGTTGTCCAAAAACTACAGGGATTACGCATGTAACCTACCTTTTTTAAGTACACCACCTACATTTTTTCTGTGTATAAGAATCAAAGGCAATGGAGGCTTTATTCCTGAGATATGAAGTTGATGTGCAGACGGAACGATTGAAGATCTCGTAAAATCATGATACCTCAAATTTACAGTTATTGGATGTTAGTTAACTCAAATTTACAAATTTTGAGATACGCCTATTGATTATTCCAAGGACGATATGCCCGGTAAAAATATAGTGTCGTTAACCCATTCGAAATCGGACGTGAGTTCTGTGAAGATGAGCATAGTGGTGGCCTATTTGCAACTGTCACTAACCCAGACACGATTACAAACATGCATTACATTATTTAACCACATCGGCATGTAACTGTGCGCCATAAAGTTCAGATGTGTGGTATCTCAAATGACAATCTGCACATATTATTATTCATAAATATCTACACATTAAAATGCCAGGTTTATATGTTTGTGGTCAAGAAAAGATTATATGTTTGTGGTCAGTTCTTTTCGCAAATGAAATCTGGAAAACCAGAAGTGCTAGAAATAAAATGCCGCTTTCGCTGGTCGTGTGGTCGATTCCAAATTTTGTGTAAATTTGCCAGTTTTCATTCAAATTTTCAAAAAACATGTCTTTATTTCTCTATTCCACATTTTTAGGCGTCGTTTTCACCCTATTAGTTTAATATTGCCACTAGGACATTAAGGTTGATACCCT
Organism: Thermobia domestica; assembly: GCF_964235325.1. Taxonomy (NCBI): domain Eukaryota; kingdom Metazoa; phylum Arthropoda; class Insecta; order Zygentoma; family Lepismatidae; genus Thermobia; species Thermobia domestica. The sequence goes on from NC_137455.1 coordinate 66,251,172, forward strand.
TGTGAAAGGCAATCAGTAAAGGAGCTACGTATAGCGGGTTGATGGACATTTCAGGCGCTTTTCTTTAATTCGAATGATCTATTGCAAACTGACAACTTTGAAGGCTTATGGGCCAATAGTGAGGCGTACTCGGATATGGAAATATAAGAAAAAATATTTGCATTTGTTATCATCTATCACTTACCCAAGTTTGCCACAAACTCACCTTGGGTACCTTAAATGCCCCAGACTAGAAAGGGAAACGATGTATGACGAATCAGAATATGCTGGACCGATTAAGGTTGTCAGGCGTGAATTTTAAGTACATTCGTTACTATAAACGAGACAAGAATAAATGAAAGTAATACGAGTAATAATAAAGCAATTATTTTGGGGGTAGCTGGGAAATGTTTCGGACATCTAGATTGCCTATTTGTCTATTTTAGCGTTCTTCATTGGACATTTTTTATTCTCGAATGCAGAATGGATTGACATTATTCTTAAAATTCCTATTTACTTTGTGGAGAGACGTGAGTGCACTACCACTTCAATGTCGAGTGCAAACTTCAAAGCATGCACTGAAAATATCTATTACCTCACTTTTACTTAGTTATCAAAGAAAAAGCTGATGCCACCTCTTTCCTGGAATGTCGAGGAATTATTTACATTGTTTACTTCCAACACCAAAAGATAATCATGGGCTGTTATTCTGCTAACTTAATTACCATAAAAAATAAATGGATGGAACGCTGACCAGTGGTACGATCAACTGTGATAATGCTTCAGGCTGCAATTCACAGACCAGGTTCTCAACTCCCTTTTCATGACACCTTTCTACACATCTGGTCCCCAATTGCTACCACTTATTACCGAACATTAAAAACCACCTTCATGTAAGACATTTTACCACCGATAAAAAGGATATCTCGTGTGTTCTTAACATGACAAGTACGGCCAGATGGATCTAATTCCTGAGAGCAAGAAATAGTTCAAACCACGACCCGCCACCAGTCGTTGTACCTCGAGCGTAACTCAACAGGTTACGGTCATTATCGCCAGTCCAAATCTAGTAACACAACGGTACCATAAAATAAGACCAGCGAGAATAATTAGATTTGTAGTTACATTACATGAGACGTATACGTATTTAAATTAATACAGCAAGCCCCGAGCAATATTTACCACTTAAAGACAGAAAATCATTTCCAATAGTGGCATAAGGAAATCAAAGAAAGATTCTCAAATAGATTCATAGAAAATTTATATATATATATATATATATATATATATATATATATATATATATATATATATATATAACAATAATGACAAGTCAACAGTATGTTGGATTGTCAAAACTATAGAAGATAACTTGGTATATTATAAGATCAAATCCTATATTCAACTTACTAAGCAGAAATCCCACCTATGATGTTGCAGCAAATAATCTAATCAGGAAGCTTATCAGTAAGAGTGGGAAACTGAGGTGCCGGGTGATAGCTCATTGCGATGGCCATCGAACAAACCATTATCACTGCTGGTGACGTGGAGTTTTATTCGGTACACACTGTCCAAACTTGTTTCCATACATCGCGACAAATGTGCCAACCCACACCAGTTTTCTTGTGCGTCATATTTTGGCCAAAAGCAGGATTATAGTTCTTGAACATCTACACAGTCACCTGATTTGGCCCCAGCGGACTTTATACTCTTCCCTAAGCTCAAATCTGCTCTAAAAAGGGAGCGTTTTAAGGATGTTGCATCGATTAACGCAAATGTGACAGCGACGCTGAATAGCATTCCAGTGAACGACTTTCCTGGAGTGTCTCAGAGTCTCTAAGATCGGTCCCGTGAGTGTGTGGCGTGGGAAAAGATGTATGTAAAAAACTAATGTAGTAGCATATTTTTGTGACATCGTCAAGAATATTATTTTCAGGTAGTCCTGGAAATTATTGAACTGACTTAGCGTCCGCGAACTTACTGTAAATTTCGAACTTATGCAAAACGCAGTAGCCTTTCCTTTTTGGACTGAGTTTTAGGCATCCGCTGGATTCGTCTCTGGAATACGATACACAACACGTTGGACTTTTCTTTTTCACTTCTCTCAATCTATCCACATTGAAATAAATCTTCTATTATATACCTTTGTACACCCTGAACAAAACACACAAGAAAGGCATTTTTAGAACTATTCTTTACTCCTACAAACCAAACAACGTTATACGTAATAGATGTACAGAGGATTGACAAAAAAATCTAAAAACACTTCATACAGGACACGTAACTTTGGCCCTCCACTGTACAACACGTGTTGCGGTTGCCGATCGGTTTTTGTCTTCAATGTGTCATGTGGATCTTCCTCTTCCGTCAGCAGTAACCAGTTCACCTATGAGTGTCGTGCTGTGAAAGTGGTGCGGTAAAATGGGCGATCTGACAGACTTCCAAAGAGGCATGATCGTTGGTGCCCGTCTGGTTGGAGCTTCAGTGGCAACAGTGGCGAACATTGTGGAGATATCGAAAGGCACTGTGTTAAATGTCACGAGGGCATACACTATTCATGAGCAAACGACGTCTGCAAAGCACAACAATGATCGAAAGACAAGCTTGTCCGATAGGGACAGAAGGGCATTAAAACGGATTGTAGCAGCTAAAAAGAAGACCACTGCAATGAAAATTACGTCTGAAATCAATTCCCGCCTACAGAACCCGGTTTCATCGAAAACAGTGCGACGGGAACTTCATAAAATGAAAATCCATGGCAGGGCCGCTATCGCCAAACCCCTGGTCACAGCAGTAAATGTGAAGAGGCGTATCCAGTGGTGCAAGGACCACAAGGCGTGAACTCATGAGCAGTGAAAACACGTAATGTGCTCCGATGAATCGACCTTCACCTTGTTTCCAACAAACGGTCGTGTTTACGTATGGAGAACTCCGTCGCAGGCCTATGATACAGACTGTCTGATCCCAACTGTAAAGCATGAGGGTGGATCTGTTATAGTATGGGCAGTGATATCGTGGTTTTCTGCAGGTCCCATCATAGCCCTGCATGGAATGATGAATGCTAAGGCGTATGAGGCCATTTTGGGGAGACCAGGTTCTACCCATGGCCCAAATATTGTTCCCTGATGGTGATGTCATCAACCAAGATGATTTGGCACCCTGTCACGCTGCAAAAACGATGAAATCATGGTTTGAGGCGCATGACCAGGAGCTATCACACCTCCCCTGGGTCCCACAATCACTAGACCTGAACATCATTGAGCCATTGTAGTCTGAGTTAGAAAGGCGTGTTCGGTCTCATTACCCTCCACCAGCATCCCTTAAGGAACTGGAGCATGTTTTGGAAGAACTATGGCACAAAATCCCACACACCACAATTCAGGTGCTGTATACGCCCATTCCACGTCGGATCCATGCTGTTTGGGACGCAAAAGAAGGCCTCACACCATACTAGGTATGATTTTCACATTTTTGCAAACGTTTTAGATTTTTTTTTTTTTTTTTTGGTCCAATCCCTGTATCTACTACATTTTCTCCCGATCCTCGACTGCTCCAATTCTGAATGTTCCATGTGCTATAAGGAGGAATTGTGCATCACGAACTACATGAACTGTTACTGACATTTTCTACGTTTACTCCTTTCTGCTATTTCTTCTCGTTCTCGAGGTTCTTGAAGTTTTGTTTCTTGTCCGCTTTTACTATCCCATTTCACAATTTTCTCATTGTACATAAATTAATTCAGAATATGCTATAAAACTGAAAATTGATCGATCGAAACATTAAACCTGCAGAGCATTCACCTGTCAACACTTCAATACAGTATTATTATTTTGTCAGTAAATAGGAAGTCAATAGTGTGCAAATAGAAAAAATAAACATTATTAAATAACTAAGTGTTCCATTTGACAACAAATTGAAGTTCTGTTACTATGTAAATTCTATTGTACAAGGTGCGAGAAGGGTAAAAGGCTTTGTTACTTAGAAGTGGCCTATATTCAAAGAGATAAAAGATATGTATATCTATAGAAATTATTTGTAATAAAAAAGTTGGAATTTAGATCGGTAATATAGATCAGCGCTTCTAATACTTTGACAAACAAGACAGAATCTATGAAAAAAGGTTCTGTTACACTATTATATTTTAAAATGAAACTAAGCTATTACTCAGATAGTTACGAGTATTGAAATGATTACTGGGGTTGGAAGAGCTTTACAAATAGAAGAAAAGATTTTGTAAAAGTATGCAAGCAAAAAGGTAGTAAATAATGTGTATATACAGAGCGTTCGGACAGTAACTATGCACCTGCACGATTACAAAATGGACATGATTATACGGTGAGATATTTTTCCAACCGATGCGATGCGAGGGAATGTTTATGTAACAGGTGGTTACAATGTTATATGCAGTTGATTACACTGCAGTTGTTTTGTCTGGGTGAGAAGGGCGGTATATGTGGTGCACAGTTACTGTGAGGTGCATACTTACTTTTCTAACGCAATGTATTATTAAATGCTATTTGCTAAACACAGGATAAGAAGTAGTACGATTTCAGTTTGTCTATAATGGAAATGTGAAATTTTAAAAAGATTGACACATTATTAAAATACTGAACAAACAATATTAAGCAAGTAAAATTTATGTAAACCGATAGTTTTAAGAAACATTAAGCTAAAATGTAATTTTAAAGGCTGCTCTTCTTATATTTTTTTTAAATTAAAAATCTAGAGAATATTAAGAATGGACAAGGTATTTTAATGCTACACTGACTTTCACTTACATTCAGGCCCGTAGCCAGCCCGAAAACGTAGAGGGGGCCCGATCCAAAAATATTAGTTCACCCCATATTATAGTTCATTTTCAAGCCTACCGTGAAAATTTTAGAGGGGGCCAGTAAAAATTTAGGGGATGCCGGCCCCCAGACCCCCTCTGGATACGGGCCTGCTTACATTGTTTTATATTAGTTTCTTTTTTTACTTTTTCTTTTTAATTAGCATTATTCATGCTATTATCAAGAGTTCAATGATAAGCTTTCACCGTATAATGCAGCCTTGTTTTACGTTCAATTTTGTTTGGACAACGTTCATTTATCGATTGATTTATACAGATTGCACATATAAATAAATCTGGGACAATAATATGAATCGGAGTCAAATTTCTCACATTGCTAGTGAGAACTCTTTCAATAAGACTCATTTTTCTACGCGAAATGCACCATTAGTGAAAAAGAGAAGTTGTACAAAGTCAGAACGAGAAGAAATCGCGTGAAGAATATCCTCAATAGAAATCCACTTTTTTATGTATATATAGATAGATAGATCCTCCTAAGAAAAATGGAGAGAAATTTCAAACCACAAGCACTTAATCGGTAAAAGCTTTCGGCTTATTCTTCTTCATTCGAAATAAAACATCTATTTGAAAAGAACATTTTCGGCGTCTATTTAAAGAGAAAGATAAAAACAAGAATAAAAAAAGCGAACATCGGAAAAAATGGATTCATCGTAGCCCATCACCATAGAGAAAATCTTTTTCTAACGTTGAGCGACGACTAGTTATCGATGAGTCCCGAAGGGAGACAGAAAAAAAAAAACTGTTTTTCAACTAGTGCTTGTTAGTTGAAAACCGAGGAAGAGCCGCCGCTACCACCATCACAATAAAAAAAAAAAAAAGTTAATTGTCTCCCAGATTCTGGTGACCCAATGTCGCACCTCCTCTCTTTTCCGATCGATTAGAGAGCTACCACACCTACAGCATTGACAACAACGAGTAATTAATCATAGCAACGCGTTTCAACAACAAGGTTTTCCTCCTTGATCCACACCAACACAAGCAAAATTGCTGTAACATATCCCACCTCGAAAACAGCCGAGAAAAAAAAGGACTGTGAATTACGGCAAATAGTTACCAGAAACCACACGCCATTAAAGCAAAACACTAATGGAGAGGGATAAACGGCATACAAGTCACGAGTAGGAGAGTAAAAAAAAATCTTCTCCGGTAAGTTACCAAAAAAACGCATCAAATTTCGTGCTAAGATGACTGTAGATTCCTTTTTTTTCTTTCTTTCCAGATTACAATATCAGAAGTAGAGTATTATGGCAGGTTAGACTTAATGAAGTATTACAAAACCAAGTGATCAGCACGTATGAGATATTGTTAATCTCCACAAAATTTGACCATTCGTATATGTATTTCGTCATACTTGACAGGGAATACGTACAGAGAAAAAAATCGGAAGCTGATCGCTTTTTTTAAAAACAGAAATTTCTATAAATCAGATTGATATACAGCTTAAATTATCAATATCCCTTGTTTGTGTGTAGTTTCTGGGGACGGCAACCCCATATTAACAAAAGAATGTTACTGTTAATCATTTTGATTGATAATATAGATTTATTCTTGCTAAATTGTGTTTCTCCTCTAGTACAGGAGCCGTGAGGTCGATTCCCAGTAGAAGCACTTGCTGCCAGAGTAACCTTTAAGTCTTTGCCCCCAATACCTTCAATGTTGAACAGAAACATTACACCTCCAAATAAAAAATCACATAAATATAAACCATGTTCGGGCCCATCCTCAAAGCACGTTTATGTATACTGCATGAAATTTTCTGGATAAAATAGTACCATTTGTTTCCGGTATTGAAAGAATGTATACATAACGAAGAAAACATGCACTCAAATAGAACAGAACATGACAAAGCAATTGGGCTGCGGTTGCTTAGTGGAAGAGCGCTCACCTCTCACGCGCGGAATGCGTGCTTCGATCCCAGATTTTGCCAAGTAGATTATGTGGTGGACAAATATCATGTCCGTGGGTTTTCTCGGTTTTCTCCCGATTCCTCTCACTTTCATTTCACCGTTATTATCCATCTCATCATCACCGTCTCTCTTAGTCTCGGTGCATATCGTGAGGCGTTAAATAATAATAATAATAATAATAATAATAATAATTTGGTTAATAGCATTAACCAAATCATGCTCTTCTTATCAATTAATCTGGGTTTTTTACCTTGGGAGTTGGAAATCCTAGAGGATCACGGACGATGATAAAAAGATTAAATGCATCAGGATTTTGGAAGGGAATGGCGGAAACTTCATTAAGGAGGAACTATATAATTTATACGGTTTACCAAACATTGTTAGGGTCTAGGAGGCTTAGGTGGACAGATCATGTAGCTAGGATGGAAGAAAGTAGAAACGCTTTCAGTCTTGACTGGAAGACCTAGGAGCAGATGGGATGACAATATTAAGATCGATCTCGCAGAAATAAGAATACAAAGTAGAAACTGGATCCAGTTGGCTAAGGATAATAGTCAGTGGAGATCTTTTGTGAACGCTGCATTGAATCTCCGGGTTCCATAGGCCATAGTTTTTTTTTTTTTTTTTTTTTTTTTTTTTAAGTTAATAATCAGGATCTAATGACGGACAAAATATTTTTAAACATTATTTTGAATTTCTTATTTTGAGTGACATACTAATTGCTAAATACAGCAAACAATACTAAATAAAATGTTAAATCTACGTTTAAAAATTGAATGGAATAAAATAGAAATGAAACGTGAAAAACTGCACATTGAAATACAAGATTTCGTCTACTACTGTAAAAGAATTTCGTTCGGGATCCTTTGTTATTCTTTGTAGAGTTGTGCATGTGTGTGTAAGACTTACATGCGTATACAACTGTACGTGATAAGCAGCAATTATCAAAAAACTTACTACAAACCAAAAATCATTATGGAAGTCATTGGCAAGAGGATGTAATAAAAAAAAAAGAGAGAGAGAGAGAGAGAGAGAGAGAGAGACAGTCGTAATTCTAAATAGGCTGAGAAAGCTTGCATTAAGCCCTAAAAATACAACTAAGTGTACATAACAAATTATGACATGTATATCGCATTGAATTATACCCACATCAATGAAAGAAATATTTATAGTTCTAAAGAGTAGCCACGTATGAATTAGAAGCATATAACACTTCGAAAAAGAGAAGAAACTTCGAGGCATTTGAGGCATGGTCTGAAGAAGAATCCTAGAATAAACTAATAGATTGCATATCACACTTATGAAAAAAAAAATGAAGGAAGAACTGAAACATGGGTAAGAATGCGTGTATCTAAAGGATATCGGAAAGGACAGTCATATCAACACATCAAACACTACCACTATCGTTCCATGTTGGCTAGCAACATAAAGAAAAGCAGCACAAATATATATTGCAGGCATGCGCAGAGAACGCCCCCCCCCCCTCTTGATGGTTAGGCATCCTATTAAAATATTATTGGAAACTCAGGATTTAAAAAAAACAAACAAAAACAAATAAACAAAAACAAACAAACAAACAAAAACAAATAAACAAAAACAAACAAACAAAAACAAATAAACAAAAACAAACAAACAAACAAACAAACACAAACACACACACAACAACAACAACAACAACAACAACCTTTTCATCTGGAATAGCTTAAATATTCGGATTTTGATCCCAGCCAAGAGTTCCGCTTGTAAGTATGCGGGTAACTATAGCAATTCATTCTATAGCCAACAGCAAGTTTGAGACTTTTATACTGTATTATGTTTTAGTACCTAACGTATATGAGACAAATTTCCAAATTTAAGTGATATCTTAACCGAATCCGAATCTTCCGTGGTAAAGTTGGTCCTCATTTATAGCTTTAAAAGAATAAGTATCAAAAAGGTTCCTTTTGCATTATTTCTTCTTTTAGTACCAAACCCACATTTATTTACTCATGATTTCATTCGGCCCTCAGACCGTCGAAAAGAATGAGAAAAAGCAAGCAAGCTGAGTATCACAACAAGCTCACTCAAGTATTTGTAATAAGTTTCCTTTCCTGGAGAAAGGCCATATAAGACCACAGTCTTTGTAAAATTTTATCAAGTCTCACTCTCGTTATCTTCTAACAGAATTATCAGGCGAGTTTGACAAAAATTACTTAAACATGTTCAGATACTAAGCTCAACTTTCTTCACTGTCACTGACCATTTTGTCCATATTCTTTATCTATTTTTGAAACATTAAATGTTCCTCCCTCGAGATTAACTTGTTTATCTACTAAAAGTACGGCAAGAAATTTTCAGATTAATATTCACAGCAGCTTCATGAGAATTTTCTCTTACGATTGATTGATACAATTTTGACAACCTTCAGCTACTGGGAAGTACACAGAGCTTAATTCACCTATATTGAGCCGAAGACAATGTGCAACTATATCGCGCAATCCATCGCCGTGAGATTGCCATGAGACATGCAACAGTAGAGGAACAGGTACAAATATGAAATAGGGGCACTAATATGGAATACTACAATATCTCGTAAGGTAACGTGAGTACTCTAGCAAACAAACTGTGAAACAATCCCTCCTTCCTTCCTTTGTTAACAAAAGTAGTCATTGTTGAGTTTAAAGCCGAAAGCAACGCGTCGGTTTCTTTTGATTGTTTTCCCGGTGAAGCGAATTTTTTGTAGGTAAGGAGCATTTCGTCGTATATTTCTACTACACGTGCCTATTCAAATACACTTCTGTTCGTTTGGAAAGAGGACACTTGTAGCGACATTACCACATATCTAGTTTTTTTTCTATTGTTTGAACTGTGAGTGTTTTGACGTTTTGTTTCGCAAGACAGTAGTGGCTCGAATATGGAATACCTGGTATTCCATATTTAGACCCTCATTCTAGAACTGTGTTTCAACTGTAGATATGGCGACAACATCGAAAGGTAGAAAATTGTCACCTGCTAGAAAAGTGTGGGATGAGGTTGCTATGCAGGAGGCAATAAAATCGGTGCGACAGAAAAAGATGGGCTATTTGAAGGCAGCCAAGACATTTAATGTTCCACGCGCAACTCTCTTCCGACTGGCTAAATCAGACGTGACAGTGAATGAAGCCACCAAAACCAAGCTTGGGAGGAAGACAGTTTTGCCGCAAGAAATTGAAGAACAACTACTTCAATATGCTCTAACAATGGAAAGCAAATTTTTTGGACTGACCAGACGAGACTTACAAACAATGGCCTTTCAGATAGCCAAAAGAAACGGGATTCCAAATCCATTTCTGGGAGACAGAGCTGGTAGAGGATGGCTCCGCCTCTTCTTGAAAAGGCATAAGGATAGATGCTCGTTTCGAAAGCCAACAGCAACTTCTTTCCAACGGGCCACCGGCTTCACAAAGGAAAATGTCAACAAATTTTTCGACCTCCTAACTGAAGAAATGGAGAAGAAAAAATACCCAGCAGACAGGATATTTAATGTTGACGAAACTGGATTGAGTGTGGTGCAGAGCAAAGTACCACGAGTTCTTGCAGTGAAGGGTAAGCGGCAGGTGGCTGCACTAAGTTCTGCTGAGAGAGGTTCTCTGGTGACAGTCGTAACTTGCATGAGTGCTAGTGGAATATTCGTTCCACCCATGTTCATTTTCCCCCGCAAGAACATGAACAATCAGGTGATGAGAGGTGCCCCGCCTGGGTCTGTCGCTGCTTGTCATCCCTCAGGGTGGATTCAGAATGATCTCTTTACCCGATGGTTCATCCACTTCATCGACAAAATGAAACCGTCACCTGAGTCACCTGTTCTCTTGATTTTGGATGGTCATAGCCACTCCAGAAATTTAGATGTCATTAACTTGGGTCGAGATAATAATGTCTGCAATTTGTGCCTCCCCCCTCATGCTACTTACAAAATGCAGCCACTGGACAGAACGTTCATGAGTCCACTGAAGTCTTACTATACCGAGGAAGTGCGGATGTGGCTAAGGCTTCATGATAGGCCTCTGACTAACATGGACATTGCTGAACTCTTTGGTAAGGCCTATCTCAAATGCCAGACTGGTGAGATCGCCGTGAATGGCTTTCGAATTACCGGGCTCTACCCAGTAAATCGGAATGTTTTCACAGATGCAGATTTCATTGCATCTAGTGGAACAACGGACAGTATCAGTGAAGCTGAGCAAAAAGGAATTGGGCCAAGCATTGGGAGTGTTTCTTATGCCGATGAAGCAGGAGCATCTACCAGCGGTACAGTGATTACTCCATGGGACATATCGCCTGTGCCCAACGTAGGGAAGAAAAGGGGAAGCAGGGGAAGAAAATCAGAAACTGCCATTATTCTGACTTCATCACCATATAAAGCGTCCATTGAAATGTCTCTGGGAGCAAGGAAGCAATGTGCCAAACGAAACAAGAGACAACGAAGACTAGCAAGATGTGAAACGTCCGCGACTGCGAGTGATAGTGATAGTTCATTTAGTGTGAGAGACGACTCTTCTGATATTGATATTGGTGAAGGTGGAACACCCTATAGCGAGGACGCTGAATGCATCTTCTGCTCGGGCAAATTTTCATGTGATAAGGAAGGGGAAGAATGGGTTATGTGCCAGATGTGCACTGAGTGGGCTCACACTGCTCGTGCAGGTTATGAACATGGTTATTACGTTTGTGACTTATGTAAGAGAACTGTACAATGACGTAATATGTCAGTAGTGTTCGTTTCTACTTTGTTCCTATAACTTGGTTTAATTTTCAACTTTTTTAGCTCACTAATTTTGCTTGTTGAAAGTGTTTTTTTCGAAAATGTTCAAGGTATTCCATATTTGTACCCCGTTTTCTAGAGTAAGAATTTTGCAACTTTATTGGAAATTGATGTTTATAAATATTTCCCATTCCTTTACAATTTGGATATTGTTTAAGGATATGTTACACAGTATTTATAGAGATTTTTGTGTTAATTTATGCAAATATATTGATTTCGTCAAACAAAAAGTAAATGGTATTCCATATTTGTACCTCTTCCTCTATTTCATTAGTAACGCAGCACAGCAATGTGGTCGAGCGTAGTCTTATGCCGCCGAAACTCAACAGATTCTGGGAGGGGTTCATTGTTGCCCTTTCCGACACTAAGTTGGCGGCATCGCGCATCGTAGAAATGTGTCAAGTGCGGACAACTTAGGATTTAGGATTTAGATTTCTGGGCTTTCGGCATCAATGGCCATGTTAGCCCGTCACGTATGAGGGACGACGTCCCTCGGCGATTACACTGTCCGGCAAAAGGAAAGGACAAATGGATGGGGGAAGAAAGGAAGTGGCCTGCGACCTATATACTGGGTACCACCATGCATTTGCCTGGTATGAATGAGGAAAACCCAGGAAAACCTCATTAAGGCTGGGTGGCCTGAAAAAGCTTTTTAAACTTTTTCGATCAAGTACCCCCACCGGGAATCGGAGCCGGGACATTATTAATATCCTTTAAGCAATTAGAATTACATGTTGTAATATTTCGTTTATCAATTTTCGTGTAGATCGTGCCAATAGGAATCGTATTATACGGCAATATGCGGCACAGAGTCCTGGTTTCACCACACCAACGAAAGCAGTTAGAATCGTTTCCCAAAAAGGGTTCATGATTGTGTCTAGCTCCTCGTACAAAGGCAAACTGGGTCTCCGGAAAGCAGAGTAAAATCAAAATCAATGCTGCGTACTACCAGACTGATATCCTGACTGAAATATACCAGCAAGTGTAACGATAATGCTTTAATCTTCAGGACAAAAAGTGGTTTTAAATCTGGCACACAAGCCAGAAAGAAAGAAAGAAGATGTGTAGTAATCAATATTGAATTGCTAGTCGTTTCATGTTTTAAAATAAATTGCTGTTGTTTCTAGTCACTCGGACATACTAGTCACAAAGAGTGTATTTTGTCCTTTATGGCTGCTATCGAGATAAGACTGTTATGAGTAATTTGTAGAGATACAATGCACAACGAATTGATACGTAAAAGTATAGTGACATACAGAATATGAAATGAAATCTTCAAGTTTTACGTCTCACGGCTATGCCGGCTTGGCTAAAGGAGACGGTGATGATGAGAAATGAATGAAATGTAGAATGAAGAAAGTGGGAGGAAACGAGAGAACTTCGAGAAAACCTACACACACGGTGTTTGTCACCACAAAGTTCACTTGTCGCAGGCTGGGGTCGAACCAAGGACCCCATGCACAAGAGGTGAACGCTCTACCACTGAGCCACCGCGGCCCCCTGCTATATAAAATATGTAGAAGACAAAATCTCTGAAAAATATATGTTTAAAAGCTATTTTACTCTTTGTCATCATTTGGATACTTACTGTGTGAAATGTTTTAAATAGTTCTGTAATTTCGTTTAACGAACTTGGGGGTAATATAATAACAAAACTATCTTGTTTTTTACTAAGGTTATACATGAAATTCCAGCATTGTACGGACAATACGTTAACCAGGTTGAATTGTACTAAGACCAGATATCCTACCAGAAGGCAAAAACATCACTGGACTTCTATCACCGTATGGAACAGAAAACTGGAATCCCAGCATGCTCTTCTCTGACATCCCTGTCAAAAGTTCAGATGCCAGAACAATAGACTACAGTGCTTTCGACTTCTCAAGCGGCGCCTATCTTATCATCGAGTTGATCCGCCACTGGCCTGTCAAAAGCCTGTAAAGAGGAGTGGGATGCAATACCCATGGTCCAACTGCAACGCTGTCTCCTGCAATGAAAACTCCTATACCGAGCAACAGTCAATAGAGGTGGCCTGCAGATCGAACACAACCAGTGGTGGTAACACAATTCAAATTAGGCTCAATGTAACTGAATCAATCTCTGTATAATACAGCAACATTGATAATAAACATTCAGCGATATTTCCTATTCTACTCTTCGTAATGATAACCAACTATATTCCTCTGTTATTTAATTTAACTTTGTTTCTAACGTGTCAGAAATTTAAAATATATACATATTCGAAGTAAAAATATATAAAGAAACGAGCAACTAAGTTAATGGAGTTGTTACATAATGCAAAACTTCAGACTACGTATTTATCAGCGACTGTGTAAGGTCAATGCTTCTAAAACATTTTCCAAATGTAAACGCCACTTTTACTAGTTTAATTTTGATTTTGGGTTTAGCGCCTTTTTCAGCAGCGAGGCTACATAAAACATGGACCTATAGCTTAGCGTAGGATCAGAATCTCACGAGCACCCGGCAGGAATCAAGCCTAGGTTACCCACGCCAAACGCGTGTACGCTAACTGTTTAGCCACGACACCTTACTTCTGTCCCGTTCGAAAGCAAATTTCTGCGTTGTTCAATACGTTAATGTTTTGAGCATCTATCATTACACTTATACTTTAAAAATAGTATTAAATAAAATCCCCTTAATTCTATATTAGTAGAAAAAAATACTATAATCTATTATCGCATAATCTGCACCTGTTTGAGTCTCTCGACTATAGTCTGTAATAAATGCTTGTCCCTTGAAATATATTTTTATTTTTTATTTTATTTACTTTTTATGTTTTGCCTGTTTCGGACTAATGTTCAATCTACAAGAACCACAAGGGAAGATCTCAAGGTCTACTTATGATTCGTTATCATAATTTGAGAAACGCTGTTAGGTTAAATCGAAATGACTAAGATGGACAAGCCATATCGTCCATATGAGAAATACGCGAAAAGAAATTAAATTGGAAAGCCCAAGAAAAATATACGTACGTTTGAAGATGTCAGGAAGAAAGTCAAAAGAACACTACAAAACAATAATACTGATCGGACAGAGCTTGATCCAACAACAGAATTTTCCTTCAGTTTCGGTGAAACTTTAGATTACCTAAACCAAGAAATAAAAGGACATCCACTCGACTATTTCACTACTCCAGCTTTTAAAGGCAAAATTACAATTACATTTTTTCCCCTCCTTGTTTAGAATTTTTACAAGTTTCGTACAGGCTAGTTTACACTACAATGGAAATCGAACTTGAGATATAAACCAAAACATACTACCGCAGAATACCACAGTAATCTCATACAAATAATTTATATTAAAAAATAGCAAATACTTAACAGAACGGTCAGAACATTTAGACAAGTTTGGATCAATAATTCAGTAAGAAATTCCTGATTCATAGCTTCTCTACTCAAAAAAAATATCAAAATATCCTACTTCCCATCATTCACTCCCGTGGCAAAGGATTACAAGAATTAACTATATTCCCTAACATCAGTATTTCCATGAGACCACTTCATCAATTTGTGCAATAACCAATCACTGAACTTATAAATCCCCTAATATCGAATATAATGCTAACATGAGAAGAGATTTCGTAATATTATAGCTCTGTCCCTTTTATTCCCTTCCTTTACACGGACCGCAAGGGATTCACAAATATAATTCTGAAAATACAATACCGGAACCGCTTGAAAATGTCTGACATTCAATACATCTTCCCACCCTGGAAGCTGTCTGTGGACAAAACAGAAAGACATAGTGTTTGCTGATGTCAAGGCTAATGTCTTTGCAAAGAAACAGAACATGCGTCTTTCAGTCCTGTTGCTTTTCTTAAACTTTTTCTTTCCTTCTTTCTTTAATACTCTGACTAACAAACTGTTTTTCTTTTAGGTTTATAAGGAAGTCCAATATCGTTTCAATATCATATTACTCTCTCCCATATTACTCTCTCTCCAAAAGATATATATATATAATCTTTTTCATTTTGAATACAAGAATGTAATCAGAATTTGTTTTTTTCCATCAGGCAAGGTTTTGTTGTGAAAGTCTCTATTATTTAAAAAGAAAATGAGAAATGGAACGTCTTTTCTTGAAACATGCATGTGTTCGGAGCGGCTCGGCTCAGCTGTTTATTAACATACAAGGATGATTCCTTCTTCCTAACGTCTTTTCTACTAGCACTTTATCCTAAGCTGCAGTTGATGACTCATTTAATTCCAAATATTTGTGAATAGGTTGTCTATTTCAACCAAGTGCTTTGGTGATTTCAGATGCATTCTGGCCTTGTGACGCATGACCCACAATTTCATCACGCTGAGCTAGTGTCAACTTTTGACGACTACGCGGACGTGGCATTTTCTAGGACTAGGAAATGTTCTTATACAAGATAGTGTGCCGAACATTCATATATATAAGTAACGCTTATTATTAATAATATGAAACTTTACAGTTCAATTCACAATGATATAGCAGAGATTTTGAAAACAAATACGTAATGTGTGTTAGAGAGAAAAAACTGTTTTTCTCACCCGTACTATCTCTATCATTAATGACGTTTGCTCGAAACCCATAATTCCATCTCCAGGTCTACGTTTGTGTTCACAGAAACTGAACTGAGAAATCGCTCATATAAAAAGGAACATACATGGAGTTAAAATTTTCTACCAGTTCCTATTATAAATAAAACTAAGAACTGTGTACATCATATAAAATATTATTATATAATGTAGTTTTATAATTATTTTCCGTGGCAAAATACACTATGTAAAGTAATTTCAATTCATTTCTCTGCTACGTAACACATTTAAAAATAAAAAGACTTTTAAGGTAGGAAAAAGAAATCAAGGGAGAACAAAGAAATACAGAACACATGAAAAATGACTATCAAAATCCCACTGCCAACTGTATATCAAACGTGCAGTGATGATATGACTTGAATAATCTGTCATGAAAAATTGCTATTTTCAACGAACGTTGCAACAGAAATACCAGCTCAAGCTTTTTTAGCCGCAGTCCAACGTAATTTAATAAAATGGTGCTTGAATGAGATAATCGAATACATGCAAAGCTAAGAAAGAATAAAGAACTTATCTTCTCGCTCATATTAACACATTTGACTTTAAAATACAGTTTCTCGTATTTTATACTTTGTGGTGACGCTTTGTAGGTGAACCATGAATTCTCACGTTTTCATCACATTAAACTATGGAGAAGGAAATTTCAACAGAATCCAGAAAGAAAGAGAAAAATATGTAGCTGAGAAGAAATTTAATTTCAGCCTACGAAATTAAAAGACAAGAAATATGCTCGTACGCTTCTTAAGATGTTCAACTGGATTACATCATGGTCTTGGTAACGTTTTATTTCTTTACTTTTAATTATGGCAAAGTTGTGATCTTGGATATGAATGTCATAAGTACACTAAATGCAAGTTGGATCTGAATATTATTTCAAATGGAGTATGAATATAAATGGAGACTTTGAAGTTCTTTTATGCATTTATTTCACATTTTTAAAGCAATAAGTAGCTACTTTTTATTATTATTTCAACTTTCCTTAACATTTTTATTACCTTCCAAACCAAGCTTAAAACATTATCTGTTCCAAAGACTCTTAAATAAAGATAAGACATTACTGAGTAAATGCATTGACACTAGTAGTATAGCAATCTTCATGAAATGCAGAAAATGCATATTAAAATGCTCCTAAATAAAGAAAAAAGTAAATGGTGCAAAAGTCACATTGAATCCATAAAAATGACTTTTCAGAAAAAAATATCTTACAGTAGCTGAGTGACTAATGTTTTTAACTCAAAAGTAAAATTTATTTGTCCCTAAAATAATGTATAAAATAAATACTAGAATTAAGAATCAAAATGGAGTGTGGTGCTTTGAATTTTGCCAGTTCGCCAGTATCCAAAGGTTGAAAACATTGATCTAGATATAACTTTGGTTCATACTTATCTTATTTTGTCCATACTAACTAAAGTTAATGAAACAACAGACAATTTTATACGAATGTTTTATCGAGTGTCCAGTTCAAAGCCACATTCCGTAACTTGGTAATGCTACTAGATCAGCAGAGCAAGGATAAGTTGGCCATTTCCTTTCTTCTGTCGTTCAAAAGGAAAAATAAGCAGAACTAGAAATTATGAACGAAGAGTGGACGAATAGATCAAGAACCACAACCAAGGATACCACACATACACTAACTGGAGTACGATGGTTTCATTACACATTTATCTGTATTTGTTAATAATTGTAATATTTCTCCGACTTAAGTGATCACTCTGACTTAAGTGATCAGTTAAAATTCAAAAACTTTGGTAAAGACAGTAAAGAGCATCACGCGGAACTTAAAGTGTGATTTTATATTATATATATATATATATATATATATATATATATATATATATATATATATATATATATATATACGAGGATCATTCAATAAGTAAAGAGACAAAGTCTATATTTTTAACACTAATCAATTTTTTTGTTTTTTTGTTTCAGGGGTGTTAGCTGGCAACCTTGGGATATGCTCTGATCTGCTGTTTCGTAATTTTATGTGAACATAACTTCAAAAATATCAATTCATCATGGCAAGTGCTCTAGAAGATTGCGCCTTAGAAGAACAGCGCTCAGTCATTAGGTTTTTAGTCGCAGAAGGTGTAAAACCAAGTGAAATTTTTTCTCGAATGTTGAGACAGTACGGTAACAGTTGTATGAACTGTGCGAATGTGTACAAGTGGGTTGATCGGTTTAAAAGTGGCCGAAGAAGTGTAGGTGATGAACCCCGATGTGGACGTCCAGTGGAAGTTTCTGGTTCTTCGTTGGAATCGAGGATTGACGGACTTATTCGTGATAACAGAAGAATTACTGTTGAAATGATAGCTGAGGAAGTTCAAGTAAGTGTTGGAACTGTTCACAATGTCATTAGGAACATTTTAAAGTACAGAAAAACGTGTGCCAGATGGGTTCCCAGACAGCTTACTGACGCTCATAAAGAATCAAGGCTTTCCATTTGTCAAGCCTTAACGCAACGAAGTTTGATTGAAGGAGACGCTTTTTTTGAAAGAATAGTGACTTAATAGTGACTTGCGACGAGGCCTGGATCCATCACTACGACCCTGAGACCAAAAGGCAGAGTATGGAGTGGAAACACACTAGCTCTCCAGTTCGCAAAAAATTCAAGGTTCAACCTTCCGCTGGTAAAGTGCTGCTGACCATCTGTTGGGACTCACAGGGTCCAATCTATTGCGATTTCCTTGAAGATCAGCGAACTGTCAATAGCCTATACTATTCTGAGATGCTAGAACACAAAGTTAAACCAACTATCAGGAGCAAACGCCGTGGACTCTTGTCAAAAGGAGTCATTCTTCAGCACGATAACTCCCGCCCTCATACAGCCCAGCTGACCCGAGATAAGCTTCAAGAATTGGGTTGGGAGGTCTTACCTCATCCTGTCTACAGCCCAGACCTCGCCCCATCTGATTTTTACCTGTTTGGACCACTCAAAGACGCCCTACGTGGAAAAAGATTTGCTAACAATGAGGAAGTTAAGGCAGCGGTGCAAAGGTGGCTTCGGGGTAAATCGAAAGATTTCTTCGCCAAGGGAATTAGGAAGCTGCAAGAAAGATGGGACAAATGCATAACTGTAAAGGCGGATTGTATTGAAAAATAGCCTTAGTTTTGAAAGATTGAAATAAATCTTTATTGAGCTATAGCAATTTGTCTCTTTACTTATTGAATGCCCCTCGTATATATAGCGTTATCTGTTAAGACGTTAACGGACTGACTCCATTAACGAATTCGGCCAGAATAATCACTCTAGCTATCAATTTGCTTATACGGACATTAAAGTCCGAGTAAATTAAAAAGTAAAAAAATCGCGGTAACGGTGAGAAATTCTTACAAACCCACGAAAAAGAAAAATTTGCATAAATCCATCTAAAAATTTCTCTCATATACGAGTGAATGTCATTCGACCGAGCTACTCGCCCTGCTACAGAGGTGACACATTTATCAATAAGTGTTCGATTACAGAGAAAATAAGGTAAGCACAACTAAACGAGTCTAGTTTTTATTAATGGCTACGTTAAAAGTCACATCTTGTATACTTGTTAAAAGTCACTGAAGCTATAAGTAAAGTTCCATTATTTCATACCTCAGCAGCTAAATAACTAAATTATCTGATAAAACTCAGTTACATGTTAGATTCGTAAGTCAATACGCTACGTTCTTCCCAATGCTACCAAATCATGCTTGTCCTTAAATCAACATATTTCGCTTCAATGACGTAGCTTAGATTAATTTTAATTTTTATTTACAATCTTCATCCACATAACAGAATGATACATTTAAATGATGATTGTAGCCACAGAGGAAATAAATGGATATGAGGTATGCAATTCAGAAATTCACAAGAATAAACCCTGCAGCTATTTGAGAAAATAGAATAGTTAATGAACCACCTACACTAGTGATATAATGTGTAGGAATGATGGTGAATACGTTTACGTAATTCAACATCATGAAGAAAAATTCCAATTTTAAAAAATAAACACTGAAACTTATCATTTACATCATTAAAATGTGTTCCAAATATGGGTTTACTCTCACGATTCTACTTAAATTGAATTATGACGCTGAATAAATAGAATGCTGACGCTATTATGGTACCACTCTGTTAAGATCACTGCAAATTAGACATTGATGGTGAATAAAGAAATCTACAACATTCCAACACTTTTTTAAAAAACAAACTGATACAGTTAGAGGAAAATTCCTTTCAAGAAACTGACAGAAGAACTTCCAGACGTTCCCATCTTATTGATTCTTTTTAATGAAATATATATAGTCGGATATTAAAATAATGGAAAAATTGTATTTAGCAACACGTACAATGTGTGATATGGTACTACAGAAGGATGTTCCGAGTATATTCGAACAAGAATGATTCCTTTCCGGCCGTACGCAGAATGAACTCCCCCGATTTAGGTTAAGTGCATCTGTCAGTGAAGTGTGTAAGCAATTAGAAAGTAATTGTGTTTACTCACTAAATTGAAAATACTGTCCAAATCGGGTCGCTTTTTGTAGGAGTAAGTTTTGCAACATTTCCAAGTGTATGTACTTTCTCGTTGGGCCGAAAACGACGCTAAAGTGAGTCACATTCGAGAATGTTACGTTGTAGCCCTTTACACGCAAAGTTTAGCATTGAAATGATCAGGAAGCAGTGTATACGAGCAAGGAAGGCTTACCGCAAGTTCGGAATTTCATCAAATGATGGCATGAAGATCCTAATTAATACCTTGTTACCGCCAGGGCTCAGAAACCATGTGCTTATTGTTTGACCGTCAAAATGGCAAGAAAGAGCCTGTCGGACGATTCAATACGCTTCAGTTTAGAAGCGGGATTGAGCGACAGTGATGATGATTTGTTTGAAGGAAAGTTATTGGACGATTGTGAGAATGAACCAGACTATGCAGCAACAGAACTATCAGATGTGTGAAGTAAGTAACCTTGAGATAATAATGTGTTTACCTTGTGTATGTTATTCGTCAAATTTTTATTTTTTATGAATTTCATGTAAATTTTGAACTTTCCAACATACTCATACTATTGGAATATAGAATATTATACATGGTGTTTCAAAACCACCGAAAACGTTTGGGAGGTGATTCCTGACACCAAGATAAGACGAAAAGTATAGACCATCCTGGGTGCACAACTGCTTCCTTTCAGAGTTATAGGCTGCCGAAAACATGAGAAAAGGCACTTTAAAGGTACATAGCTCCAATACTGTGGGACCTACAGTAGTCGGGTCAAGACTATTTAGGAACTAGTCTGTGGCCTATCTAAATATCCGTCTTTCAGAATCCTGTGGTACTTCCACAACAATTTTTATAGAGGTATTTGGTGAGAACTTCAAATTATATGTCCGTAGTCAAACTGCGTCCATCAAAATTGTTGCGTGAGTACCTTAGGATTATGGATTTTTGGATAGTACTCTACTATTTCCTAAGTCAAGTCTTGACCCGACTGCGGTATGTCCCATAGTTTTGGAGCTATGGATTTTTAAAGTTCCTTTTCTATGTTCCTTTTCTATATAGGGCAGCCTATAACTCCGGAAGGAAGCATTTGTGCACCCAGGATGGTCTACACTTTTCGTCTTACCTTGTGTCAGGAATCATTTCCCAAACGTTGTCGGTGATGTTTTGAAACACCCTGTACATAAGAATACAGTGCAAGCTCTAAACTTTCAAACTGTTTATGTTGTATTATTTTAGCTTTTCTAGATTTTGAGATATTTTTAAAAGGTTACACAAAAGCTTAGCATTCTTTGGAAAGCCTGCACTTCGAGCACAGCACTCAAATTGCTAAACAAACCATCTTGAATATGTTATGTTTGTATGATAATAGGAATCAACAGAATCGCAATTTCTACAGCCCTAGAAGCATCGTAATACTACACTTCATTTTCTAATGATAAATGTACTGTGCTCCCCAGAAATGAAGCAATTGTTAAATTATTTATATACTTAGATAAATTCCACAAAATAGGTATAAAGCATAGAAACTATTCTAATAATACAGAGAAAATACATTACATTTCGAATATAACTTAAGGGAAGTTCCACGGATTAGTCTCTATACTAACGGATTTAATTTACAAAAGTTACACGAATATGTTTACCACAGGTAACACATAACAGTTACTCATCTCGACTGGCGGAAAAGAAAAAGTTCATCCCATTTGCCCTGCAAAAGGTAATTTTATATTACGTTACAACGAACTAGAATATATATATTTCCTAGCCACATACACTGCAAAAATTCAACACGCGGAGCAACGACGAAAGAAGTATCATAAACCGCAGCTCTATAAAAATGTAATGAAGTAGAGACCTTGACTCTACTGAAGCAAGCACGTTCACGGTGATATTCTCAGAAGGCGTTGATGTGTTTCTACCCAGTACGCCATTATATTGGATTACAGAGCACAAAGCAACTATGCTTTTTCTATCGTTCCTTTATTTAAATTTGATAATCTCAGACCCAATAGACTTGTTTCCTTCCAACATCCTTGCTAAGGCTGGGAATAAAACCACGAGGTTATATAAACACTTCATGCAATTGACAAACAGGTCTTCAGTCCAAAATCAATATTAAGTTCTGTGTTCTTGCTGGAAACTGTTCAAATGTGACTGCACCACACAAAACGTGAATATTTTTTGGTTCGGATGAAATCAAAATTAAATGATTTTCTTAAAATCCAAAACTTTGTGAGCACAGTTTATGATGTAATACCTGAACCACAACAAAATTTTCATAACTAGATACATCAATCAACATATCAAGTCCATGGGGTTGGATCCTCTACTGATCGAAAATGTAATACTATTCGTTATCTCTTGAGTTATTTAACTTCTCACTTTGCTGTTTAAGGAATTTGAAAGTTCATCTCCACAGAAACCAACGTTCGCCACTGTATTCTACATTACAATATGCCAAGCATGATTATCACTAACCCACCTCCTTAACTGTGTTTAACACCTAAGCTATTTTTGCTTTCTAGGCCATTGATTGATATGGGGAATTATTCCCCCCTTTCTTTTTATAATGGACTGGAATTTTTAATGGTTTGATTTTACTGTTTCTTTTTAAATCTATTTCAATAAATATTTCTTACTCCGTAAAAATTAAACATTGTTACATGTAACTTGTATATTTACTAATCAAATTTAATTTAAGGAATACTAAATTTACATATAATGCAAATTAATTTTGAAAAGTAAAGGGCACTTAACTAAACTTGAGGAAGAAATCCGTAAATTGACATCGTTACAATTCCAATTTATTTAAAGTATTTCCCGAGAATGTTCAGAACTATTTCAAGATCTTAATCAGGTTTAGGAGACAATGCGGCCTTCAGAGATAATTCTCACCTTTATGCCTGCGATTGGAATGGTTAACATCTCTGAGGGTATCTTTTTTCCTATTATGAGTTAACGTTACTGCTATTTTTGAGTCATATTTGATCATAATTTTATATTTTGTTACTTATTTATCTTCCTTTTCATGACCTCTATTTTAGTTTTTCTTTTATTCTTCTAACTTATAGATCTTATACTGATTTACACTTGTTTTTTAATTATTGCTGTCCCCATTAACCAACAATAAAAAGTACTATCTGCATATACAAAACACTTGAGATTGACAGCATTTAATTTCAAATGGACGAAGTAATGCTTCTTCGATGACTGATGTAATGAAGCTATCTGACGCGCGAACAGTGAAATAGACTGTACGTGCAATAGCTGTATCATATAGGGCACTTCACTGTGCACTAGTGTAGGAGAACGGTCTACCCCACGTTCTGGAATTATGGCTTGTGGTTGATCATGCCAGAGTCGGAGGACCACATACGGCAAGTCATGTAGTATGAATTTTACCAGGGATTCAGTCGGCGCAGCAGCACACAGCATCAATGCTGTATATGGTCAGGGTGCTGTGGATGTGTGAAAGTGGCAGAGGTAGTTCCAGAGATTTCGGTCTGGGGACACAGCTTCACCAATAAGTCACGAGAAGAGAGATCTGTACTGCTAGACTACAATGGCCTACGAGCAGCCGTGGAAGCAAATCCAATCAAACTGTTGAAGAACTGGCTAGAGAACTCCATGTCACTCATTCGACCGTTCGTCGCCATCTGCAGAACTTTGGGTACGTGTTAAAACTCGGTAAATGGATACTTCATGCGTTAATGACTCACCAGAAGCAGCAACGAGACGATATCTGCTGCTCCCTGTTCGACCGTCACAGAAATTAGCCAGTTCTGGACAGACTGTTAACAGGGGATGAAATGTGGGTTCTATACCATAACATTATAAGCAGACGTAAGTGGGTATCTAAAGAGGGGAGCAGAAATTGTGCCAAAATAGAACCTCCACTCCTGCAAAGTGAAGTTCAACGTTTGGTGGGATATCCGTGGGACGTGGGACAATCCATTTTCAGCTCTAGCCACGTAACCAGGCAATCAATCCAGATGCCTGCTATCAGCAGGTTGACCGCCCACAGATTGCATTGTTGAAGAGACGTTCTGCTCTGATTCATCGCAAAAATGTGTTAATCCACAGTGATAACGTTCGCCCACAGACTGCAAGAAATACCTGTGCTAAGATCGAGGAATGTGGCTGGAAGAAAATTCCCAACTCAGCATTTTCACCAGATTGTGCAACAACAGTCGGCTGTCTTTTTTTTACAGCCTGCAAAATCACCTTTCCTGGAAAACATTGCAAGATGAGGATGATGTGCGATGAAGTGACTCAATTCTTTACCTCTAAAGTCGGTGACATCTTTCAGCGGAGGATTCAAGCACTGTTTGACAGGAGTCACAGTGTTGTGGAGTCCAATGGAGACTATTTTCCTGACTAACGGTAGTGTTTCACGTACGTATCCTTCTCTTCCTCAGAGTGTAAAAATACATTATTTATGGGATGACCAGAATATGTATTATCATGGAAAAGAAATTCTCTTTTACGGACACCCTCATATTCGAATACAAACAGTCCTCTTTACTCTCAATTTTTAATAACTCTCCATAACGAACAGAAATTATTCTCAACTCATACGTGGTTAGCACAGGAAATACTCTCTGCAATTTGAAAATAAATATTTATCTCTTCAAACTGATCCAGCAGTGCAACCAAATTTCGATCAGAAACTCGTGTCCGAACAGTTACACGGTAGACAACTATTAAGACTTTTCCAATAAATTCATTGGTTAGTCCTGTCTTTATTTTCAGTATTTAATAATAATGCGACATGTTCTTATTGAGCTATTTTTACTTTTTATACAGTCAATAAGTAAATTAAGAGACTTCTATAGAGGTATGGCTTATACCTGATAAGAATCTCACAAGCATTATAATTTGCAAGTACACGCCCATATAAACATCTCCAGCGATAATTCTGTTTCTTTACAGAAAGATTTCCCCTTCACCTCGAACACTGAGTAATTTCAATATTATCGTATTTACTTTTATAATTAATTTACTTATTTACTTTGTAAATACTACATACGATAACTTCTCTTACGGACAGTTTTCATTTACGGACGAATAATCACATTCCATTAGTGTCATTATTGAAGGTTTCAGTCATATAAACGAATGCTTACTTATTTCTATGGTTCAGGGGACCGAAACGTGTCTACCTTGCAAGGTGAATTGATTTCTTGTTGTAATTCGTACGTCATACTATAGTTTTTGCATTGATTTACCGCACACAAAACAACAATCCAGAAACGAAATTTGAATTTCCGGACGACCTCTCCATGGACATTTGTGGAACGTCTGCAAGAGAATCAACGTGTGAAAAATACTACATTAGGTTTTTCCCCATATTCGACAAAAAAAATGTACGAATATGTTTCGAGAGGTTGTTAAAGGCACATTAAAGATATTTCCTCAGTCACTTTTCCTTCGAATTGTATTTCTTTTCCCTTTTATGTACTCGTATTGGACAACGCATTGCAGGTTTTCTCTTGAATATCCCCTGCATATCCTTGTACATCTGCGCAGCTCTCGGCAACTCAATAAACGAACAGCATGCAGAGAGGACACAACGGCAATCAGTTCACAGGAGAAACGGAATTTAAGCTTATCTAGTACGTAGATTAATGTCTTTTGGAATGGATCCGGTCCCAAACTCCCCAAGAGTAAGCGATTCACCTAGTCTCCCGTGCTGGCAGCCACGGATGAAATACGAGTTGTGCCCAGCCCAGGAGTTTCGAACCAGGATATTTCCATCCAGACAACAGAGAGAGATGAAGAAAGTGAGCGAGGCAGAGGAATAGGAATAAAGGACAGAAAAAGGTTTCTGATAAGACTACTGAAAAGAAACTGATTGAAAAGTCTCACAGTAATCCTGATAAGAGAAAAAAAAATCCTTCACGAGAAACTTGTAACTACGGAATAAAGTACGATGTTTGTGGAAATAGGAAACTTTTTTCTTTTACTTTTTTCCCGTTTTTTATCCCTGTTCCGAAAAGCAGGGGAGAAATATCCTGAAGGAGAGTAAATGTGAAATGCAAGCAACATCTACTGTTTCACACAACACTTCTCAATTGTAATATACAATCTTTCTTTTTCTCCTTCTGACACACACATAACACCACACAGCTCCCTTCCCCTGACCGAAACCCATGAAAGGGTGGAAATGAAAGGGCCAAAAGAAACCAGGCTACGAGAAGGTGAAGAAAAAGAGGTAAGTAAGAGAGAAATGCTACAACTGTCGCATATGCTTCCATTTCGGCACAGCTGTAAATCAAAATCTTGAGCGCACTTTTTTTTTTTTTTACTTTGCACAAAAAAAAAAATGTGGGAAATATATTGCAGAATCAGCAGCCATTTCTCTTTCTCCCGAAGGGAAAAGCCACGACCGTCCGACCAACCAACAAAGTTTTGTGAGTTGCAAAGCGTAACGGTGGGCCCAACGATTGAAGAACCAAAGAAAGAATAAGACAAAAAGAATGGTGGTACTTCTTCATGGCCGATTGGCTGTTGAGGGCGAATTGCTGAAATACGAAAAGAGAAAGGAATTTTCTTCTACCATTAAACTTTCTTTCCCTTTCTCTCCCTTCCAACTCTCTCCGCCCATTCCACTTTCCTTTCGTAAACCTTCAATTCTGCTCAATTTTCCCAGCTTCTGTGCTCTCAACAATATCGGAAAAGAAAAAGAAATACAATACCGTTGCAGTAACATTTCGGCCTGAAAAACAAAAACTCAAACTTTCGAAACAACGTTTGTTTATGTATTCACGATTTGTAACCACAATAAGGAATTTTAAACTTACCAAACATTATATACGAATTTATGCGATCCCTAAATTTATGCCGAATCTATTCCATGATATTTCTTTTCTCAAGCAGACTGCAGCTCTGGAACTGCACAGCGGATTTTTACCTGCATTGATTTTACTTGTATAGTATCCCTTTCTGTAAGATTTTTGTGAATAAAAAAAATATGAATTATCTATAGTTACGCATTCTGTGGTATTTCGACTGAAATGTTTATTATAATAACAGCAAAGTTTATTTTATTCAGCTTCCACGGACTTTCTCTTCTACGACACTCAAAATTCATCTCCCAGACAGCATTAACATCAGGAAGACCGAACCTTGATTTATTGGTTGATTTGGAATTCAGTGTTCCGTTCAGCACCGAGACTATGTGAGACGCAGATCTACAGCTTAATGTGGGATCCGTACCACACGAAAACTCCCACTAGGAATCGAACCTGGGCCTCCCACGCCAAAGACGCGTATGCTAACCACACAGCCACAAAGGAGTTCAGCCTTGATTTGTGAAGAACGATAAAATTTTACGCGGCTTCCATAAAGTACAACAGCCTAGATTTGCCTTTATCCAAAGTCGAAGCCTAAATCATTTTCTCATCCTGAAAAAGTCGATTAACTTCAATTCATGGAAATTTCTCATTTCCCTCCCTCCTTAACTAATGTTTCCCAGATCGATTTGGTTAATTCGTTTCCTTAATTATACACCTGAAACGATAATCCATTCCGTGAAATAATTAGTCTTCATCCCCCAGGTAGAGACGTAGCTAAATTACTTTCTGGCACTCACATACCTAGGTATATCGGTATTTACAAACTTTCAGGAAAATTGTTACATTGAGCAGTCTCTAAATGGCATTTTCTAAGGTTGACACGTAGCTACATCGCTTTTTACATCCGGAAACGGTACATATTGTTAGGTCTGTTTTCAAGCTAAAATTTACAGAAGAGCTGTTTTGCTTTAGCATATAACAAATACGGTTTTATTTTAATGGATTTCGGTTCCTAACGATATAATTTGTCTTTTACTTAACTTCATTACTTGCTTTGAGATCACAGTGCCAATGCCTAAAATAATCACCCAACTACTACAACCGTGGTAGAGATAATACTCGATATATAAATAAATGAAAATAGATTACATCTACAGATTTACGCTGTGGTTATAAATGAGAGGGACAAACTTCACAAGGTGGCTAATTACACCCCACGAGAGAAAGAAGTTTAAATAAATCTGTATCGAATGAAATCTATACAAATTGTTTGAAATAGCTTCTTATTATAAAATTTGTTGGAAGATACCACTAGTTCTTAGGAAATGTATGTTAGCATTATGTAATTTTTAAAATCCTTTATGTAGATCTTATTCCCACACTTTCGCAAGTTTATAACATTAAATAAATGTATCTTACGATCATTATTGTTTTATTGGTTAACGAAGTGTACTGAGGCGACACATGTCATGTTTACTTGCTTCATTTTGTTCTTAGTTGTATTGACGAAACTATTACTTTCAAGCTTTTGGCGACAAAATATAGTTAGATGTCACTTCATAGAAACCCGTTGCACTTCTAGTTTGTTTAAGAAGTAACGGGATGAATTGCTCAGAAGCGAAGTAAAAGAACGTACAGAGGCAGTATAAACAACATACTGATCTTGAAGTTTCTGTTCACGGTTATAACATCTGAATTGCAAGGGTTTACGTTTATTGGTGGTAGATGTCATTAAATTCAATGAAAGGTTATTCACTCTATTAGATGTATGTTATAATCAATTTGTAGATCCTTTTAAAAGGTATAACTGAGAAGGTCATACATGTAAGTGGCAAGTACCTGGCTAGAGTACTTTGCTCTCATGATTCTACCCAACGCAATGTCAGACATCTCGTTTAGTAGTGGCAAGCTCACAAGCAACATTCTGATGGGAACAAAAAAAAACTGTCATTTATTCAGTATGCCAAAATAAGTGCTCATGCAAATACGGTCAAGTTGATCGTAATGGATTTGGCAGAAAAACGCAGTTAAACCTTTCACGTGCTACCTAAAACACAAGAACGAGTAGAGAAGGAAAGTAATAGAGGGATACTTTGAAAATATCCCCCCCCCCCCAAAAATCCATATATTCGTAATTTATTTGATTGAATAAGCAACTAATTAAGGCTAAATTTTGAACACAGCAGTTTACAAAGGTTCTGTTTATTTACACGAACAGCAAAACATAGTTTGAATTATCCAATTAAACAAATAATACACACAATTACCGTTAGAGATTTTAAAAAGGCCGGTTCCCTTTTAGGATGGAGTATTTTTTCTCATTCAACTTCCCTATACCAGAAAAAAAATCTTTCTTCATTGACTTTTACCAAATCTTGATTATAAATACACACTGCAGTCAGTTCCCGTCAACAGATCTGTAAGTCCGAGCCCGATATTTGGTGGCCTAAAGGGCCGGGACTCGGGAACTGAAGGTCTCCGGCTGACCAAATTTGAAATGTTGGTAGACCTTAACAAGCTTAATACACACATGTAATACTGTGATGTGCAGGCATTTGATTTTTGAGTTATTGGTTATCAAACTTGGGGTTTGAAATCAAGTGCAAACATCCACTTCGACGGCATATAACTCGAGGAACAAAGATCTACACAATAATTTCATTCGCGTAGTAAGCTCAAGAAGGCTTATCTTCATGCAAAATTGAACGAGATCAAAACAGTTTCATCACTCGCTTTTAGTGAAATTTCTTGATTTTACTGAGTTTAAACCCAAGTTCAATGGCCAATAACACGAAAATTAAAGATCTGTACACTATAATATTTCATACACAAAATTCAACCTTCACCACCATGTCCGTTCCTTGTAAGCTACGCGAGCTTTAGTATCATACCAAATCTTGTCAAGATCGGATTAGTATCGTCGGTAGCATACCACATATAAAAAACTTTCCTTATAAGTTGAACTCCAAATTCGATTACCAATAACTCAGGAGTCAAAGGTCAGCACAATAAAATATTCCATGTGTGTACTAAGCTCCTGAGATTCTATCATCATCCCAATTTTGGTCAAGATCAGATTAGATCCATTAATTGTGTACGATATCTACTATCCTGATACTCACTTTTGTTAGAAAAGATTAAATGAAAAAAGTGAAACCTTCGCCTTCTATTATTATTATTATTATTATTATTATTATTATTATTATTATTATTATTATTATTATTATTATTTTCTTATTCACGTACCAGTGTCTTTTTACTATTATTGCAGATTCTGGAATCGAAAAATGCGTCTTTATAACATTCGGTACTTGTGAGTTCTTGTTCAGACTGGGGCTAGATATTTCGATTGGTTTTCAAACTGCCATAGCATTGATTGCCAGTAAATGTAACTTACGCAGCTCAACATATCAAGCTACCGTTTTGGTTTCCTAACCACCTCACCAAGTTTATGAAAGCGATAATCATATCTTTTCATGTGTGTTTTATAGATTACCTAATTTCAAGCCTGCATGCAATAAAGAAGTACCATAAAACAAGATACAGATACAAAACGTTTCTGATTCTGTACAAATTTTCGCTTGCATTTCGTTCTCCGTTCAGGAAATACAAATATTTTCCTGTACACTTCTGATATTCTATTATAACCTAATACGAATTCAGTATAATTAAATGGGTATATTAGGAATGGTGTTATATATCGCCTTAATATGCTTGGAGCAGGAAACTTGTAGAGACGTTTTTAACTTTTCCCCCTTCGAATTTTACCGGCCTCAATAAATTAATTTGGCCGCTATTATAGATTTCTTCCACGTATGCTTCTAGAAAAAATGTTTTTTTTTTTTTTTTTAGCTACCAAAACATTACTAACTAAAATTTCAGTTTATGCATAAATTGTAAATTACAATATTATTCCACCAAATCTAACATTTTCAAGATTATTGCTAACTCTATTAAACTTTTTAATAAAACATTTCTGTAGCTGAATATCACTCTAATAGCTCTACAAACAATTCATTGGAACTAGAAAACACACTGTTTTCATCAAACGGTCTTTTTTTATTTATGATTTATTTATTTCTTCCAAAACACATAAATAAAATACTTTTTCTTGTTATAATGGGGGAAAAATGGAACACACTATTTTATCTCCAATAAAACCGAAATGTTTAAAAACGCGTTTAAAACTTCTTAGGCAAACAAAGCAGTGGAAAAACTTTTTTTAAAAAATACCAATAAAACCGAAATGTTTAAAAACGCATTTAAAACTTCCTAAGCAAAGCAGTGGAAAAACTTTTTTTTAATACCAATAATACAATGCCCGTGAGAATCATGACAATAATGAGATATTATTAGAGTTATCAACACGAAATTTACAGAACACGTTTGCAGCACATAAGCCCCTAATTATTTCGTGTGTCCCAATCATGGTTGTAAAATAAAGGACCTTTCGGAAAAGTTTCAAAATATCTCTTTATTACTTCTCGTTATTTATATCCGAATTAGAATGTGAAAGTGTCATGTGTATTTTTCTGTCATACTGATTGCGGTCGAGTAGCCGAAATTTGCATAAGAACTTACTTTGAAATTCTGAATTAAATCGAAGTTGAAAGAAAGTTAAATTTTGATTTCTTCCTTTATCAGAGCTTTGGCTTGTCACCGACCACTACACTACATTATAGCTAAAGCAGCTGTACATTTGTATTAAAGTGTTATTATTAATGTTGAAAGTAAACATAAAACCAATTGATTTTCTTTGTATGATCCTTTCTTCCCTGTACCGTTATCACTGTAGCTACATTCAGAGGTAAATCACACAATTTCACATCTTCTCTACAGCACTCATTTATTTATCTGAGCACTGTTTACTGTGATTTATATAACACCGAAATTATAAAATAGGAAATCTACTATTACGATCTGACCTGCAATGTGCAAACTGACGGAGTAGGATGGCAGGATTTTCCTCTGACAAAAGTTTATACCTCCTAGAGAAGGAATTCTATCTCTGGTAGGCACACCTTTTCCCTCTAGAATTTTTTTGGAATGGTCAGGAAGATAGAAGACAGGGAGAATTTTTCTTTACATCTCTCTTCTCAAATTTGTTGTAGTCATTACAATCACACTTTTGTTCCTTGAAATCTTTATCCATTCATACTGTACAGATAGGTGTAGGGTAAATACGTCTGAAGGGGGTAGAAACTGGTAATAGTAGAGTGACTATCTGCAATACTACCGAAACCGGAAATGTTAAAATGTACTATTACTTCCAGTTTCAATGTTTATCGCCATATAACGAAGGGAGCGGTAATAAATAACGTTTTCTTTTTTTTTCTTTGGTAAACAATTCAGCATCTCTGGTTTAAAGTTACCATTACTTCTGGTTTCAATACTAATTTCCGTAGAGCAAAAACGGTAAACTATAGAAAGGAGCAACTTCTTGCAATCGATTCATGTCCCAAGAATAGATTTCATCTCCTCCCGTAGCCCTCTATTCAAACTGGAAATAATTGAATCAACTATTTTTGGTTTTTCACCTTTATCGCCATTGAACAAAGACAGTAAGAGACAGCAAATAATGACTTTTTTTATATGGATTCAACATTCGAGGAACAGGTTCTATCTTTGTTCTTTTTATTCTATTGCAACCAGTACTTGTAGATGCACTACTTCAAGTTTGAGTACTGAATTCGCACTGTTTGGAAGTTTCCGTTTCACACTGTGAAATGATATTCACTTGCTTTTGTTGTCTATCTACTTACGTCAGAGTAGTGTAATTATTGAAATAAATTCCGAGAGAATTCCTCAATACTTACTGCTTTTCAAATTATACAGAATAGCAAAATTCCTACTCACCAAATTAATGAACCGACCTGTCAATGAAGAACAGCTTTAACTTACCTACAAAGAAAAAACAAAATCATAATTAAAGGGCGATTATTAACATTAAAAACAATGTGATGATGTATTAGATCTTAATAAGAACTGGGGAACTATAAGGATTCAGAAAAGGAGAGAAATATTACGTTTTCGATTTAAACTGTTACACAAAGAAACTACACAGTACATGGATATATCATTCACTTCTATGAATTGGAAATCCCTTCTTCCCAAATGAGGAAATTTTAATATTATCATGTAATTATTTTGAACCGTTAGACATAACGTGTACGAACTTTTATAAATGGACCATTTTTTATTATTCTTTATTTAGAGAATGTCTCACGAATTTCATATGGAAGCCGCTTAAGGAGTTTTATATATTTAGTATATCTGTTAGTGCAACATGTCTTATTTGTCTGAGGCAGTGGATGATATATATTGTATTTTCATCTATTTCAAAGCGTGATAGGAGGCATGATGGCTTTTGCTAGACTCCACAGTTTTTGAGGTATTCAAGATAAACTTCTTTTTTTAACTACTTTTAAACCCCTCTCGATCGCCCGCCGACCCCGCATCCTCGGGGACTTTTAGTATATCGTTTACACCATTCCCCCAACAACTGTGCCAAATTCCAAAACGACACTACTTTTTTTTTACCTGTGTTTTTTGGTCTTCGCTGACCGGACTATAAAGAACGCATCCTAAGGAAACAAAAGGCTTCAAAATTTATGCCAAAAATAGAGTATCAATATTTTTTTTTATCACTATACTTTCACTGAAATGCGTATCCAAAAGGAGGGAAATTCAAGTATTTTCCATCAACCTATTTCCCGTATGAAGAAGAAGAGGTTCTTGCCAATTATGAATTAAACTATGTCTCAAAATATCTTAATCTGTTTGTTCAAGCTTCTGTTTATTGCGGATTTACTTACGAACAAGAAGACAGTATTGAACTGTGTCTTTCAAGAATTCCTTGTTTAACTGTTACATAATATATTGCGATTTGAGTTCAAATATTTCTGCTTCATAAGCGGGAGAGACAAATAACGTAAGAAGACTAAATCAGTTTCCGAACTGAACAGAAAATTATGCGTTTCTTATTACTCTTTGAGTTACGTTCTTGTTAAAAGTTTCATTTTGTTGTCGAAAAAGCCAGATCGTCCTGTTTCAAAATCCACTTTATATATTTGTTCGCCAAACAAATTGTTGAGCCCCTTTGTGAGAACCACAAATTAAACTCTTGAGTTATTGAAAATTCCAGCTACGTTTATTACGTCGTAAAAGGCTCCGGTTCGCACCATGGTAATACACTTTGCTTGCAGCCTCAATTTTTCCTGTTCGCTGATATTATCTGAGAGCTTGGTCTTCACTCACACTAATGAACTAATGTCAGCCACGCAGAGAGAGAAAGGATGTGGTATATTGCTTCATTGGTCCCTCCCTCCCCTTTCCTCCTACAGCTTTTGTGCATTGGATTTTATTTCGCCCCTCCCCTTCTTTCTTTTTTGTAGTTGGTTTGTGAACTCGTGCTCTGTTTCTTATTTGACTCATTTCATGTACAGCATCCGTTAGTATGATGCATATAATAGGCAATAAAAGTACTTGTGAAGCACCACATTTAAAGCGCCATAATGTCACTGATTTTTCATGTATTAAAAATCGTTGTTTTTTTAAAGGGATTGTTCCCGTTCCCTCCCCCATGTCTGAAAACGCTAATAATTGTAAACAGCTAACTGTGTTAGAGGATCACATCAATTTTTGCTTTGTTAGCTTCATCATCATGTATATGCATGTATGTTTTGTATGTATGCGCAATTTAATATGTTATCTTTTTTTTCATACTTGGGTTGAAAGAGAAAAACACGTGTCACTGCGTATATTCTCTTCTATACGCAAAGTGCGTGTCACTGTGTACATAGATACAGATGTTCCGTTTTATTAAATATCTCTCAATACATATGGGAATAATTTGCAACGTATATTATTATCTAATGAAAGCAAATTAGTTTTTTTGATTGATAGGAAGTATATAGAATCTAAATCTCAAATAAGGGGCAGAAAATGTGTACTGAGTTCAATATGCAACGACAAATGTTTAGGTCAAGCTACTCACTGAATCCACTTTTTACGACGACCAGGAATCTCGACAAGATCATTATATATTTAACACAAAGCAAAGGGGCCGTTAACATATTACGTAACGCTATTTTTTTTAAAATCCCCTCCCTCCCGCTTGCCACATTTCGTAACGTTAAGGTCGAACTCCTTCCCCCCTTGTCACGTAACGCTTTTTGATTTTTTGTTTTGTCACAAATTTTGCTTACTTTGGAGTTATTACAATAACAAAACTAATATTAATGACAGAACTTTCTACTACAGAATGCTTGTATTCGGAATAAATTTCTAATGCTCTTGTCGCCAATAAATCACAATCATAACTTATTGCATCCGTTCATCGTCATACAACGAAATTGGACATGTCAGTTATATATACATACACCAGTATACATAAACATACATACTATTATTACATATTGATTCTTATAGATTCACTAATTTACTTACTATACATTTAATTTTACGCATACGAATTATTTTGTACATACTCTTCAACCGAGTAAAAGCATTGTTCTATCAAGTACCTTTTAAGTTCGGAGCTAAAGCTATTTACAGAGGCCTGATTTTTTAAACATGATGGAAGTAGATTGTATAATAGAGTACCTTTGTGCGTAACTGATTTATTGTATATATTTGTTCTATGTGCATGCAAATGACTGTCATCTTTACTTCTTGTGTTGTACCTGTGAATGTCTTTGTTAGAAATACATTCACTATTTTGTTTTTTCAAATACATTAATATTTCGAACAAATACATTGAGGGAAGAGTCATTATTTCAAGTTCCTTAAAAATATTTCTGCAAGAGGAGTTCCATTCTACTTCTGCAAGTACTCTTACCACTTTCTTGAAATGAAATGAAATCTTTGTTTTACGTCCCACGGTTATGCCGGTTAGGCTAAAGGAGACGGTGATGATGAGTAATGAATGAAATGGTGGAATGAAGAAAGTGGGAGGAAACAGGAGAACCTCGAGAAAACCCACGCACACGGTGTTTGTCCACCACAGAGCTCACTTGGCAG
Source organism: Thermobia domestica (assembly GCF_964235325.1). Taxonomy (NCBI): domain Eukaryota; kingdom Metazoa; phylum Arthropoda; class Insecta; order Zygentoma; family Lepismatidae; genus Thermobia; species Thermobia domestica. The sequence continues at coordinate 66,287,563 of NC_137455.1, forward strand.
GGGTCTCACCACTTTCTTCTGTAGCCTAAAGTTAACAATACTTTTAGGTGCATTTCCCCAGAACATCAAGCCATATTTTATTATAGAATGAAAATTTGAGTAATATATACACTTAGCTGTTTTTACATTAATCTTATCTCTTACACATCTAACTGCATAACATAGTTTGTTTAACTTACTTCTTACATGTTTTTTTGTGGTTCTCAGTTGAAATTATTCGAGTTGAGTTGATTTTAGTTTAGCGTCCCTTTCAGCAGCGAGGCTATATGAGACGTGGACCTACTGATTAACGTGGAATCCGAACCACATGAGCTCCTGCCGGGAATCGAACCCGGGTCTCTCACTACAAAGGCGCGTACGCTAACAGCTTAGCCACGAGGGAGCTCTTGAAATTATTAGATATTTTAACTCCAAGAAAGGTAGCAGTTTCTACATATTTAACTGTCTTATTATTTATTCTTATTATTGGATTGGCTTGATTACTTTTACCATTGTGGAAATTTAAGGCACATTGCATTAATAATTAGGTCATTTTTAGTCATCCAACTTGAAAGTTGATTCATTGCCGTTTGGCAGTTTGAAGCTAATTCGCTTTCATCTTTCCCACTAACTATTACATTTGTATCATCTACATATAAAGTCATACATGAACTGTTAATACTTTCAGAAAGATTATTTATATAAAGAAGAAAGAGAAGTGGCCCTAGAATTGATCCTTGTGGTACTCCACGATTAATAATTTCTTCACTTGATACACATTTTTGAATTTTATTATTAACTATTCCTGTGATTTCAGTTACTTGCTTCCAATCTTTAACGTATGATTCAAACTTTTTACTTGCTAAAGCCTCTAAAACCATAGCAACTCAGTTTTTCTAGCAATATATTATGATTTACTAAATCGAAGGCTTTTGTTAGATCTAAAAATATTCCTATAGATAATTCTTTTTCATCCAACAACTTTCTGCAGGTTTCTAGAAAATGAAAAATTGCTGTCTCTGTGGATTTACCTTTTAAGAAACCATGTTGTCTGTTGGATATAATAGAATATTTATTAATGAAATCCATTACCCAATTAAACATTATTTTTTCCAGAATGTTACCTATACTGGGTAGCAATGGTATCGGTCTAGTTTTCTATTTCAATGAGTTCACCTTTTTGTGTAATGATTTAACGTTAGCAACTTTTAGTTTATCGGGAAAGGTTCCTGTGGCGATTGAAATATTTAAGAGATAACATAATGGTTTAACTAAATATTTGTAACAACGTTTTATCAAATTGTTAGAGATTTCATCCGTCCCAGCCGAATTCGAATTTTTCATTTGTTTTATTATGATGATTATTTCACTCTCTGTTACTGCTTTCAAGAATATAGATTTATCACATTTTTATGTTCCGTTAAGTTAGTTTTACTGTTTCCTTTGTTTTTAATAAGGGTCTGTCCTACATTTGTGAAATATTTATTAAAAGACGCTGTTATATCCTTTGGATTTGTCATGTTTACGCCCTCATAAATTATACTACTTACATAGGGACAATGCGTTTGCATGTTGAGCTCTTCTTTATTTTCCACATTGCATTTGTTTTATTGTGAGATTAAAGAATCTTCCTACTGTTATAATTTTGTTTCGCCATCTTCAACAATTTTTTATAACTAGTTTTGTGTTGTCTGTAAATTAATTCATTCATCCTATTAGGGTAAGGATTCCTAGTTTTATTTAGTTGTATATTTACCATGTTTGCTTTTAAAATTTCAGGTGTAATCCATTTTATTTTTTCTTCTTTATCTTACTAAAATTACTTTTTTTTTTATTGGAAATGCTACTTCAAAACTATGCTTTACAGTATCATATATTTTCTCACATACGTCATTCACGTCGGTTAGCTCGTAAATATTATCCTACGTCTCCAAACTAAGCAAATAAGCAAAATAACTAATATTATTTGAACTAAAACATCTCGTAATTATGAGTGTTTCATTGGGTTTCGCTATAGTTGCAGGTGTTTGTTTAAAAATGTTTACTTTTACAATTTGTGCTTCATGATCTGAAAACCCTGTATTTATAACTTCTAAATCATAATTCATGACTAATGGATTTACCACAATCTGGTCGATGTTAGATACTGATTTATAATTATTTTTATTATTATTATTATTATTATTATTATTATTATTATTATTATTGTAGGTAATTTAATTGTGGGATTCAAACTGTATGTTTGATGTAAAGATTCAAAGCCTTCATTCAGTTTTTCACTTTAAAAAATTACATTCAAATCACCTACAATAATTGGAATGTATTTAACATGAAAATACTCCAGTTTTTTTTATCTATCTTATTGATAAATATTTCAATATTACTGTCGGGCGTCCTATATACACAAATAATACATATTTTTTGCAAAAGTATCTCTATTATACTACATTCAAACTGTTTTTCTTCATTACGTTTTTCAAACATACTACACTTTTTTACTTTCATTTCATTCTTAACAAAAATATATGATCCACCTCTTGACAAATTAGTTCTACAATATATTGCTGCACATGTAAAATTTGGAATTGCAATAGTCAATCTCATCACCTCTATGCCAATGTTCTGTAATACATATAATATCAACATCTCTGTACGAATCATATAACTGGACTGCTAATTGGATTTGTTTATCTGTATTAAAACCTTGTATATTTTGATAGAAGATTGTAAGTGTATTATTTTTATTAGTAGGAAGTTTATTGTATTTCTTTGGAGGCTGATCTATATTTTCACATATTGACGTGCTTTGTTGATTTTTAGTATTCAAAATTAAGCTTTAATTTGTTCGAATTCGTACCTTGATTCTGATATTTTCCATCTATTTGTGCAATGTTACACATAAAAAATCACCATTACTGAGTTTAGAAGGAGGATGTCTGATTGTCGTATTGGACATTGTATATTGCTATTATTTACAGTGTGTTTCTTATATGTATCAACCTTCGTATTTTCAGTTAGTTCTATTACCGGATAATACATATTACTAACATTATTGCTAATTTCCCCTTACAATAAAACGTCTTTATTGGTCTTCAGCTTTGTGATCCCCTGTGATTTGTCTTCTGTATTAAACAAACCCTACCCACATAGTTAAGTCTTTCATCAACGGTTTACGTCTTCGACACCTATGTGTACTACATTGTCTACATTAGTTTCATCTATTTCATATGAATGCGGAATTGAATTAGAATTTATACTATCAGCTACATTTGCAGTTATCATTTCCTTTAACTTACTACACAAATACTCTTTCCCTGAACCATTGAAATGCAGCCCATGATTTGTATAATAACTTCTAGGAATATTAAGAATATCCAGTACTTTTACATTATGGAAATGTTTAAATAACTTAATTATCTTACTATTAGTATCTTTTACTGTTAAATTTACACACGACAGGTTGTTCAGATCGTGGCGAAAGGGTATTGTGACTACAATAACATTTGTATGTAATAACATCGGAAAGATTTCACGCAATGTTTCAAGCAAAGTATTAGAAAATGGTAGTACCGTATTAATATTTTAACCCCATAAGTTTATTTAATTAACTACAGATTCGACATGGCTGATTACGTGGAGGAGCAGAAGCGTCTCGTTTGTGAACAAGCTTTCAAGCATCTTCATGGACTTCAGTTTACCCATTTTCAAGTTCTTTTTGTCCTAAATCAGTGTCAGAATGCGAATAAACTCTACTTCTCCAGGAAAATTCAAACCCAAGGAGCAAAATATTCAGTACAAGACGAATATACGACGAATTTGGTTTTTAATATATTAATTTGCTCTGCAAATCGTGGACTGTTCCGTCGCAGAAAATATTATTTCACGAAAAAATTTCTTCTGTTTTACATGCGAAGAATAGAGTGGGTAATGATTCAAATCCAAAAGTTTTGAACCATATTCTCAGAAAAAGTGATACGAGTGAGCACGTGAGGGCATTATTAAGCAGTAGTTACGATCACTTAGAACTAACTTCAGAATAGCTTCGTGTGCCGTAAATATAATGTAGCAATAGCCACAATACGGAGATTTATTGTATTATAATACACGCAGGGTTCGTCACCAGTCATGCTGGTGTATAGTAGTGTCTTCGAATCCGTTCTGCATGATTCATTTTATATAGGCTTTATGTTCAAATTTCCCAAAACAATATTTATTCTTTTAAAAGAACAGAATAAAATTATTTGTTTAAAAGATTGCATATAAACCTGAGAATAAAAATAAAAATTATAACATACAAAAAATCATGCGTTACGTAATGAAGACGTAAAGCCCCTCCTCCCCCTTGTCGCGTTACGGAATATATGAACGATTCCAAACATGTGCATTACCTAAAGAATATATTGGGAAATAGGATAATGAGAAAATTCTTAACCTAATATAAAATTTTGCTCGTCAATCCGCTGTGTATGCGTGTCCTTTTTTCCTTTCAATATATGAACCATAGAAAAAGAGTGATGTGCTCGTGGCTCGAACAGTTAATTCCTTTCAACTACAACTGTTTTACACTGATTTATCAGCTAAACAGCTACAATATAGCGTTTCTTGAGATCATCTACGATGGACTTTTGAAAGAGAAGATAAACTGAGCTTCACAACCGATTTCTTTTTAAAGCTTAACGTCCCATGATTTCCTCGGTGACTAACGGTGGAGACGATGAAAATGAGATGGATGATAATGGTAGAGTAAAGTGGGAGGAAACGAGAGAAATCTCCCCCCCCCCCAAAAAAAAATCCACGCAAACCGTGTTTGTCCACCACAAAGCCCACTTGGCGTTAGCTAATTCAAATGTGGATTTTGTCTAGCTTCATTACAAAATTGCTATTTGGGTATAGTTTTCTGTAAAGTCAAGAGAAAATTATTTAACAAGAGATTGCAGCTAAACATGACACAGTTAGAGTGTTACAGTAAATGCAATTTCTTCCGATGGTTTCTTCCGAATGAATTTTCCGCAACAGAAACTCTGAACCTATGTATAGAGGTTGTTCAGCCTACGTTTGGCCGATTTCGTTCCTTCCCTCTCCCGGGCAGAATGGACTCACCCGACCTGGCTCCTGGCGTCCTGATGTGTTGTGAAGTGGCTTCCTGGGAACAGAGTTGTTTTTCCGCGAGAACGACAATAACGCACAAAACAGGACCATTGTTCTGAGCGTTGTGTTAAATTTGTTTCCAAGTCTGTGGGTTTCCGCTCTGTGACCAAAATGCCGCCCAAATTAAGCCGGTTTTGGGAAGGCTATGTTGCGGCTCTTTATGACGCCCACTTTAGTGTTTCTGTCATTAGAAAACAGTGCAAGAAGAATGGTTGCAACATCAGTTTAAGTGAAATAAAAAATGTTATTAAAAAGTACAAAGGCAACGAAGCTCCACCATTTGGATCGCCAACGAAGTTGCCTAGGAAGCGGGAATGCACCAAGGCCACCTCCACCATGCAGAGGAAACTTCGCAAAATGGCAATGCAAGAAAATCCACCAACACAAAGGTGTATGACTAATCGTCTTGACGTGTCTTTGGGAACTGTAACCCGGACGTTACACCATCAACTGAAGCTGGAAAAAGTCATGAAATCTCGCGGTCATCTTCTCACGGATGCCCACCAAAAGGAACGAAAGTGTAACGCCCGGAAGCTGTACGAACGGCATCTGGCAATACAAAGGTGGATGTACGTCCTAACGCTTGACGAAGCATGGATTTACTTTTCCGACTGCGACAAACCGAGAGCCATCATCTACCGACAGAAAGGCGCCAAGAACTTCAAAAGGTGGGTCCGTGTCTGTAAAGAATTTTTCTCGAAAGGGTTCATGGTCGTTACTGGCTACTGTTACCGAGGTGAACTGAAGATTCGTATCGTGGCGAAGAACTGCAAAATAAATTCGCAGTATTTTCAGGAGCAGATCATGCGGCAGATCTACGAGCATGAGATTTTATTTATTTATTTATTTATTTATTTATTTAACAATCACCAGATACAGCTCAGAGGCCATTTTACACTGGATATCCAACAACAACAACAACAACAACAATGGAAAGGATTTGGGAAGGTATCGGCCAGGGCCTGTTTAGTAGGTACCATCCCGGCATTTGCCTGGTAGGACTGAGGAAAACCCTGGAAAACCCGTTAGGATGGTCGGCCGCGGGAATCGAACCCACGACCTCCCGAATGCGAAGCCAACGCTCTACCACTTGAGCTACTTCGCTCGATAGTTTGACCGATTCCAAACAATATACGGAAATGACTCCAATCTCGTGCGCATTCACATGGACAAGGCCTCATCACATACCTCACGATCGTCCCTCGCACTCTACAGGGAGATGGAGGAGGCAAGTGGTATACAGGTGATACCTTTCAATGAGGTACCTGTTAAATCACGAGATGCAAGTCCTATGGACTATTGTAGATTTGGATTGCTGAAGCGGGCTTTGGGAAAACGGCCTGTAACAACTGTGGGAGGACTTTGGAAAGCTGTGCAAAGGGAATGGGGCAAGATTCCCCTCTCAATTCTTCAGAGAAGCCTATTACAGTGGAAATTACGCTGTCGGGCTATTGCTAGGAACCAAGGAAAACACACCGAGCACTTACGGGCCTGGCGCCATGGATACTAAATTTTAAGGAAGTCGAAATTGGCCAAATGTAGACTGAACAACCTCTGTAAATCGTTCGAATTTACACCAAAATCTGTAGTCTCTCAATATGATTTAATAACAGTATAAAAGTTACATTGTGGTATTTAGTTATACAAAACAAACTGCATTTTCGTTTGTGAAAGTGTATGTTTGTGTGCAATTCTCAGAAGGTAAATACTGAATAGATTTCAGGAGGTCGTACGAGAAACAGCCAAAAATCCTACTTTTGGGTCATAACATTTGAATATAGAAAAGTAAAGTACATAAAAAGCAAAACACCACAAAATAAAACCAATAATGTTATTTCCATTTTATTACACAGGCTGTTTATAAAGCCCTCTGCAAGTTTTGAACAAATATATACAGAGGTTGATTCAGTTATATTGAGCTGAATTTGAACGTGCTTCTTATCTAGTAAATGCCCTGTTTCCACCACCGGTTGTGCGCGATTTGCACTATTCCCCGACAACGAAGTTTCCATTGCAGGTGACTGCGTTGCAGCTGAAGCATAGGCATCACATCCCACTCCTTTTAACATAGACCGAAGACGGTGAAGACTTGACGATGGGAAGGATGCCGTCTAAGGAGTCCGAAAGCAAAATACTCCTGGACTGGCACTTGGACTCTTGACAGTGGAATTACCGAAATTCAAGTTTCCTGTTCCTAGGACGATAGAATTCCAGCGATGTTCACTGTGTGACTGAATAACTTGTCTTGGGGCAGTTTAACTTGGTTCACGTCTTTTCCGTATAATATTGGGATTTCGTACTGGTACATTTGAATCAGAACATGAATCTTGTAGTATGCAACATTGATTTTGACGTTTTGCTTCACCTTTCGGAGACGCAGTTTGACCCTCTACGAGAAATCGGCCAGAATCATGAACCCTTCTGGGAAACTCTTTCTGTATATAATAGCATTAACTTGTTCACAGTCTGTGACGTAAATCTACGCTTCATCACGTAACAACAAACAACAAACTTCCACCTATCACTCGCGAGATGACATTCATACAGCCTCCTGCAGTTCCATTTTCGCACAACCACATGACATGGTTTCAGAGTGTGCACACTCCTCTTGCGATTGACTGTGAGGCGCAAATCCCTGTGAATGACGCGTTGACCGTCACTTGCTATGTGCGACATTTGCTGCCCATTGCATGCTGTGTTGGGGAAGGGGATTTTCGTAAGTCGCCATACGCCGAACTACACGTAAAAGCTACGGGTCTTCTTCACGGGGGAGGGGTTCTAGCTGTTAGTGTCGGTAGTGAGCCGAGAACAAGGTGCCGCATATTTCCGTATAATACGATACACAGTGGCACGACCTATATGAAAATTACGCACTCTACACAGTTCTACGACGCGAGACACCGTGAACTTAGCGTCAGTAAGATGAGTAGGCTAGAATACAAGAATTGATCCACCTACAAACGAAGCTGTTGCTTCGTGAAATTATCAACAAACTCTTTCCATTCTATTATGCATGTTTTATTTCAGTCTGGTGAGTGGTACTAAAATGACAGGATATTTTCTACTTCAGATTATATCACATCTTTAGCAGGAGCTCTCTCGTAGATAAGTGGTTGTTCGCGCCTTTGATGTGGGTGACCTGAGTTGGATTCATGCGGATCGGATCTCACGTTACGCTGTACGTCCACGTATCGTATAACCTCGCGGCTGAAAGGAACGTTCAAATCAAATCAAAACATCTTTAGCAAGATTATTATTAGTAAAAGGCGTAAGATAGGCAATATTACTTCATTTAGCAATCATGAATATACAAAATTGAATCTCTCTTTATGATGCAGTAACTTACAGAATCGAATAATGTTAAATTGTCACAAATTATAGTAAAAATGGTGATAAGGCCGCCATGGAAATTCGTAAAATGATGCTTATCATATTACAACTTACACCTTTTATAGATTGTATTTAATTGAAACTGCAGAAATCTGAATCTATTCTCTCAGGAAAAAAAAAAAACGTCAAATGAAAAATCAAGTTTTTTTGAATATGTTCTATTTTTTGTTTTTACAAATATTCTCAACATTATTTACGTACAGTTTTAGCACAGACAGCAAATGATGAGACTGAGTAACACTTTTATATAAAACTTTGATCATTACGCTTCATGTACTCCACTTGAACAGCAAACAGATCTTTCATGCCATTTGCTTTTCTGCATATATATATATATATATATATATATATATATGTAGTAATATTTTGCTTATGGCAGCCTCGTGAGGTATGGTTTGTGTTAAGGAATCCCCTTCGCTTCAAAGCAGCCTCCAGGGATGTTAGGATAGGTAGAGCCCTTTAGCCCAGTGCGACCTCCAGAGCTGTTGTGGGTTGGTGATCAGTGGTCAACTGATGCCTCCTTCCTCTGTGGTTCCTCTTTTATAGGACCTCTTTAGGTGGCTCGTCCTCTTTCGGTTCCCATCGTGTTGGTCTTCGTGTCTTCCTGTTCAGTGTATCGTCTGCTTGTTTATAAAGGTTAGCACGTGTCCTCTATAAATATATGCTCATGTTGTGATGTGGGGATCCTTACAATATATATACTACTAATAAATAAAAAGAAGCTAAGGGTAACAAATAGAGTCAGGGCCGGACTACTTAAGTCGACTAGACCAACTGCATCGAACCGGACCCCGTGCCTACGGGGTTACCGCGCTAGAATGTAATTTATTCTCGGTTGCAAATATACAAAATAATATATTGCAAAAACACGCTTTCTTTGACAATCCCAGTGAATGTGGCATCTGATGAAAGAAGTTTTTCCGAGTTCAAACTGACAAAACTTAGTTGAGATAATCAATTCAGCAAAAATGTTTAAACAGTTCGGTATTTTGTCAATTGAACCTGAAATAAGCAGAAATTTGAATTTGTTTCCAACAGTACATTTAAATTTTCATTTTTCTCCCCAAGAATTTTTTGTTTAAATAAATCATTTCAGAGTCACTAAAAAGTGATATTAACTAAGTACTTTTCAGAGGTGATTTCGTATTGTTAGTTACTTGTAGGATTATATGTGTGCACTTTTATATTAACATGTAGCTTACATCTGCTTGATATAGTAACTCATTAAGTAATGAAATACTTAACACGGTTTCCAGAGAAAAGATTCGGCATTTTTATACACGGATGAAGCTATCAGGAAACAGCCGTCAGAGACGCCAAATATAGTTTATCTAAAACAATTTATTTTACATTTTGTTTAATAGTAAATAAAGTAAACTTGGCAGTAAAAAGGAACAGATCTTTTCATGTGTGTTTCTTGGGGATGCTGCCTTTAAAGTTTGTTCTGTTCTTATATATAAAATTTTATGATTATTACATTGCTCATTTCAACATTGAGACACTTATCACAAACAAGGTTATAGAAACCCAACATCACCAATATATTCTATTCATTAGGAAGCAATCTAAAGTACAGAGAAACCCAATACTAAGCAATGCCTTTCATTTCACAATGAAATCCCAAAACAAGTTAACTAGAAGCAATAAAACAGCAGAACAAGCCAGAGGAAGATGTTGACAACTTTCTCGGATTCCAATACGCTAGGTCCTTTCTTGAAGCAACACCTTCCTTCATCAGTATCTCAAAAGTTAAGTCAATCCACAGCAGCCGGAAGCAATACCATCCGACGAAGACGCAGAGGAACAAGAGGATTCCTTCATCTGATAATGTTCTTTGCTGACCAAACTTTGTGACGGAATTCATTTGCAGGCAAGCCAAGGGCGCCGCTCGATATTGATTTCGGAAGTTTCGCTCCTGTGAGAAGCTGACCCGGGCTTTTCAGAATTTACTGAAAGAGGGTAAGACTACGGAAAACTTGATCTTCCGCTTTTATTTCTACCCGAACAGGAAAACAACCACGACAGAAAAAAAAAGGAAAAGAAAAGGGACGACAGGCAAGGCTATTCTCTTTCAGCTCTTTCACAATTCTGACACATCTTTTGTTTCTTTGTCGTTCACAGTGGGCACAATTTCGTACTCTCTTTGTTATCGCCTTTTCTTCATTCGAAGTGTTTTCCTCCAACACATTGAATCTAAATTATCTTTCACACACAAACACATCAAAGAATCTCCTTCCTTTTTTTCTGCTGTATAATCGCAAGTTTATTCCACTTTTTTTTACAAGTTCCCAATATTATAAAGAAAATATCAATAACTAATTCTGTGAGTTAAAAAAACTTCTATATTTAATGTCGCAGAAACAAAGGTTAGCCAGTGAATTCTCTTCTGTGTAAATCCAATTCATTTATAATTGTTGTAAGACACCCGATTCTGATTATTGTCCATATTCACTACCTTTCCGACCTACTGCCTTAAAGTATTTTTTCTTACATACCTAAAATCAAATAATCTAGTCACCTACATTTGTTATTAGTTCTTTACATTTTGTAGTTTTTTATTTTCCAACGTAAAGTTGTCAACTTTAAGTCCAACGCTTAATCTGAATGGAAGCTAAACTTGCACTGGTTTGCGAGTCCACTGCACCTAGCGAGAAGACTGTTATTCAAATATACCACAGCTATCAAACTGAATGCATGTCCATTGCACCAAGCGAGAATACTGTTATTCAGATATAGCATGCCTATCAAACTGAAACTTGCTCCGGAGAAACCCTAGAAACTTTTATCGTAGGCAATGCAGAAATTGTTGACATCTCTTAAATCCCAGCAGTATTTTGGTAGAAATTAAACTGGTTTTCAAATTAAATTTTCTAATCGAAACTTATATAACAAAAGTGTTACGAAAAGAGAGCATTTTTTTACAAAAAGCATCTTTGCAAACCTCATTCTCAAAATACTTGGTCTATAGTTGTGAAGAGAAAGTTCTACAAGTGGTGGATGACCAGGAACACTTAGCCAGGAGACCAAATTTTCACTATACAAGGAGTTAAGTTTCAACTAATGTCTTTGCACAACCTTCACTAGTTATTTTATCAGGAGTATTCCATAGCCAAACCCAGTATCTATGTAAGTATTTAATTAAAACAAATAAGTGAATAAAAAGTTTTAACACGCATTTTTAGAACCATGTCTAATTTCATTACGGTATTGCTGTAGTATGCAATCTATATAAATTTCTAAATTTCACATAATAAGACTCACACCCTATTTAAAATTGCGAAATAATATCCTTTTTGGAACATACAACGAAGAAAAATACGCGAAGATACCAGGCTAAAATAAAGAACTACATTGGCATTGAAATGATAAAGTGTTCATGTAATGCTGAATTTGTACAAAAAACGAAAGTATGCCGGGGGCAAGACTCGAGTCTGCCCATATTTGAAGAGTGATCAAAGCTTCTAAGACGAGATATTAACGAGTACGTAAAAACTACGAAAACGGAAATAAAAGTAAGAGACTTCTTCGATCTAAGGTAATTTGATTAAAATAAATGCTCATTAATGGAAACTCAGTTGCAAAGATTTTTTTAAATGATAAAAATATTCTTCGCAGTGACTTACAATTTATTATTAGAGGGATTAAAAGTATTCAAATCAAAAAGCAAAGGCGATGAATGTTTTTTATGGTAGCCAACGATATAGCGAAAAGCCACCAATTTCAAATTTATTCTCTTGCTATCAAATATTTTTAAAATCATAATTTCGAGTTAGGAACCACGTTATAAGGGACTGAATATTTGATTTTTGTTAAAAGCCTTTAATTTCGAAAAACTGCTCGAAAAACAATAACCCACAAATTGTATAGACGGTTTATAATGGATGTGTAGATCATAATGCCATTTACAATAACGGTTTGATAAGTCAAACCATTCTGGAGACACGGTAAGCACTGGTAAAGTTTGCAACACTGCTTACGATTACGTAATTCCAAAAACTTGTAACTACACCTAATTAAAAATATTGATAAAATGTTACAGAAGCGAAGTAAATCAAAAATTGCTCGAAAAAGTTCCCACCAATACGTCATTTTAAGCAAAATATCAAACTTTATCACTGTTTTTATATCTCTTGAATGGCCCGAGATACCACATTGCTGTAGATGCCATTATGTCCTTTATGTGTATTGAAAACCATCTACGCAACTGAATGAACCATCTACTCATCTAAAAACATTTTACGAAATAACGTCCTTTGAAACAAGACAAAATTTCAATTCTTTGTAACTTTGTTTTCACTTGTTCGAAATATGTTATATGACGACCGCAGTATTCAACATTATGGTATTTTCGATGTGCATTACTCTGTCCGTCTCACTTGCTTTAGAACTGCTGTAGACCTTTTTTGTTATTTTAAAAAGAATACGTTTTAAGAGTCCAACTTGGAAAAAAGAGGAAAAATAAACTCGCCTTATGTGTAGCTTTTTTTTTTCGTAATAGTCATTACAACAAAATGTCATTTTACTTTGTTTCTTGAAATCTCCAACCCATTTAGAAACAAAAAGCAGTTTCATTTCATCCTCCTATGAAAAAGACGGGTCGAATGAATCAGATTTATAACCCCCCCCCCCCAAAAAAAAAACAGAATGTTTTCTAATATTCCTGTATTCACCCTGCTGATTTTGATGGATTTTTCATAAATTTCTCCTTAGTTTTCACTCCAATGAAGGTAACCGAACAAAGGTATGTTTCGGAGACACTCGAATTGCCAGTAAAACAATTAGCAAATCGTGTGAAGTATGTGGTTACTCATTGTAGTCTATTTGTAGTTATGGTATTTCCCCTACTTCCATCGTTTTTAAATCATTTTTGATTAAAAATGTAAATAATGTATCAAATCGGTGACTTAAAATTACCGTAATTTAATGTGTTGTAGCTATTTTGTTTATCTACAACGAGATTTTAATATACATACTGCAATATTATCATTTGATATTCACCCCTTACTGTGGCAAAAATGCAGGGAAAATGATCCAGTCCTAAAAGAAATTCCTAAGAATCTACGGTCATTTTTTGGACATAATCTCTGGAAGGCAGTCTAGGTGTTTGTGACCAGAAATGCATTAAATGAAGATTTGTTTTCATAACCAACATTTCAAAATCTACAAGAAAAAAAATAATAGCAACCTTTATATACACTGTTAAAATCTTTCAGTAGCTCTTAAGTCTGTAAATAAACATTTGTATCATTGTGGAGTCCGATTAGCAGTGGAATTATAATCATTCAAGTCACGCATATAAACGTCTACTCACATGCAACTAAGATGATAAAATGTTGTGCTTACATGCAATTACAGCTAAACGAAGCCGTGGATATGTTTGTGCGTGTGTAAGACATAAGATAAAATGATACACATCAAATTTACGGTCTTCTTCTGTTGTCACTACGTGCATTTATAGGTATGAAACAATAGCTTTAATAGAGTTCATTGTTGTTACATGGTTAACACACGTGTATTTGGCGCGGTAGACTAGGATTCGGCTTTCGATAGAAAATCACATGGTTCAGACACTATGTTCAGGCAAAGGTCTACGGCTCATATAGTCGTGGTGATGTAAAAGAAGGTTAAATTTGAGTTTGACACCAACGAATTAGCGTTCGCTGTTTTTATTCATTTACAACTACGACTTAAGATTTTATAATGAAAAGGAAAGATAGTTATCAAAATAATGGAAACACCACTTTCACGGGCATGATAATGCTAACCTATTGGACCAGTCGCAAAAATCAATTACGACGAAACGCAGTAGGAAGTTGTCTACAGGGATACTCATTTTTCACAATTACTCAACACACACGTTCCATTTCAGTTGTCAATTTGACCGCCTTGGGATTCCAGTTGGTTTGCTTCAATTCAATTGCAGCTTCGATCAATTTTAATATATTTGTAGGAAGTTGATGTGAATAAAACATCCGTCTCATTTACAAAGACCAGAAAAGTAAAAACTACAATATCTGGGTAACCAAAATAGTTTCCATCTGCGAATACACACTTCTGTCATTGCCCAGTCAATGACTAGATTGCGTAACTAAAGAAGTTGGGAGTTTATGATGTAAAAAAAAAAAAAAAGTCCTCAACAGCACGCTGTACCATTCGATCATGAGAAAAGTTCTTTCCTGCCAAGAACTGATCGATATGCCGGAAGATGTGATCGTCGGTGAAAGAGATGAGAGGACACTATGAGAGAATAAGAGTTTCATAATTCAACTCATGGAGAGTTTGCACCGTTCTTTGAGAGTAATGTAGGCGTGTGTGGAATGAGGACTCTTCCAGCCTTTGCTCGATGCTTCCGGATTAGTTTGAGGCGCATTTCATTTAGTTCTGAGCTGTAATGATTTGCAGTGATGTTTTCGCCTCAACAGAGGATATGGCGGATCACTCCTACCATAGACCACCATACTACTAACAAGACCTTCTGTGGATGGACAGATGATTCAAGAAACTGTTCAGCACCTTGATCAAATTTAGTAATTGCCCTGACCTTCTACGATAGTCGTATCAGATTCATTTTTATTTGAAGCGATAATCCTATGTAGAATATTTACCAAGTTCTTATTTACACTCAGAGAACTGCACACCTCGAGATGAAGACTCTTGTTGGCCGGTGTCGACTCATATGGCACTCATGAGCCTAACTTTTTTCACTTTATTGACTGCACGGAGCCGCCAAACCTCAGTGATATGGCTATGTGTAACATGTCCGCAATGCCACGGACACTTTTCCGAGGGTCTTTTTCCACGGTGTTCCTGAGGAGCTCATTCGATATGACGTTGGTCGGTGCCCACAGGGCTCATGTTGAAATGTTTGAAACGTTATGTTACCACAATGAAATGTAGTGACATCCGCCACTCCCAGTCCAAATTCAATGTTGTTTTTTTGTGCCTTATTGTGCAGAATGTTCTAGTCGTAAACAATGATCACTCGTTTTTCAGAAGATCTCGGTCAAATATATAGTGCCTCCTGACTGGGTAAGCAGCCTGTTTGCTGAACATGTAATCCAGCTGAGTTTAGGACGTTAGGCGTTTTGACTTTAGTTCCGCATTTTCTTTTGCTGAGGTAAGTTTCCCAGCTGACGTAAAAATGGACATTTCATTTACACGAACAAAATAGATATACACAACTGAAAGACTTACAGACTTACTGAATTCCACATTTCCCATACATTTTCCTTCTCGATAAAACAGCCACAAATAATTAGGTTTATCGTTATATCATGCATGGAAAATAAATACTTTTTCCTTGTTTTTTGAACTAAGTTACACTCAGATTTCTGCAATACCACCTTTCCAAGCGGTTAGCCTCTCTCTCTCTCTCTCTCTCTCTCTCTCTCTATATATATATATATATATATATATATATATATATTTTTTTTTTTTTTTTTTTTTTTTTTTAACTATACAGTACATTAAGTTGCACTTACATTCTCGGATGCTAGGATGACGGTTAGACTGGTATGTGAAAGTAATTATGGATGAAAACAATGAACAAAGTCTGACTCTTGCGCTCGCAAGTTTTGAAGCCATGTAACATACTTCTACTGAATTATATCAGATTTTTAAACAATATTAAATGGGAAGAAGTTTGTTAATAAACTGACACTTTTGTTGTGATTCTTGAATATATTCTAAATATATTCGAAAACAGAAGCAGGAAGATTTAACTTTAGCCTACCTAATACTTTTATCTGATTCACAGTAGAAAAAATTGTCTGTAAAAATTCATGTTCGCACTTACAAATAGTTTGATGAAAACTGAATTAAGTAGACGATTGTTTGCAAGGAACAATGTTGTTTAAACAATTTAAGATAGTGACTAAGTACAATTATTTCAGTATGCTAATTTACTTTTTCTCTTCTTTCAAGTTAGAAACAAAACATATTTGGCGAGAACACGACAACTGGATAGTAGTTCAGGACGATAACTACTACGATTATATACAACCTTTGCTGACACTGAACACTTGAAACATTGAACGTTCTCTGAAACATTGTCTGAAAATTAGAAAATTAAAGATTTTCTCCCTTCTATCAGAGCAGTGAAACTTAGGATGGGAGGATGGAACTCACATCTTTAGCTTTAAATTAAATCGCAAATGGGTTTCTTTAGTTTGCAAGTCAGGTCAAGCAAAACTGACGGCCATAGCGACACAATATTGCATCAATGATTATAAAAGTCTACTGATAACTGGAACATAATTCGCACTTAAGTTTTCTAGTTTATGATAAGATGAAACAGCGATGTTTCATCAACGATGTTATTCTAGGTCTATCAGTGTGAAAGAGCTAAAGTCAGCTGTAACAGCTGACTGTTTATCATAAGTGGCTTGTTCTAGAACATCTGAAAACTCTGAAGCAAATTTAAACCACTGTATTGACACCAGACTCTGGCGAAAGTGTTCCACAAACGAATATGACTGGACTATCCTCCGACCTGAAAAGAGATTCGATTTCCACTTTGATGTAGTACAAGGTGACCAGATTCTGACAAGCGAAAAATAGGACACGAATATAATAGTATATGATATTTTACTGCATCAGCAATATACATGTCTTATTTCATTTAACGTTAACCTTTAGTTAATCATTCATTTTTGTTAAAAAGATCACTGAACGAAGTTATTTTGAAGGAATTCAATACAACTCCAAATGCTTTGATGAATGACAAAGTGTTTATTTTTTATGAACGTACAATGAAACTTTGTGTAGGCTAAAGTATTCTTTTTTAAATCATCGATTTTCGGAGGATGGGATTATTTTAAGGAATGAGAGAAAATTTAGAATGGCACGAGGGAACTTCTACTTTACATGGTTAGCATCACTGTCGTAACTAGAAGTAAAAATCTTTTTTACCTTACCAATATCTCAACAAGACCTCCACAGTAAAAACAATGCCATGCAAAACAATGATTTGTTGATCGTTCTCCTTTTCCTAATATTTTGAAGAGTGTTATAAAAAAAAAACAGCGGTTCATCATTCAGGAAAAGAGTGCCTGTGATTCAAAATGTTGTGAATAAAGAATGAAACATTAAAATATTGGAAATAAGTTAATTCAGGACAATTCGACAAAACATTTTTAAAAAGAAGGACATCTCTCAATATTTTAGGCGGCTTCGCAACACGCAGTACAGCTCTTTAAAAATAGTACTGTACTGCGAAAATCAGTACGTCTGGCCACTCTAATGTAGTACGATATCACTTTATTAATTATGCTTCACCCACAAAGGAAACGAAGCATATGTTACAGATCAAGCTCCAACCAAAAATATATTAACTCAACCTAGTATTTCGAATAACAATAAGTATTTACCTTTACATTATTCTTCGACAGAATTTTATAGTTAATCAAAAGTTATTATTATATAAAACAGTACTGCTCTGTAGTTATTTACAAGAACTACGTTTCTTTTTCGTATTTAGTACACATATATTAAGACAGTAAAATTAACATCTATCATGAAAAGTTATTCATTACTTTAATAACAAAGATTCGAGATTATCTTCATAAAGTCATCCAGATTCAAATCAGAATCGAATATGAATCCAAATACTGTAGAATACACTGCTGCAGATAACTCGACCTGGGACTAAATTAATCTCATGTACGTTAAAGAGAATTCCATGCTCTTTCTAGAACATGGCAATGTTCACATGTAAAAGCAATTTAGTCTGCAGTACATGAATATGAATTCATGTGATCTAAGAGACCATCATGAATGAGCAATTTAGACTAGCTTTTCTCTTGTACAAGCTCTTGCAGCGAAACGCAATATTATTATAAACCACGTCTATGCGATTTGGATTTATGTGACAGCTGCGACAAAAGTGCAATAATCACATTTAATTTTAGTTTCTTCGTACCATTAAATTAGATCACGCACTAGTTCCTCCACTTTTCCTAACGTCTTCGTTCGCAAAAAGCAAAAAATCCCTTAAGAGTTAATAATCATTTCATGCGTAACGTTACAGAAGGAAAAAGATTTAGCGTATGGATGAACGATATTCGTGTCACACAAGTCGGATCACACTTGTACCTCTGAGAAGAGCGATATCGCACGTGTTACATGAAATATTAAGTACGTGCGCAGCGTGCAAGCGAAAGAAAAGAACGTGCAAGCAAGAAGAAACGTCAAAATGACGAAAACAAAGACAAATGATATGAGAAAAGTCTCCCATTACATGCGACGAATTAAGATGTTAAGTTGGGGGAAGGGGGAATGTAATGAAAACAAATGTAAGTAAAAAAAAAAAATCCCGGTTTGCTGCTAAGAAAAACAGCGAAAACGTGCTTATTTATTTTACTTTTTTTTTATATATGTTTCGGATTGCTCTGAGACATCTTGTCTTAGGTCGATAAAGTAAAATATACCTAGCAGTTCGTACACTTTGGAAAACCGAATATGAGTAGAGAACTGTTCAGATGTCAACAACTACACGCACTATTTTAGCTATTCGACTTTTAACACTAGAACTTTACACAATCCTGCACAGAATTGTCATCCCATAACATGGTATATTTAGGTTAAGGGTATGCCTAAATATACCATATTAGACCCTCCTTGCCAGCATATAATACATGCTTTTATTTCTTGAGAATAAGTCCAGAAAATGGAGCGTCTCTTTTACGTCGATATAGCGATTTTGATTATTTCAATTTCCTTAAGTTTTCTCGATTATTCTGTGTTCATTTGTTGTTCTTGCTCACTTTCGGTGTTCAACAGCATTCTGGACAATTTCGTGACTCAGTTTCATGTAATTTGCATACAATCTTTCAGTACATACCAATTATTATGGACGCACATGCCTTAGGGAGTCCTAGACTCATATGCGATTATGTATAAGTATTGATAATTACAGATATATTCCTTACTAAAATATCCCTTTACATTTTCAAAATAATATTACATATATATAATATGCAGTGAAAGTATTTTTCCTCAAAACTGAACACAAAAAAATTAAATGTTTTATACACTTGCAAATGTAATATAAAGTATAATGGAGCTTACGTAAGAAAAGGAGTAAGCGACAACAACGTTTCTCTTTATAACAAACAAGAGAAGACTACTGCAAATATTTTATCGTTTACAAACCATGGATTTTAGTGTACGAAAATGGTTAATTTTAAAAAAATGAAATGTGAGTGCAGTATCTCACTGTGCTCTATTTTGGAGCTTACACTTCTCATTCATATACGAGAGCGAGTCAAAAATTATCTACACTTTCGTCATAACTTTTCTTACATTGCGCAGTTTGTCTTCTGTCCTCGCATATTTTATTGTTATACTGTTGTGGTAATGTTGTGAAAGTGTGATCTTAATTCCTCCATTTTCTCCCTTCTGTTGCAGATATATCATGGCTACTCCATTAGAAGTTTGCACCAGAGAGGAACGACGAAATGAAATCTTTGAGTTTTACGTCCCACGGTTATGCCGGATAGGCTAAAGGAGACGGTGATGATGAGTAATGAATGAAATGGTGGAATGAAGAAAGTGGGGGGAAACGGGAGAACCCCGAGGAAACCCACGCACACGGTGTTTGTCCACCACAAAGTTTACTTGGCGGGGCTGGGATCGAACCCGGGACCCCAAGCACCAGAGGTGAACGCTCTACCACTGAGCCACCGCGGCCCCTGAGGAACAACGAGCAGTGATCCGATTCCTCTGGTCGGAGGGTGTCAAAGGGTCAGACATTCATCGCAGACTATCATCGCAATATGGGAGAAGTGCACTATAACGTAAAACTGTGTTTTGGGGGCTCTAAAAGTTTAAAAGTGGTCGAACAAGTGTAACGCATGAAGAGGGCGCAGGACGGCCATCAACCTCCACTACAGATGACAACATTCAGCAAGCTCGAGAGATGGTTCTGACGAATAGGCGAATCACTATCGATGAGGTAGCAGCTGCTTTGAACATCAGTCATCGCTCTGCCCATCAAATCATCCACGAAGAGCTCTGTTTTCATAAAGTCTGTGCACGGTGGGTACCAAGAAAGCTTACTGCACAACACAAGCTCACTCGTGTTAGGATCTGTCAAAGCTTATTCACTCGCTTCAACAACGAAGGTGATGCATTTTTAAACAGACTAGTCACCGGCGATGAAACATGTGTTCATCACTTTGAGCCAGAATCAAAGCGCCAGAGTATGCAGTGGAAACACCCTGGATCTCCGACGAAGAAAAAATTCAAGACTGAGCCATCCGCAGGAAAGGTTATGTTAACTATGTTTTGGGAATTACAGGGGCTAATAATGGCAGAGTTCATGGAAAGGGGAAAGACGATCAACAGTGAGAGTTATAGTGAAATGTTGGAAAAGAACCTGAAGCCGGCAATTCGCAACAAACTCCGAGGTTTGTAGTTGAAGAAAGTTCTGTTGTTGCACGACAATGCAGGACCACATACGGCTCATCACACTATTGAAATCATCAACAAGCTGAAATTTGAGTTATTGGAGCACTCTCCCTACAAAACAGACCTAGCTCCATCTTACCTTCATTTGATTGGGCCACTCAAGGATGCTTTGCGTGGTCGCCGATTTGTCTCAGATTTAGACGTCAAAATGCAGTGCAAAAATGGCTTCATGACCAAAATGGCTTCATGAAAACCTTTTATTTGGAAGGAATACGTAAGCTCGTTGACCGTTGGGCCAAGTGCATTATAAGGAGGGAGATTACGTAGAAAAATGATGTGCATAGTATATATAACCCTTGCTTAATGTAAATAAACTGTAGAATGAAAAGTGCAGATAATTTTTGCCTTTCCCTCGTATTCGACAGGGCAAACAGAAAACAACCCCTAAAATGTACTACGTAATAATATAAGAAAAAACACATGCCTACATAGTTTGCTCATGCTTTGTTTCCAAGCTTCGGCTCCCAAAATCTGGTTTTCTCCAGACATTAGAAAAGTCACATGAAACGCTAGCTGAAGACAAACGATAAAATCATAACCATACAATCTACTGGTCAGAAATCACTGCTCGTGATTCTTAGCAAAAAATGACTGTATAATAAATCCATGCAAAATAATAATAAGGTTTGCCTACGTAGGTAACAAGGTGTGAATAATTTGCCAACGCTGCCCAATCTAGATTTGGAACGATTATAAAACTTAAGCAAAAATAAAATCTTACCAAAGCAATAAATTATTATTACTGATCTGTGTTACAGGTTCAGCAATGTATCATTTCCTTCATCAAATACAGAGCAGTAACTAAACAGTATTTGGAGTGTACAGACGAAAACATCATTTTAAATTATTATTGCTACCATCTATCTTATTAATAAGATATCTGTTGGACAGTATGGAATGAGGCTTGATGGCCATGGGTCTATAAGGTTTTCAAATGGCACATGCTCATGGTATTATGTTGCTAGGTGGTATACTCTGGAAACTGTTAGTTTGTGTAATGTAATGACAAAAGATTAAGATGTATTGAGTTGCATATAGATGGAATATATATAGATTGTAGATATGGATTAATTTGTTAAGGCAATATTACAAGAAGATTATGAATGTTTAGTAACCAGATTTACATAGCCTAGGAGATAGATTGATGATCGATCAGTCAAGATTATAATGAAGAGATAATCAATGTTTTGTAACTAGAGTAATATTGGAAAGTATAGCCACGTTAGTGTATTTATGGAATACAATTGATATAATTCGCTGTGTTGTAGTAAGGCACACGTTAAGAATACAAATACAGAAGAATTCAATTGTGTATCTTTAGATTTTTAACATTAGGACACTGTTACAATAGAGACAGATTTAGGAGACTGAACAATACCACAGCTGATAGTTCTTAAGTCAAAACAGAGAAATTAGCGAGAAGCTGTACTATTGCATCAATTGCAGTAACCATTGATAGCGGAATGGACGAGGAGGATACAATTGCATGGACAAAGGAGTATACAAGGTCTATCCTCGTAAAACACATGAGAAAGTCCTACTTATTAAACACGACCACACGTAGCCGACTTTGAAATTGATTGCATAATAATATAAGGAGAGAAGACGTACAGTTTTGCCTGAAGTGGCTGCCGTTCATAATTTTTTTAGTTGTGTTCTATTAAACCAATTCACATGGTAAAACTACAGTCCTTATGATTAAACAATGCTTACAATTCCAAACATACGTGTTTCAAATCTTCAGAGGAACAGAACTGTAGCTTGAAAATTAGATTTCTTCTTTTCATTTTTACTCAACAATTCTCTCTAGTACAAACCTTTACATTATAAAACCAGAAAATTAGCTTCTTTTTTCTTTCTTTCTTTCTTTCTTTCTTTCTTTCTTTCTTCAATTCTCTTCCCTCATTCATTTCGGAAGTACGCTCTTCCTGACATACACTCACTCACTTTCTATCTATCTCTCACACACACATATATACATATACACATACATACACACACACTTACATACACATACGAAAATAGTTCAGCTGAAACAAAGGACGTGCCTTTTAAACTCTGTCCGAAACTACCTTCGTAATTCATGTGCAATCAATCGATCCAACAGCGCTCACGTCTGGATTCCTATTGTAATTAACCATCGAATCTGGAACGTCGAAGGAAAAACGTGATTTGACTGCAAAACGACCTTCATTTCCATTCTTTATATCTTTTCCTCTCTCTCTCTCTCTCTCTCTCTCTCTCTCTCTCTCTCTCTCTCAGTAGCTTTTTTCGAAGAACTACAAATAGACAGTTCCTTAGAAAATACAACATCCACGTACAGTTCATGGCATCCAAGACAATGACAAACAAACCTGAAGTTAAACATAGTGGATTTATGAAAATATGAGAAAAAATTTATCATTACTTTCTTTTATAAATTGTAGAGTTCCTCGATTGTGCTCTATAGTTTAGATGAATTAACCTAATATATAAAAATGAAAGTGATTTTTCTGAGGAAGCGACAAAACTCCATCAACTATTTGAAATAAATATTGAAATTTATCATTTATCTCGAACTGGGTTTTTTTACCATGTCAATTTTATTAAAATGCGTTTCTTTAACATTGCAGCTAATGTTTCAGCGAAAAACTTAGTTATTTCACCAGCCAGTGAAGTTAGGAAGATGAAACTCAGTACATAAATTCATCACAAATAAACAGGCATGTGTCCCAGAGCTTTCCAAAATTCCAGTTGTAAGGGTAAGGGGACAATTTCTGCCATTTTTATGCCACATTGAAATCGATGTTGTCTTATCTGTTGTCTGTGATCGCACCATAGGAAAACGGATGACCGGTTTGAAATGAATTTTTACACCAACAACCTACCTCAAATTAGATTTTTATCATTCAATTTGATTAAAGGTCGTATTCTAAATGGGGTAGGGAGTTCAACATTTACGTCAAAAATAGATTATTTTATGGATTTTTATTATTACGATTTCATTAAAATGCGTATCCAAGAAGGAAAATGTTCAAATATTTTAACATAAATCTATTCTACCAGCCCGAGAAAAGACCCATTTCAGCTAGCGAGAAGATAAATGGTGAACGAGTTACAAGGAAGCGGCATATTCTAGGTGGTACTCGAACTCGTGACAAAGATGCTTGTTTGTCTAATGCTTTACAGCATTCGATTATGTCAGTCGGCAATCTTTTCAATACAACGGTCGGTAGGCAATCTGAAAAGATTAAATTTTCTGTTCATTTATTGCTACTTGTTTACTACGTTAAAATAGTGGTCCTTCTTAACTATCCTACATCGTTCTTTGTCTTTCACATTTTGTTTTTTACTTTCTTTTCCTTCTAGCAGTGTGTTAATCCATTCTCAGTGAATTACAACAGGCGATCTTCCTATTTCTTCTTGTCTTTATGGTCGCTAAAATGGACCGATTTTCGATTTTTTCTTTTAATATATCCCTGTTATTTCTTCTTTTTGTTCATCGCACCAGAATTCCAATGTGTACAATTTTTCGAAGTATTCATGTTTTAGAACACGGAACCATCTCCATACAAACTAATTACCCTTAAAGATGCTGATTAATTAATCCAATCCCGGTTTTACAGGATATTGCAGAAATCAAGTAGTATTATAATTCTCTACATAATATTTTACAAAGTTCAACACTACTTTGTGTTGGGAATGAGGGTACAAGGCTACGGACACAGAAAGTTACGGAATACTGACATACGCCTCTATATTGAATATTTGTTGCTTAGATAGAGACTGTACAAACAAATCGTGTTGGATTGAAATCCGATCTAGATGTATATTTTGATTTACAGAAATCTCTTGCATGTCCTCTTAGTAGTGGAACCTCTCAATGGTGAAAATGAATATATGGACGCTTACCTGATCACAAAGGGTAACTGTCACTCAGTTGTGGAATATGGAAGTATATAACAATAAATATTTTCTTGGTTATCAGTGTATTATATTTGGTAGTTTGTCGGACGTTTTAAGCCTAACTAAGTGCTAAGGTATGTACCCTCCTGAAGGACGAGCTTTCCAGTTGTGTGTGTAGATGTATCATTAATTAGTGGCACTGTTTCATATTGTATGCGCACTTACAAATCCAACAGTGGGCTTAGGCTTGGTCTAGCTCGGGGTGACTTAGTAAATTGTTTTTGTTGTTGTTTTTCGATTGACTTCATTCTACCAGCTCTTTGTCTACGCTTACAATGCCAAAATTGGTTTGAAGGCGTACGAGATGGTGGGGAATATATTTACAATAAAATCTATTTCACTAAGCAGTTTTCCTTTCTTAGTAATTACGCAGGCAAATTTAGTTTTCTACAGAGTTTGGTTTACCAAAACCTCATATACATAATTACTATGTCCGTCTGTAAGAATCAAAATCTTAAAAATTACTTGACTAAATCAACATCAAGTTTGATCAGAATGTGAATTATAAAATGTTGGGAACCAAGTTCGTTGATGGGGATGATCCTTTCACTGGAAAAGGCAGAAATCAATCGTTTCCACGCTGATCACTATAGAGCAAAAACGATGATAGATAGCGCGAAGTGCTTTTCATAATCGATTAGGCGTCCCAAAAGTACATTTCGTTTCCATCCTTTAACTGTCTCTTCTAAAAATCGGAAGTGACAGAAGCCCATTGCAACTTGCGGGTTTGAATATTGATCCACATAGTGCAAAAGCGATAAGTGCAGTGAGAAAGAAATCAATTTAGCGTTCTAAGAATACGTATATCTCCCCCCTTAATTTTCAATATCAGTGATCAGCAAACCGTCGATCGCGGGAGCATTTTCGGTAAATCACGTTAACACCCCGGTTGGCTAAGCTTGATTCCTTCATTGAGCTGACGCTAACGGCAGGGAGCGCTGACAACTACTTGTTTCTCCAGTGCAACTGCCATTGTCAGCCTCATCTCACAGTTGATTGTATACGCGTGGCAGGGTGTCTACAAAAATTCCAAAATGAAATTTCGTGACTTTTTCGTGACCTTTTCTTTACCCAATTATAAAATGTCCTAACATTTTCAAGAGCGAATTTGGGTGCGAATTAGGCCGAATTTTCATCCATGCGATAGAAACGTACTTTGCTTGCGATTTGGTAGCGTCTAAAGCCTACCATAACCATTTTTGGTGGTAAATTATGACGTTTTACAGAACAAAATTTTCCAATTTGTACTTACATTTGCACAGTTAAAAGAATCGTGACCCAAAAGCTAAATTTCGTGACTTTCATGACCGTTTTCTCATTTCGTGACTTTTTCGTGACTTTCATGACCGTTTTCTGGTTTCGTGACTTTTTTTCGTGACTTTCATGACAGTTTTCTGATTTCGTGACTTTTTCGTGACTTTCGTGACCGATAGACACCCTGCGTGGGACTTTGCACGTTGTTTTTCGTGTGTATATTAGACATTGCTAACTTGGATAGTTTGATTTCATATTTACTAGAAATGTAAGTTTATAGGCATTAAACAAATGTAAGATTTTAAAAAAAGCTGGTAATTCTTTTGGTTGGTAGCTCACAATAAGATTTTGAAACGGTACGGTAGTTCAGAAGCTTCATAAGTTTGGCGACCACTGCTCTAATCAAACCGCAAGTGCCAGAAATCAACTTCCGGTTTTAGCACTGATCGCTATACAATAAAACCGATAAAAGATAGCAAGATGTGGTTTTCTGCAATCAATTAAATGTTCCATCTTCACTTTTATCTCCCTACTAAAACCGTGAGTGCTAAAAATCTATGCACTAGTCTTCTATAGCACCAGTATTTGAATGTCACGTCGGGTTTTAACATTAATTGAGAAAATCACGCCATTTAAAAAAATCTAAAACGTAATAAAAACAGATTGCCATGGCAACACTAAAGTTTTTGAGTGGAGAATAGATGTGAAGGGAACTGCACTGTTGAGAGAAGACTGGAGGAGTAAGCAATTTAAATCTGTACTCCTGCCTCTAGTCTCATCTGAAGTACATCATAGTTTTAGCGTGGGGAGTGATTAGCACGGAGCACTGCGGAGAATTGTTGAAGGCCAGACAGCGGGAGGGAAACTTCCAATGTTGAACTGTTTTTCCGCAAATGTTGAAAAATGAGAAAAAGTGGGACTGGGGCCTTAATGCTAGTAATATACTCTTCAGCTAATAGTAGCCTTTTGTAGCTTGTGATTTTCGCTTTCTTCTCTACTTTAATTTCATAATACACCTGATTGACTGAAATATGACTGTCATCAAAACAAGACTACCCTGATCAGTGGCGTATTTACGATTTTGTTTCGGAGGGGGGCTTTGCTAACTTCTTCCTGGAAATGCAAAAATTCTGCAAGATATTTCATTTACTTTCAAATAGTACATAAAATTTCGGAGAAGGGGGCTTAAGCCCGGAAGTCCCACTTAAATATGCCACTGACCCTAATATACAGTACGTATACATTAGATTTGGAGAACGACAAAATATATACACACTAATTCTACCGTTTATCGCCGCAGAAATATAAGAACTCATATATGTTATTCTGTGTAAACCCAAGAACATAAGTATTGTTTTTCATTTCCCTAACACCAACTTTTCGTTAACCTCTTAATATGTTCTCGGCCTATTCAAAAGGTTTTTTTTTATATGTTTTCCAATTAATACACTATGTTCCCCGCAGTATTTCCCATGCGAAGCACATGTCCTGTCCACCCTAGATAATTAATTATCCGTACTATATCAGTGATGAACATGCAGTGTGGAGTTCCACGATACGATAATTCAAACGGTCTTTGATGTTAGCAGTAAATCTATCTTCGCTTTTTAAATACGTAATATTAATATAGAACAACACGCACAAGTATTTTTTTAGAAACATTTCAATATTAATCGGCTTTATACTAACCAGAAGGTCTATTATTCCGACAAACACGGTAATATTTAGGGTATATTTCTGTCCTGTGAAGTGACAACATAAGGAACGATGAACTTATTCAATTTCAAAACAAACAAATGATGAATGATCATACATTTTTTTCATATTGACATGTTAACATTTGTGAAAAATAGCGTTGCAGGTACCGTGATGGCATGGGGCGTCATTGTGCTGGAAAAACTTAGGAAATGCTCCATCAGTGAGAGCAGTGATGGCCAGATGTCAACATGAGCCGATAATCCATTGCCGTTATGGTCCCATTGATGAAAAATGGACTCACAACGCCAAGTCCTTCATAAGCAGTACATCATTACGTTTCAGGGACTACATGTGGATGCGTCAATGCGCACTACTCAATGCGTCAATGCCAACGGATTAATATCTGACCGGTAATGTAAATCTGCTATAAACCTAGCCCAACACGTTATAAGTTTCCTAATCAATAAAATATGCGTCAGAGACGAATGTGGTGCGTTATGTCGTAGCTGTTCTATGGTCCATTGAACAAATTTCAGATGACGACCTGGATCATCATCTGTTAGGTGTTGAAGTTACCGCTTATAAGGGTGCCACTTATTCACTTATATAATCTGTACGATTGATGTGCGACTAATACCACTTTCTCGAGCTATAGTACACGTACTTTTCTTCAAATTTTCACTGAGTGATGCCAACACTGCCAAAATTGTTGCTTCGTCTGTCGCCGTGTATGATCTTCCAGTCCTGGGTTCATCTGCCACAGACACGGTTTCTTTGATTTTTTTTTCAACATTTTGATCATAGTAGCATTGCTGATGGGAGTCTTTTACGGATGTCAGTGGTTCCAATTACCCTGGTGCTTCGTTCTCCCGACATCAGCACGATCTCAACACAATCTGTAATTGGAATCAACAGGCAATATTCTGTTAGTCTTCTGCAACGATACAAAGGACAATCGAACTTTGTAATGGTTGGCGCTAGATCAGCGATAACAGTGTCATTCAATTTCCAAGAAAATTTGATAAATATGTCACATGGTATGGTTTCCGCTTAAGAAAATTGCGTGTCATTCAAGATGGTGGATGTCAGTGATGTGTCTTCAAATATTTTCACCCATCCTTATTCCCCACCTACATTGTTAGTTTGGTTATACTTTGCAGCGTTTACCACTTACTAGGTTTCCGCACTTTTGGACTGCTTTCGACTTTTTTTTATGGACGGCGTACTTCAATAAACGACGTCGCAGCTTAGTTAGGTTAGGTACTGTACTACTGATTATATATATATATATATATATATATATATATATATATATATATATATATATATATATATATATATATATATAAATTAATAGTACAGTACTTAAGTATATGCGTTTAGTAAAGTATGTCGTCAGACAAAAAAGAAATTGAAAGTCATTGGTTTACTGATTTAACCTAAGGATAACAATGTTTCACTTATTGTTAATAAAACTGTGAATGCATGACCACAAAGCAACTAAATAAATTATTTTCAAGCATTAAAAATTACAATATTAAAATCAGGAGCTACGAATCCGAATATGGTCACCCTGACTGGAGTTTACCCAGAGCTTTTCTCAAGCCCACCAGACGGACGCTGATATAGTATTTTCAACATAAAATTACATTATAAAATTACAAGAACTTATTAATCTTATATTTAAAACCGGAGAATATGCGAACAAATTTCATTAACTGAAGCACATTTTTTATTGTTTATTTTTCTGACATATTATTTTCCAGAAATTCCAGGGTATTAATTACAATATTTATCGAACTTCTACTTCGTTGCCATGGTGTGCAGATATGCAGAGTTAAGTTCTAATTGTGAACATGACGTAAAATGCTATTGATTCACCTACTTGAAACCTATTAAAAAATGAAAAAAAAAAAAAAAACATCTTTCCGAACACCCACTATTAATTATTTTAATTATAATTTCGCATCCGATCTCGATTTGCGTTAAATTAAACTCCAGGAAAAGATAAATTAACAGCAGATATGATAGATCTACAAACATGTTCAAGTTTCTTTGTACAAACTCGGTGTTTCGTCAAGAATAGTCAAATTGTCAAAATCCAGATTTCACCTTCATTTTATTAGTTTTAACAAGTGAGTTTTGCTTCACAGTGTCGAACTAGGGTAGACTTTTAAACTATATGAATTCAATACTCAAATTTCAAGTAGTACATCTATAAGTACTTGCTGCAATACCGGAATAAGATCAAAAATAGATTCTGTTCCTCGGATACTGAAGTCATTTTAAAGTTATTACTAGCTATCTCTTACTGATTTTGCCTTATGGGGATTAATATTAAAACCGGAAGTGATAAAATGATAGCTGCAATAAAAAGAATAAAACAGACATAAAACAAGTATATTCTGCGTCCTGATGAATCCATATAAAAAATCTGCTTGTTGCTCAATACTGGGTAGCGTAGATAAAAGTAGCCTGTGTAAGAATAAAGGAAATGCAGTGAAATTACAGAAACAAAGAGCTGAAAGGACTTACCATTTATTTACAATGAAAAATAGTGTGAAAAAAAGAGAGAAATACAGTGAAAAATCCATGTATAGGTGTTGAAAGTGACCCCCTGAGACTCAATACACAGCTCTGCACGTATCAGCATATTCAGATACACCCGGCGTAAAGTTCGTATATCGATAGCGGCAACTTCATGGCTAATGTTGTCTTTCCAAATCCTGTATTGTGTGTGGATTAGTTTCATAGACCTTGTTCTTCAGGTGTCCCCACAGGAAGAAATCGCATATTGTTAGATCAGGCGAAAGAGAAACGTCTAACTTCACTGATGAAATCAACTGAAATGCTGACCGAAGAATGTTAACAATCGAATTCTTGTATGTCAATTGTTGTATATAATCGATTGTTGAAAAAATAACAATCGAATTCTTTTATGTCGATTGTTGTATATTATCGATTGTTGAAAGAATAACAATTGATAATTGCATAAACTGTCCATTGTTGTAGCTATTGACTCAATTTCAAAAGTCGAAATATTGAATTCGCATTCAAAGAAGATGCGGGCTACTTTTATCTGCGCCACCCTTTGTTAACTTGTGTTCATTATGTGATCAGTGCTGTAGTCGACTAAAAGTAAGTTTCACCACTTCCGGTCTCAATAGATAGATAAAAGTCGAGATAAAACTCAATTCTTGGAGAGCTGAATCTGTTAACAACCGTTTTCTGATATTCCTTACCGATTTTGCTCTATGGAAATAAGTACTGAAACAGGAAGTACTAGTAAATTCCGACTACTTCCGGTTTTGGTAGAGTATTGTGGATCGTGATGGCACGCTCTCTGGAAACGATGACAAGATTGCTTAAATCCTCTTGTCGCTGTCTATTATTGATTTTCCATTGCGATCAACATTAAAACCGGAAACAGTTGGTTTCTACCACTATCAATTTCAATAGAGTTAACAGCAAATTTCGGACCTATTCTTAGGACGCTGAATAGAAAGCAAAAAAAAAAAAAAAAAAAAACACTTCTCGATATCTCTCGCCGTTTTCGCACTATGGAAATCAATACTGGAACCAGAGATGCTAGTAAATTTCAACCACTTGCAGTTCGGTAAATTGTTGCAGGTGATGATAGAACGTTCTCTTAAGACGCTAAACCGATTTTTAAAAAACTTGGCGCTGTCTGTTATCGTTTTTCATTCCATGCGATCAAAGTTAAAACAGGAAATGGCTAATTTCTACCACTTCCAGTTTGAATCGAGAGTTAAGGGAGGAGATTAACCTATTCTTGGGACGCTGAATCGTCATTTTTTTCATTGAGGAAACAAACTACCTAGCGACTTTTTTCTTTCGTTCGCTCTCTCTTAAACACATCTATGCGTAGATTCATTGCCTTTTGCAACAGTTAATTGTAACTATATGTTAAAAAATGTGCTATCAACGTATATAGCAGACATTTCAATTAAGAGTCAAGCGACCAGGTAGGAAACTGAATATGTACTATTTAGAAAAACGAAATGTTGCTAATTATTAGCCTCGACTTAAATATTCTAATACTGTAGGAGTAAATCGATCACTACAATTATTATTATTCTATTGTCTTTACTGTCAGTTTCGACGTTACTAATATTATCACTACATCGCCAGTATGATTCTGAGAGTCGACGAAGTTCTTCGATATTCGTGCATGTGATATACATTGACAACTTGCCACAAATGTTATTGTTCTACAATGCTAGAATATTTGAAAGAAAATGGGCTGTCTTTACTAAGACTTAAAAACTATTAGGTTTCAAGAAATAAAATCAATATATCAAAAATGAAAACAGTAACTTCGCATATTATTGCCACTAATCAAAGAAAACCGTCAAAAACACTTATAAGTGAACCGAAAGAAATACAAAACATTCCGTGCGCAGTCCCATAATCCATCTCTCTTGGAGGTCAGATATTATGATGGGAAGATCTCTACGAGAGGATCATGGATGGTATATATAGTCTGTACAGCGTACACCCGACAACTACACCGGATCCGAAAGCCGGCAGGGCTCAGAGCCCATATACGGTACATTGGGTTCTGCCTTTCATATCTCGATGCTGCATAACAACGTAAACAGAATTGATACAATGTGTTTTTGTATTTAAAAAAAAAAAAAAAAAAACTTTAGTCTCTTCTGCTGGAGAGTGCCAGTGAGAATACGGGAATAGTCCTGAAACCAACAAAACGCATGCGTCGTTTGGGTTGCCTACCACTCGGGCGTTAATGGAAAAACAGTCATGTTTATTGTTTCGCTACGACGTGTTTCTTAGGCAAAGTTTCACAAAGAGCACAGCATTCTGCGAACCGAGATTCAAAATAAAATTGTCCATCCAAGTTATTTGCCTTTATGTCCTGTGTAATGCCTAACGATATTCGCTACGTCACAATTTGTAAAATGTTGAGTAACTTGTGATTTAAAGCAACGAAGGATGTAGTATTATTATGCGCAACAATAAGAGATGATGCTATCCACTAGTTCTTTACATAATTCATGGACAATTTCCTTTATAAAGATTACAAGGTTGCTTCTCTCAATACGTAATACTAGACCAAACTTGGTGGGCAAGTTCTTCCGAAGAAAAGCCTATCGTGTTATTTACGATATTCTCAGCCAGAGTTTGCTGCTTCCATTATTTCGGCAATAGTACACAACTCGCCTTTAAAGCACCTTTAGCTTTAAAACGTGTTTAAGTTCGAACTCCAGTTGCTCCAGGCCGATTTTGTTCATTAGTCACATTTATTAAAGTATCGATATTCAGTTATACTATTTCCAGAATTACTTCATAGTTTAAGAAATGCTTCACGATGCAAATTGAAGAATTTTTTTTTCTAAATTCAACATATTTAATTTCTCACTTGATATTCTTTGTTTACCAAATAACACACTCATTCTTGTTACCTGCTTAGCTATTTCAGTCAACGTAACAAGAATGTGTCTCAACACAGAAATCGAACTAGGGTCAACACACACCAAGACAGTGATAGAACTACTACCAGTGTTCCGAAATTTAACTAAATAATAAAATGTTGCGATTTCAAATAAATCTTCTGTTAATCAGCCATATTTGTTTCTGTAAACAACACAGAATAAATAAGGTGCAATAACAATAAATGCGTACCTTTATTAATCACCCACAAAACGTATGATTTATCGCCGACTTCATACGTACTTTACGTACTGTCGGGAAGGTTTTCTTTAAGCATTTAAAATTAATGGCCACGACAATGCATCCTGCTACTAGAATCCACGGAGCTAGTACAACGGATATGATTTACATTTTCCTCTGCCTAATATTCAGCGGATGGTACCTTATATCGCAGGATTATGCTTGGAGATTAGATTTATGACGCTTTCGTATACCAACAAATGAAACACTGCAACTGACGGCTAACTCCAATAAAAGTGTAGGATCTCCTTCATAACGCGAGAGTTTACGGGCAACATGGAGGTAATTTCAAGACTCCACCCCACCTTTCATTCATTACACTTTACATATTTAGCCGTTCTCTCAGAAATCTTTAAGAGACTGTGGAAAATTGCATAGTGTTATGTTCGCTTTTCAGCTATTCTCGTTTTAATTGCTGGCGTATCTTAGCCTTCTGCCTCGAAATACCGTTTCAATACTTGTTAGAAAAAGCAAGAAAGAAAGGGAAGTTGGAAAACAAGACTTTCTGTCTGCGTAGACATTTCACAATTCACAATTGCAGAAGTTACAACCCGATTTTAAGAGAACAAGAAAGCTATTAATGAACACATTCAAGATTATAAAACTTCAATTAGAAGTCTAAAAGTTGCAAATGGAAGAAGCGCAGAATGCTGTGAACAAATAAATACATAAATTAGTCCCAACACTTATTTACCCAATGATTTTAAATGTTGACATTTAAAACTCTCTATATGTAGAAATATAATAGGATTTCGTACAATATTATTTAGCTCTGAGTTTTACTGAAGACAACAATATTCTGGATCATTATTAAATTCGATTGACCTAAAATTCTATGGATTTAAGCAATCAGATTTTGTCTCCCATCATAGATTCTTATAATCTTTTCTTTTTCTAACCAATCATATTTTGATTAGCACTTCTTCTTTGTCAGTGCCTTAATCCTATGTTGTGGTGTCTGTTTCCCTTTTTTTCTCTTTCTACATAGTTCTACATTTTTCTCTTTCTACATTCCTTGCAGATCTTTTCCTTTAGTAATCAGATTTCGTCTTATACCATAATTTTTACTATTTTTCGTAACTAATCAAATGAAATCAACAGACTGTCCTTAATCTTTTTCTTAAGCAATCAGATTTTGTCTTACTCCAAAGTTCTTAATCCTCGTGGTTCTAAATCCCGACGAAAACTCCTACTGTTAGTTAATTACCATAGTACCATAAGAAAATAAATTGCGAGACACTTGATAAATCTTGCTAAAGAAGTGACTCAAGTCTACAGAAAGTACGATGAAAGTTTTCGTTAAATAATCTGTGTTCTCTTTCTGTCTTTGCGGACCCATAGGTTAAGCATCAATGTCAAACGAAAAAAAAAGTACAAAAATTCGTGGGAGAATAATTTCGTGTAGATCTCCAAGTTCCGCACACCATAATGTTCTAAATCCCCGTACTAATTGTCTCAAAATACAGAAAAACGCATTTAGCTACGACTATCGTAAAAATGTAGTGTTTATTAGTTAGCGAGATATTTAATGTAGGTACACTCCCTTTCTCTACGTGCCTGATGGTATGTGAATACAAACAAGTTACTTTCGTGCTTCGATCATTCTAATAGTATCATTATTAAAAACTGTAAAGTTCTAAAATAAAAGCAAAATGAAACTAGAGGAAATCGAATATAGTATGATCATCCTAAGATTACAGGAAATAATAATAAAAACATATTCATGCCAAGTTTGGCCTGGATTTGTTGTGTAGACTGCATATTATGCATAGCAGTCCTTGCGACTAAATTTTTGTCAAGAAAGATCAAAAGAAGGACGATTTAATAAACTGATAATTGTGAGCAAAATCTTTAATCCAGTGCAGGTTTTAACATCTTCACAATCAAGAAACATATTAGTCTCATTTCCTTAAACTATTCTACAATTCCACTGAATCAACTAAAATGTTTCAATTTTCGTGTGTTGGGTGTTCAAGATACAGAACTACCTAAATGAGCTCGAATAAAAAGTCCTTTATAATAGTTTTGTAATTAGCTTCTGATTTTGTATAATTCTTTTACCAGTTATTTATGGATGTATGAAGTATGTAGGAAACACTATTTTTTGGAAGTTAGGATTTGTCAGGTTCAAAAAATCAATTAATTCAAAATTACGCTTAGCACACTTGTGTCTCTATATGTAATATTCTAACTGTGATCTCGAAATCCTTAAATCACTGTAGCCACATATCCATTACCATCCCTTTATTCTTAATCTAAACTCGTTCATATACTCATTAAATCATATATCATCTGTATCTTAATATCTTACTCTTAATAATCAAAATTTGTATCGTGATAATTCTCTTCCTAGTATTTCAATAATCTTCGTAAAACTAACTCAATATGTATCTCAATCTGACAATCATATCCCATAATATCTGCACATACAAATTCCTCTTTTTTTCTAACGCACATTGTCAATTAATGAGCCCTTTGTGTCCTCTTATATTCCAACATTTCTTCCCCTTTACGTGAAACAGAACCTGACCCTTCGAAAAACATTTAAACTACTGTACAATACTACTTAAGAATCCGAATAAAGTTCATTTGTTGGCCAGTCTTCGAACTGCTTCTTTTTCTTCCTTTCATACCGTCTCGCAATCAGAAAGTCAATCTGTGCCTGCATTTCGTTTTGTTTTTCCATGAGATGTTTAATCAACACCTCTAAATCACGCATCCTGTCCGACTTAACAATATCCTTCTCAACTGCAGCATCCTCATATCTTATGTTCCTCGGATTCCTAGATGTTGCCTTCTCACTTCTCTCCTTACTTTTATTAAACCATTTTTTCCACACACGTTTCGATCTCTTCGGAGACTCATCTAACTGGTCCTGCATAATGCTCAAAGTCTGGTACTGATCAATGCTTCCTTCGACAAGATCATGCATAGGTACTTGTGACCTGTCAGCTATTAACTCATCTGACATTTCTTTCTTAACGTACGAATTCTCCGCTTTCTCCGAGTCTCTCTGATCATAGAATACTAATTCAGACATTCCTCCTTGAAACTCACTAGCAGATAATGAATGCTCATCGCTTGTCCCATCTGATACTGAATCTAAATGCATTATATTTGCCAAGTTGATTAGTTCTTGCTGTTCTTGACTTGTTCCATCCTGATCCAGTACTAGCTTGTCCTCCGCTACCAGTGCTTCTTGCTGATTAGACTGGGAAGTAAATGTATTGTAACGACATGCCCATGCAAAATGATTCATCCGACCACATTTTAAACATTGTTTTCCCCATGCCGGACATGCTCCTCTGTTATGTTGCATTCTACAATAACCACAACGAGAAGAAGCTTTTGGTGATTCTTTCGATGCTCCCGAACTTGAGCTGGGCGTTGAGACTTGCCTATTTTTCATTTTCAAGAATCGATTTCTGGTAGTTTTCTTCGCATTCAAGACAATATCCTTGTTAGGCTTGTGTACACGCAATTGATTTTCTGTACATTCCATATGGAGAGCTGTGTCTATTGCTTTTTGAAATGTTAATTCTTTGGTGTTAAGCAGTTTACGGCGTATTGATTCGTCGGCAACTCCGAACACAAATTGGTCTCTCAGATTTTCATCTAGGCAACACTTAAATTCAGAATAAGAAGATTGCTTCTTAAGCTCCAGGACAAAACAAGTTATTGATTGATAAGGCTTCTGTCGCAATGTATGGAATTAATAACGCTCAGATATTATGTTCACTTTAGAAGCATAATAAATTTTTATTTGTTCCTTAAGTTTTGTGTATGATTTTTCGGATGGGGAATCCGGCCAACAGATATTGCATAACTGTTCATAAGCCTCGGCACCCATTACCGTTATAAATGTTGACACTTTTCTTTCTTCTTGAATTTGTGAGGCTATACACAAATGTTCGAACCTGTCCAAGTATAACTGCAACGTATCTGTTTCAACATTCAATGGAGGAAAATTGGAAATTGTTGACATTATGACACGTAATGTTTTTGCAATACCGGCTGCGCCAAAAATTGTTAGGTCAAAAAAATCAATTAATTCAAAATTACGCTTAGCACACTTATATCTCTATATGTAATATTCTAACTGTGATCTCGAAATCCTTAATCACTGTAGCCACATATCCATTAACATCCATTTATTCTTAATCTGTACTCGTTCATATACTCATTAAATCATACAGGGTTTGTATGATAAGTAATGAGACCAGGTCTGGAAACATTGTTTTATTGATCTGATCTGTACAGGGACTTAAAAGCTTTCGAAGTACTCTCCTCTTGCGTCGATGCACTTCTGCAATCGATGTTTCCACGCTGCAAACGCCCCCTGGAAGTCAGCAGCCGGCATGTCCTTTAGAAATGTGGTCACGGCTGCTTGGATGGCTGTGACGTCTGCAAAACGGGTTCCTTTCAAGCGTGGCTTCAGCTTCGGGAAGAGGAAGAAGTCGGCCGGGCTCACATCTGGGCTGTAGGGTGGTTGTGGAAGGACTTCCACCCCAATCCGAGTCAAAAAGGAGGTCACTAAGAAGGCCGTGTGGGCAGGGGCATTGTCGTGATGCAACTTCCACCGGCTAGCGATCGCCGGTCTTTTCCGCTTGACGCTCCTGTGCAGTCTCTCAAGGACTTGTTTGTAGAAGGCGGCGTTGACGGCTTGTCCTTGGGGTACAAACTCCTTGTGGACCACCCCCACATTGTCAAAAAAACAATCAACATTGTTTTCACCTTTGACTTCGACATTCTGGCCTTCTTGGGGCGCGGGGACGCAGGAGTGTGCCACTCCGCGCTTTGACGTTTCGTTTCAGGGTCGTACTGGAACACCCACGACTCGTCACCTGTTATGACGTCATCTTCAAAGTTAGGGTCACTGTTCATGAGGTTCAACAGTTCCTGACAACAATCAACACGTCGTTGCTTTTGTTCGTCAGTCAACACTCGCGGCACCAGTTTCGCACAGATTTTTCTCATTCCCAATTGTTCCGTCACAATCTTGTGCACTGTTGTGTGGTTCATATCGAGTTCATCAGCAATCAATCTCAACGATAATCGACGGTCTGAGTTCAGGAGATCCCTCACTTTTGCCACAGTTTCGTCCGTAGTCACTGTTGTCGGGCGTCCAGCCCTCTCCAGATCCTCAACGCTTTCCCGGCCGTTCCGGAACGCACTGTGCCAACGAAACACCTGGGCTTTGGATAGGGCTTCCTCTTTGTAGGCCTCCGTGATGAGAGAAAGCGTCTGAGTAGCCGTTTTCCCCAGGCGAACGCAAAATTTGATCGCATAACGCTGTTCGATGGAACCCTCCATGTTTGTTGATTTTCCGCCGTGACAAGAATGTTCACAAGGGCTTTGTCCAAGGCTTGTCCGCGCTCCACTAAGGCTCGGAGCCAACTGACGCGCGGTGCGTTGCTTTGCTCGGACCCCCCCCCTACATCCTCCATCACCGACAAACCCGCTCCAGCGACACGCGCGCCGCGGCGCGGCGAGTCTCATTACTTATCATACAGACCTTGTATATCATCTGTATCTTAATATCTTACTCTTAATAATCAAAATTTGTATCGTGATAATTCTCTTCCTAGTATTTCAATAATCTTCGTAAAACTACTCAATATGTATTTTAATCTGACAATCATACCCCATAATACCTGCACATACAACTTCCTCTTTTT
The DNA here is from genome assembly GCF_964235325.1 of Thermobia domestica. Lineage (NCBI taxonomy): Eukaryota > Metazoa > Arthropoda > Insecta > Zygentoma > Lepismatidae > Thermobia > Thermobia domestica. The sequence continues at coordinate 66,326,835 of NC_137455.1, forward strand.
CCTAATGGGCAGTGTCAATTAATGAGCACTTTGTGCCCTCTTATATTCGAACAGGAATTATAATGTTTGTGTATGTCAAACACTACGCAGTAGACTGAAAGAAAGTTTTAAAAATCTTATTATAGATAAAACTGCTTAATCTTAATTCTCTGAAAATCCCGTATTGACCGTATGAACATACGTATCCTAGACCAAGACTAGTTAACCGCTTAAGTGATCGACTTGTGATTTCGATCTTTAAAACCTACTTTTAGCTTTAATCTACATAGCTCGAAGAACATTTTTCTTCTTGCCTACAATTGTTATGGTAGTTAAGAGGTTAAATGTCAATTATGACGACATATCCTTGGCCAGAGATTTATCCAATATAAGATCTATATCAATCTAGTACTATTCTATGTATAAGTACTATTAAGACGTGGTAAACAGCGTTCAAACCGCGAATTTGTTTTTATGTCAAGCTTGCTGTCGCTGATCTCGGCTGCATTTATTTAAAGAGTTCTTCATTTCTATCACGTAAATAAGATATTGTATACGGATCATGGTCTACTTTGCTTTCAAAAATTATTTCCATTTGTAATTGGTAACGTTTCCATATATTCTTTTCTGTTTCGGGATTCTGTTCTTAATATTAGGTAGTGTTAATAAAATTCGAAAATGTTGTGAAGAGTCAAGAAGAAAATTAAAGAACGTTATTTTAGTACCCGTCTTATCACTCTTAAAACGTAATTAAATCCTGCAACACTGCAACTAAATTAACAAGAAGCCGTTCATCATTTATAACTTTTATTTTCTTGCCCTATATTGTTTGAATATTCCTGCATAATATATCCTTTTCGCCTCTCACTCTCTTCCTCGCCTTTGAAGTCGAGATACCTGTCTCCTTTAAACATCCAAGTACATTTGATGCTCTAAGTACCAGGGTGTACTTGTCACGTGCGTACTAGGTGTAGTTTTTTAAGTTACTCAGTCGTCATGCAAGCTCAATACTCTTCTGACCTTTTGCTGTCAATAGCCGACTGTCAGCTATGTTCTCTCCAAGCCATTCGTCAGCACAACGTCACGTGAGCTGTTCCTATTAGTTAGTTAGTTAGTTACAAGTTATTGCCACTGTGCTACTTCTGTGATTAATGTGTGGGCTTGGCCACAAGTGAAAAAAGATAAAAGCTTTCCTTCAGTTCAAATGTATTTTCAACGCTGTTCCTACTGAAATCAGAAAATGTTAACACGCATTCAGCATCATTTACTTCATCATATTAAAACAAAATAGTTTTAATTTGTTAATGCATCCACAAACTGTGAGGAAGTTATGATTCTTTTTCTACTTTATTTATTACTAAATTTATCTTATTTAGCATCAACTATTCTAGTAAAAAATTCTTATAGGTTTCGAATCTCCATTATGTGATGTCAACTACTTCCCTAACACCACAAACTACATGAAAGAACAATCCTATACACTGTTATCAAGTCATTTGTATTCAACTAACTGGCAAGCAACATTCTTAATTATTTAGGTAAAATCTCGTGTTTAGTCATGTTCTATACATTAAAAGAACATAGTATTGCTACAAGCATTTGTTTATAAAAAAATATAATCGTAAAAATTTAACTTTTAAAAACAATACTTTTATAAAATAAACTAGAAAGGAGTGTTTGATGGGTAATTCAGTGTATTGCATTATTTAAAAAGGCATAGAAAACAACATACTAAAAGGGAGAACGTATTTTTTGTGTAGGATAAAATAAAGAAATGAAATGGGAGTAAGAAGAAAGGCATTGGACTCTCTTCCTAAGTGTGAGGACCGCATTTTTTTAAATGGATGTTAGGCGTGTCGCCACGTTTGGCCTAATCCTCGTTTCGGCTAACCAATTATCTTGCACTTTTATGACTGATAAATGATCAGATTTGTATCCGCCATTTTAGGCGAAAAAGGATACTAGTTTGGCCTAATCCTCGTTACGCCTAAAATGGCGGACAATAGAGAAAAAATCGTGAAAATTTAACTAGAGGGAGATTATAAGAGAATAATTCCCTAGTATATATAAACACGTTCTTCATCGATCCAAATGATTTATGTTATGGATTCCAAATCTTAAAATAGATTTCATCTCAGCTTCATTCTTCTATTGAAGCCAGAAGTAGTAAGAACTAGTACAACTTCCGGTTTCAATATTGATTCCTAAATTTAAAAATCGTAAGAGATAACGAGAAATCGTTTTTGATGAGAATTCAGCTTCCGATAAACAGGTTGCATGTCTCACATTATCATTCCATTGCTACCGGAAGTTATAAATATATTTCTGGTTTCAATATTGAATCTACATAATTTGGAAATCAACAGTAATTTAACAATGTAAAAAGAAACTCACATTTAAGAGAACAAGGTATAAATCTTTTCATAACTTTGTTTACTGCACCGAACACCAGTCAACCTTAGCCCAGGCGGCCACCCAACTGAATAAGGAGTTCAGCCGGATAGTTAGTATACAACGTTCGCTTCATCGTATGGACTTCAGAAGCCGATAACCCACGAGGTTACCACTTGTCATTATACGTCACTGCGGTTAATGTCTTACATCGGCAACAGAATGCCATGACTGGACCATAAAAACGAGTAGCATGGTGCGATGAGTCTCGATTTCAATCTTATCACGCCGATAGTGATCTATAATTTGGTGCCAGCCCAACGAAATCATGTCAGGTTGGAACTGTACAAGATAATGGAGTCTCCATGTTGATTTAGAGTGTTTTTCTGTAAGCAATGTTTTGGACCTTTGGTACCTACTATTCATCCGTATTGTATCGAAGTACGAAGATCTCCAGAGTCAACTATATCTTTATTTATTTCTGTCATACGAGTGGAAATGGAGTGTGCCAGCAGGACAACCACCCTCGTAACAGATCCCGGTTAGCCACCATCTATTTAGAGGAGCATTACACTTCTTCCTGCTGAAACAACCACCAAGAAGCCCGGATTTCAATCTCATTGTACTACCATGAGCAAAATAAATGACGCGTCTCTTTATTCTGAAGTTTTTTGAAAATATCTCCATTTTCTTTATATGTTCGAAATTTCGGAAGGTTTCCCCAGCAGGACAGGTTAATAACAAACCCGTTTTTAATATTTGTGTTAGATATTAGCTTAAAATAAATAAATTAGAAGCAAAAAACATTAAATCGACAGAAATCTCGAGAAATACCAACTCTGCTAAAGTGGGAAATTTTCAAGAACGCGAGGGAATTCTGAAGTTCAACACGAAGCAGCGACATCTATGTCATTGAGAGAGACGTGGATTAGATCTACAAACGAAACTTTTAACGAAACATTTCTAATGTGTCTTATTACATGCATTATCAGCGAACTCCAAATATATGAATCTATGCTAAGTATTAACGTATAGATAGAGCAAATAGTGGAAATTACCTATGGAAAAAGACGAATTCTTAGCACAATCGTAATGAAAAATCGTCTTTAACGTAGAACAGGTTCAGTTCACGTAAGAAAACAAGTAGCTCAGTTAGTTAAGGCAACTAGTCTGTATGCCGAAGGTATTGGGTTCGAACCCCATGGAAGTGCCGTTGTAATTTTTATTACTGTGATTATTTTATTTATTTTTTATGTGGGAAAAAATCAAATTGTAACATATGTGTAAAACTCATGACGATACCAAAAAAAAAAAGCCGTTCTCGCACTTGCGTTAGTGTGTCTAATTTTTGTTTGCAAACAGTTTAGTAATTATTTCCCCTGTGCTCACTACTCACTACATGCTCACTGGTGCATAACGAATGTTTTCCAGTAAATGTTAATTCTAATTAGGAGAATTTTATAAAGTTTCACAATGTTTCTCGCTTGATAGTCTTCTATCTACTTTTTTGGACACTTTGATAACAGATTTCCCTATTAAATGTTTAATTTCCCCTAGATATATATTTAATTACAGAAAAGTTTTACATGTATTTGTCTTAAATTGAAATTGTTTTGAATTTACCACATGAGGTAAGTAGCCCGAAGGAGGAGAACTGAAGTAACTGATATTCTACGTAAACGCAACCTATTGTAGAATTATTATGCTTCTTAACTTCAGCACATAATCTTTACGTTGGTCAGACAGAGAAAAACCTTGTTTTTTCCTCTCCTATGACCACTCATCTTAAAGCTCTACATGTAATGATTCGTGTCACATAATTTCGGCTCTCCAAAGACATATTATTATTATTATTATTATTATTATTATTATTATTATTATTATTATTATTATTATTATTATTATTATTATTATTATTGTTATTCCTGAATATGCCACCCTTACATAATGTAACTTCAGATATCTTGGTTTAAAGTGCTTTCTTTAGTAATAATTTGAGCAACCATGTAACAAAATTTAAAATGTATGAGGGGGCACGAAGTTTTATTTCCCCCCCTCTCTCTCTTTTCAGCACCGTCCCAACAGAAAGTATATAATTTCTGACAAGCAGAGTAGACAAAATGAATAAGAAATATATTTAAAGTAACCTTTCCTCCTTCGTGAATGGAATATCACGTAACATTTTTTATTCTACTAAAGACGACCCTAGGCCGTTATTGTTAGGTAACAAAAGTTGCTGTGACCAACTGAGTTTCGATTTCTTACGCGAAAGAAGTCTGTTATATTACGAGGCATGCTTTTCATTAGCAAAACTGTTCGAAGTAATACGAACATGGCTCAAGAACAGAGACGGAACTGAATTACCACTCGATTGACCTTGAGGCCAAATCACCAAAGAGTAGCTATAAACGTAAGTCCAGCAAGCATTTCTGGGGAGTTCTGTTCTGTATTCCTATCTGCCAATCACGTTTGTTCGTAGGAGTAATACTTTACAAATCTAACCTTTCGATAGAGCACATTGACAGGGAACGAAAGGGAAGGAATTCTTGCCCTTGTGAACGTGGGATACCACCATGTGCAATAAAAATGTCGCGTCTCCTTGAAGTGATATTTTATCGAAAATAACTCTTTTTCCCTTTATATATCCGAAGTTTTTGAGGGTTTCAAAATGAGGAAACGTTACTGACAAACAAGGACGCATTTAGGGGTGGGTACAGGGGGTCCGGACCCCCTCTAAAATCCCAACTTTTCTGTAAATTTAGCCTAATTTTTGGGATTATCTTTTAAAATTTTATTATAATTCATCCTAATATTGAAGTCGGGCCCCTTCCGAAATAAATTACTGTATACGTGCCTGCTGACAATTTTCAATATATTCGTTAAATAATAAAGTAAAATAATTAAATTAGGAGCAAAAAGCTTCAACACGGGCTAACTTTTGTCCACTGCCAATATTGTTAGAAGGGATATTAATAGCAAAAACTGCTAGTCAATGCTGAACCTTGAAACTTCACCCCGAACAGCAAGCCTATTATTGAGAACTACATATGAAACATTTTATCAAAACTTATCTAGTTTTTATCTGGCATGAAATTATTATATACACTAAAATGCACTATCCTAAAATGTGTATCTAAACATTGCTTTACGTATCTACGAAGCAATGAAAATTTTTTATCGAAATATTTGGGCAGGAAACTCTAACAGCTAGCCATTTTATTTAAATCGTAATAAACCCTGTAACCGTGCGTTAACGTGAAGACAAAGCTTGGTCCATTGGTAATGTGTTGGAAGAATGAAAACTCAATGTTCGTAGGTTCGAATTTATCCACTCACCAGAACAGATGAAATAAGAAAGAAAAAATGTATAACCGTTAAGACAAAACTTCAACCAAGTCTGAAGAGAACAATACTAAAATAGTAACACAATGACGTCAACCAAGAATTATTTCATGTAGCGTTTGGACGAAATTACAACTGTCAACAAGTAAAAACAGGCTGATAGGCGTAATGTAGTCTAGACTTCTGAATGCATTTACTTCCTCAAAACTTCCGTCTCGTCATTGGTATGCCGTTAGTCATGGTAAAACCTTTCAATTGGAAGTGAAATGACAAACTAAAACAGTTTTAAATCAATAAATGTCTATGTGTAAAAGTAGGTGTCTCTTATCTGTAGTTCTGAGTTCCTTTTACTTTGAAGTGACAAATGAGAGAAGAAAGTATGGTGATCGAAAAAAAAGTCAAATTTGAGATTTCAACGAATTTACACGTATTATAGCCCCTAATACCGAAAAAGTTATTTTTTGATACATGTCCATCTGTTCGTCCGTCCGTTCGCTACACTTTTCTGTGCACTCGCCTAGAGGCCAACCGTTCAACTTATCTGCACCAAATTTTAGTTTAAGATTTTCATAGTATTTCCTATAGTTTCTTTTATTTCCCTTCTACTCCCAAAACAAGGGTAGTTTCCTGTACGATGAAAATAGAAAAAATATATTTTCTAATAACTGGCTCTAACGATCATGTTTTCTTTCTTTTTTTATAAATCAATATTTAATTAGCAACCCTATTTTGTGGTATAAGGCATTTATCTGAGAAAAATCTACAAGGGGTAGTTTATACTTAGGGGTGAGTTTTTTCTCAGTGATTTTCTCAAAATGGACTCAAGTGTTTTCGTTCATATTTCATAAATAAATATTTCATTAATAACTTAACAATATGGCATAAATAACTCGTTTGTCCTAAAAAAAAATGCGAGGGGTAGTTTATTCTTGGTGGAGTGTGTTGTCTGGGTGATTTTCTCAAAAATGACTCAAAAGAGTTTATTCGTATTTCAAAAATACATATTTCGTTAATAACCGAACAATATGGCAAAACTCGTTTGTCCTGAAAAAAAATATACGAGGGGTAGTTTACTCTTGGGGGTGTTTTTCCTCCACGGTTTTCTCTAAAATGAATCAAGCAATTTTGTTCGTACTCAGAAATAAATATTTAATTAAAAACCAAATAATATGGAATAACTCGCTTGCCCTGAAAGAATCCTCAAGAGATAGTTTATTCGGGGAGTTATTTTTCCCTCACGATTTTCTAAAAACTTACGTGGACAATTTTATTGATAATTCATAAATAAATATTTCATTAATAACCCTATATTTTAGTATAAGTCATTTCTATGAAAAACAATTACGACGGATAGATTATTTTGGGGGTCAAGGTTTTTCCCAACAATTTTCTCGAACGACAGGCGATTTTGTTCAAATTTCGCAAATAAATATTTCATTAATAAGCAAAAGTATATCTTAACTCATTGTTCGAAACAATTCACAAGAGGTAGGTTACTTCTGACGTGTTCTTTTTGAACGACTTTCTCGAAAATGACTCATTTGTTTTTTTCATATTTCATAAACAATTATTGCATTAATTACTCTATTATATGTCTAATGAAAATGTGCTCAAAGTGTGAGTTAGTTTTGTAGTGTGGATTTTCTTCAATCGAAGTTTTTTATTCGATAATCTGACATTCGATGTATTTGAATAATACGATATTTTTTTTTCGTATTATCCAAATACACACTTCAGTAACAACTGCGGCCTAACACAGTTAAGAAATTGAATTTAAAAAGTTTAGTGCGGTGGCCCTGTAATTGAATATTTTTTGGTATACACCCTAGCTTTTTGTGGTAAACTCAGGCTTTTCTTTTTCGAGCGACAAAAGAGAGAAGAAAATATGGTGATTGTGAAAATAGTATATCAAATTCAGATTTCAACGGATTTACATACTTCATGGCGTCTACATACCGGAAATGTGATTTTTCGATACCCGTCCGTTCGGTACACTTTTCTGTGCACTCGCCTAGAGGCCATACCGTTCAACGTATCTACACCAAATTTTAAACTTAGGGTTTACATAGTATTCCTACAGGAGATTTTCCCATTTTTTCCTACCGCCTAAAATAAGTGTGGTTTACTAACAGCCGAAAATCGAAAAAAGCTATTTTCTCCAAAATGGTTTTAACAATTTTGTTTATTTTTCATTAATCAATATTTAATTAACAACCCTATATTGCAGTATCAGATATTTCTCTTAGAAAAAATTACGAGGGGTAGTTTATTCTTGGAGGTGACTTTTTCTCGACGATGTTCTCAGAAAGGAGACTGGCAAATTTTGTACACACTTCATAAACAAATATTTAACCTTGCAGCATGGTATAAGTCAATTGACCTGTAGTTGCTTATTTTTGGAGTTGAATTTATTTCCAGTGAGTTTCTCAAACACGACCAGTTGGCAACCCTGTATCTCGACAACGAAGCTGAACTCGAAAACTGCAAGAGGGCTATTTGTCTCCTTTTGATGTCACGAATCATCTCCCGAAGTTTGTGGACATCTTTCAGGTTCACCCTTAATGAAGCTTCTTTTCGAAAAGTTAACTATTAACTTTAGACATTGTTTATTTTTTTAAAAAATCACAAATGCCGTTATTAATTTTAAGGCAGAGAGCTACTTTTGAGAGAATAGATCTTTAAAAATAATTTTAAAACTTAGACTTTTGTTTTCGAGTCATTCCAGACAAGACGAGACATTTTAAAAGCTATCTCGTGTCCAAAACATTTGTTACGTCTTCTTTTGGATGTCACAAAGCGCGTCTCGTCTCTTTCTCGAGACATGTCTTATCTCGTGCGCATTCGTTAACACTTGGGAAGGATTATCTTTCTACTCAAAGCATTGTTTTTATAATGGTTGCATATTTATGATAATTGCCGTCAACATAAATTACAGTTCTTTCAGTTGAATTAATTGTTTATTATTATTATTGAAATTAAAATTAAATGGAATATCTAGTTTAACGTTGCACGAATATGCACCTACGCTAAGGGAGAATGATGATGAATGAAATGATGAAATGAAGAAAGTGGGAGGAAAATGGAAAATTCCAAGAAAACCCATACCCATGCACACGGTATTTGTCTACCTCAAATTTCACTTGGCGCGAAGTGGAGTCGAGCCACGGACCCCATGAATGCTCTATTATTATTATTATTATTATTATTATTATTATTATTATTATTATTATTATTATTATTATTAATATAATAATAATAATAATAATAATAATAATAATAATAATAATAATAATAATAATAATAATAATAATAATAATAATAATAATTGAAGTGAGCTTAACGAGTTTCAACCGTCCGACTCAACCAATGTTTGGGTGCCTGTTCGTTCATCTACTCCATGACAACTTTTCATAAAAGACATTTCCTTTTAATGAAACTAGTAAGTGCCTTTTAGCTTTGAGAAGTAACTATGCTTGGAATTTGAAATCTGCAAAATATAAGAGGTAAAATTAACCAAATTATAAATTAACCAAGTTTACACTAATGTATACAAAACAATTTTACAATATCAATTACGTGAATCTTGTCCCATAAAGAAGCAGAAACCCCTACACCAAAGAGCCCTCCGAGATTTGATAATTGTCCACAAGGACTGAAATTGTCATTTGAAGCCAAGACTTTAATATGAAGCCAATAATTTCTTTAAAATAGACGAAAAATTCTAAAGTTATAAGCATTTTCATATTTTTGCCTTTTCCCATAATGGAGCCGTAGCACACTATACTGATGAGCCCCCCCGACTCCAGGATTTGATCATTCTCCATCGGACTGAAATTGCCATTTGGAACCAACACTTTAATACGAAGCCCAACAATTCTTTAAAATAGACGAAAAATTCGAACGTTAGAAACATTTTAATATTTTTGCCTTTTCTCATAAGGGGCCCGTATTAGCCTACACTGAAGAGCCCCACGAGATTTGATCCTTGACCACTGGGACTGAAATTTTCATTTGAAACCAAAACTTTAATATGAAGCCAAAAATTAAACTTTTACATCAATTTAAACTGACTGGGTTCCAGTTCACCCCACTATTATGTTTAGTTTAGTTAAGTGGTAATTTGTGACAGCTTCACATCATCAAAAGAATCTTTCACTACCCCCCCCCCCATCCCAGAAGTTTGTGCTGGATCCGCCACTGGATTCAATAGACATTCTTCCTATTCTTTTTATCACCTTGTTGGGGCTCCCTCGTACAAATAAAGAAGCGGTAATATTACAATCAAGAGGCGCTATATATTAGGTATTTCTTTAGTTACCTACCCCTAACCGCACAGGGCCATCTTTGGTAGAATAAAAAAATGCTACGTGATATTCCAATCATGAAAGGGGAGAGGATGCTGTAAATATATTTCTTATTCATTTTGTCTACCCTGCTTATGAGAAATTACTTTCTGTTGGAAGGGTACTGAAATGAGAGGGGCAAAATAAAACGCCGTACCCCCTCCTACATGGTTGTTCAAATAATTACTAAAGAAAGCACTTTAGACTAAGATATCTAAGATTTAAACTAAGAAACTAAGATATCCTTACATTATGTAAGAATGGCATATTCAGGATTATTATTATTATTATTATTATTATTATTATTATTATTATTATTATTATATGAATGTTTTTGGAGCACCGAAATTTTGTGAGACGAACAATGGAATGTAGAGGTTTAAGATGGGTGGTCATAGGGAGGAAAAACCAGAATTTTTTCTGTCTGACTCTCTAACGTGAAGATTATGTGCTGATGGCAAGAAGTATCATCATTCTACAATAGGTAGCTTTTACGTAGAATATCAATTACTTGAGTTTTCCTCCTTCGAGCTACTTATCTCATGTGGTAAATTCAAAACAATTTCAATTTAATACAAATACATTGTAAAACTTTTCCGTAATTAAACATCTAGGGAAAATTAAACATTTAATAGGGAAATCTGTTATCAAAATATCCAAACAAGTAGATAGAAGACTATCTAGTGAGAAATATTGTGAAACTTTATAAAATTCTCCAAATTAGGATTAACATTTACTGGGAAACAACGCGCCAGCGAGCATTACGTATAGTGAGCAGTGAGCACAGGGGAAATAATTACTAAACTTTTTGCAAACAAAATTGGGGATGCTAATGCAAGTGCGACAACGACATTTTTTCTTTTTTTGGTATCGTCATGAATTTTACACATATATTACAATTTGATTCTTTCCCACATAAAAATATAAATAAAATAACCATAATAATAAAAATGACAACGTCACTTCCATCTGGATTCGAACCCGCTACCTTCGGCATACAGACTAGTTGCTTTAACTAACTGAGCCATTTGTTTCCTTACGTGAACTGACCCTGTTCTACGTTAAAGACGATTTTTCATTACTACCAATTCGTCATTTTCCATAGACAATTTCCACTTTTTGCTCTATCTTTACGTTAATACTTGGCATATATTCATATATTTGGAGTTTGCAGATAATGCACGAAATAAGACATATTAGAAATATTTCGTTAAAAGTTTCGTTTGTAGATTTTATCCACATTTCTCTCAGTGACATAGATGTCGCTGCTTCGTGTTGAACTGCATAATTCCCTCGCGTTCTTGAAAATTTCCCACTTTAGCAGAGTTGGTAATTCTCGAGATTTCTGTCGATTTAATGTTTTTTGCTTCTAATTTATTTATTTTAAGCTAATATCTAACATAAATATTAAAAACGGGTTTGTTATTAACCTGTCCTGCTGGGAAAACCTTCCGAAATTTCGAACATATAAAGAAAACAGAGATATTTTCAAAAATTTTCAAAATAAAGAGACGCGTCATTTATTTTGCTCATGGTAGTACATCTCAGAGACTTATGCTATGGACATTCCCGATAGTATGTGAAACGAGTGGAAATTCAACTTAAAACTGTCATTCCAAAAGTAATAATTAAGAATTGAAATTTATTTTTATTCTTTTCGTTAAGAACACATTGAGATGTTTGGATTGTGGAATTATCCAAAGAGCAATTTGCCAGCGGAGCGATTTGTCACAAATCACTCATTTCGATCACAGTTGTCCATTGTTAAGTTATGAGCAAATTTAGGGATCTTTCGTCAGATCTAGCTCGAAATATTTACAAATTTCATACGAATTATAATTACAATAGAAAATGAAATGAAATCTTTGTTTTACGTCCCACGGTTATGCCGGTTAGGCTAAAGGAGACGGTGATGATGAGAGATGAGTGAAATGGTAGAATGAAAAAAGTGGGAGGAAACGGGAGAACCCCGAGAAAACCCACGAGCACGGTGTTTGTCCACCACAAAGTCCACACGGCGCGAGCTGGGATCGAATCAGGGACTCCAAGCACCGGAGGTGAACGCTCTACCACTGAGCCACCGCGCCCCCATAATTACAATAGGATCCCTTATAATGCATTAACAGTTTCAAAAAAGCATTGAAACTGGAATGAAATCCTCTGAAAGATCAGCAAAACCTACAATAAAATAACTTTTGCATCCACATAAGAAGAAATACACAAACTATATTTCCTTTAACGTACCGATTAGCAGTACCATTTGACAATATCAGAAATTTGGAAACAAACTGCGAACAAAAAGTTACTTTTGAACAGCACTGACCTTTAAACAAAATTAATAACAGGTGTAACTTGTTGTTTTTCTCTCATCTCAAATATAGCCACTATACACTCTGGAAAGCTTAACACTTGCGATATCGACATTTGCGGTACTTCGAATATCGGCATTTGTGATACTGGGACATTTGCGGTACTATTCAAAATAACTTTTTTTTCTTCTTCAAACTGAGAGGATGTTTCGGGTGTTCAGTCAAAGGATAGATATTTAGTATCAACTGCTACACAAAGACCAAGTTTTATTACAATGGTGTAGCCATAAAGTTGTTCGGGGGGGGATAATATGACGTTTTTAGGGGACTCGGGCTTTTTGCATAGTAAAAGCAGACTAAAAATCTTTCAGAATATGAAATCGCCACTAACTCACCATACATACCTAGGTACATACAAACCTTTTTCACAGCACCCAAGAACATGCAAACACAAATATAATGATCAATTATACAGAAAAGTGAAAGAACAGTTACTAGGATACATGGTAAACACATCTGAAAGAGGTAAACAAATGCTTGTTTGTGATTTGCCAAAACCGGAAAATGTAAAATGTCCTTATGCATATGAACAAATATTTAAAATGGATTATACTTTAACGATCCACTGAACACATTTGCATTTATTCCTATCGTTTCTTCATGTTCCAACACAAAGCAATTAAAGCGATCAATTAGTAAATAAAAGCCAGAAAATCACATAAACCTATTGTGCTCCATTATTGAAAGAAGCGTGGGTTAGAAGCTTCTATCATTCGATTGGATTGACATTGAGTGTCTGTCCGCTTGTTTATTTCACGAGAACTCTTGTAGTACTTATCCAAATATGTGCCTGCATACATATGTTTTTGTTGCTTTCTAATTGTTACTACAGCTTGCGTTTAAAATCATGCAAGAACAATAGTGACTTTCAACTTCCTATTGTACCCCTTCACCGTCTAGAAAAATATTCTGCGGTATCCGTTTTATATAACATGGTGCATATGCCGTTTCAAGTTACCACACAATCCTTACTGCTTAGGGATCAAACCATTAAATTGTGTGGGAATGAATAACCTCCCTCTTGAACTAAAAAACATGTTCCACGATAATTCCAGAATAAACCGCATTGTTCAAGTACAACAGGTTTAACTGAATCTGTTCATCAGGAAAAGATTAGGAAAACAAATTTAAAAGTGAAAAAATATTTCTGTAAACGAAAAAATACAGAAAATCCTTTTAACCATATAAAGGGAGATTATTATTATTATTATTATTATTTGTTTGAGGAGAAAACTCAACCACTGAGCAACTATTGCCCACTCTTCAATTGTAGTTAATATCGTTATATCACAAACTACTACTCAACTCGACTTATACAGTATTTCCTATCTATACATCCATACACGGTATTTACTGCTTTCCTTTGGTTATTTTTAAAAATATAGGTTTATAAGCCTATTGGCAATTCGTAAATATCAATAATAAGAAGAACAGAGTTACAGCAAGCCCACATTGTTCAAAAGTGTTTAATTGTAGGTATTCCTGCAATAACAATCCATCAATTTACTTACTGCACTTTTCAAATACAATAATATTGCACTATCTGAAGAATATCACCAAGGTTCGGCATTGGGGCATTTATGGTCATAATTTAGTAGCTCTAATAGCATGCAGTATGGGTTTTGTGACGAGTAAGGCTCGGATTTCAATGACACGCTAACCACATTTTAGCTTCAGGATATGATATAGCAGCATGTTTTTAATCATATTTTAAACGAGCTTAACTTATTGCTTAGAAATGTATTGTCAGTATTAGCAACGAAGAGAAGAATATATAGCTGTTTTCTTATGGGGTCTGGAATGTGTTGTAATCTATGTTTCAAGCTTTAAAACATTTATTCAGAACACAATAACTTTGTAAACTGCTTAATGAACTTAGGATTTTTTAAATTAAAAATTTACTTATTCCCGTCGATTATTCTGTCATATTTTTTTATCATATCTTGCCATTTTTAGGGGGTTTTTAGGTCACAGAAATCCGAACCCTAGTTGATGAGTAAACTCTGTGGAAGGTAGTAATTCCCTCACATTACACAATAAATAAAGCATCACAACTACTTATTTTTTTAAAAGAAAAAAAAAGTAATCAGAAATCGATAATTAATAATATCGTGCATCCCGCTTTCATTCTATTAATTACTTCATCATCATTCTTGTATATCTACCGTTGCTTCTTGTTAGTCTATATGGCAAAATAGAGACACACTAAACCTATTTTACATGTATAAATAATTAATTGTAATGAATTACCACATCCCATTTAAACTCGCATGCGTATATTTCTTTAAACCTTTCAAATAAGATTAAACGGAAGATTGTGTCTTTCATTCGAAATAATAACAGGTACGTACTAAATGTGCTCTCATAGTTTCAGATGAAAATTTCGCTGACAATTTCCATACAACTGAACGAACAGAAGTATTAGTGATTTTTCAACGCCAAGTTAACCAATCAATATATGAACCAATACTGAACACAGAAATAACCGTTAGCGCGCACTCTCTAGAAATGATTACATGCAGTTTTCTTTTTATTTCAAATGAAAAACAAAAAAAGGCGGGATAGAACACTGTGGAAAAGTGTTCATAAATACTGATGATACGGAAATTAGAGAAACGCTGCACTGGCAATATTACATCAGCGAATTACGGTGCGTGATGTATATACGTGATCTCATCGTTGCAACGGACAGCTGACTCAACATCAGGCGGTAACAACGACAGGGGTCACATAATATGACGCAGGACCAAAGTTCCATCTCCGACGTGGAAATGAAATTTGAGGTCGAAGCAGTCTGCTCTATCAACCATGCTCTTCAACGCCCAATGCTTTCCATCATAAGCAAACTCCCACAATAAACACACGTTTGCTTGCTCTCTCTGCTGGAGGAGATTTGTAATAACAGTCGCGAAACAGGATTTGCAAGTAAAATGTACGAAAATAAACTGACGTTAGGTTCGCTGGCGACTCGGACTTTGTAATATAACAGTCCTTTGTGAGCAGTTAAATAACTCTAACGAGTTTCATTTTTTTAAACTTTTCTTTTTAAGTTCTGCTATTCTCTTATTATATTTCATTGGCACTGCGTGTCTTAAGCTCATAAAACTTCTACAGACACTTAGTAACCTTTGGGTAATACGACATTTGCATACTGAAATCAATATCTTCGGAATCTTTGAAGAAAATACAAGCCCTGAATTTGGAGAAACAGAAACAGTCTCGGCGGAACAATCAATAAATGTATATACCTCAAACAGAAAGGAGATTGGAAATAATCACAACTATGTATTGTTTTCAGTACTCAGACTTTTTGGAGAATCTTATGTCTATACTAGTGAACCTAAAATCTTAAGGTAAAGTATCTTTTAACCGTGAATACATTTTTAGAAGTGTCTTTCAAAAGCTCTTGAAAAAAAAAAGAAAGAAAGAGAAATGAAGAAAAAGAAAGAATAAAAAGAACTGGCTTTTCATAAATATAATTTGAATGAAATCAAGATTATACAAATAATGATAACATCATGAGCAGCACAATGTTGGCATAAAAAGATGCTGATCACTAGAAGAGCATCCAAGCAATCAGATGAGGGAAATGTGTTTAAAGAAAATTTAGATCGTCCCAAGGTTCCTACAACAACTCTATTTTACTTTTCGGTAGCGTATATTTTACGACCAATTCAGTGGTTATCTCTGTACAATCATAGCTATTTTACTGTTTTCAGTTCTGCTACTGAACGTCTGGAAACACTTCCCTTTATAGCAGCCCTTTGTAATTACCATTTATTAAAGAGAGGATAGAGAAACAGCAATCTTCGTACAATACACCACGGTTCAGCATTAGGTTAGTGACAAGAGGTAAAGTAATCGCTCTAGTCTTAATCAAGGTGCTATTTCCCCCTTCCACCCTAGTTCTACGCTGACTCTTTACGTAACAAATATATGGAGAGCAAGAACATTGCTGGAAGTTTCTTTTGTTGTTGTTTTGTTGTTGTTGTTGTTGTTTCCTTCCGTGTCGTCGTGTCCATGTACCCTTACAGTGCATACTCAACTGAATATAACTTTTGTGTGGCATCACTTTCAAGCGATTTGCCTCCATTTCGAAGATACCCAAACTCATGTGTCTTCATCACGGATTGTGCGCGCTACATTGTCAACGGAGCTGTAGGATACACGCTGTAATAAGGAAATAAAGCATTTTCGTATCCGTATGTAAATAAAGCACTTCCTCAACCTACAAATGCGAGGAAATTTTTTCTGAGTTTTCACAAACCTTTTTGCTATTATAGGATGTCCATAAACATGTTCAACTCTACGATTCTTAGAAATCACTGAAAAACTAAAAGTAAAAAGAGGCCACACCAATATTTCAGAATAGGGATAGCTATAAATAAATAAATAAGAACAAACTTCTATACAAGTTCTTTTAAAGCGGTATCGCATCGCAGTTTGCTACATAAAATCATAGAAATGTGATGCAAACGAAATATTGCATCGCAAACTGCGATACATTTACGATCATAATTTACTTCTAAAGCAAGCTACTTTTGCAACAAAAAAAGCATTATATTATTGCCTTTCCTTTAAAGACAGAATGCTGTTTTTCAATCTCAAATATACTAGTAAACGTTCAGTGATAAATATCCCTTCGCTCGAAAACCGAACCTTTCCTCTTAGATGTATTTTAGGTTCTCAATAATAAAAGTCAATTCTGCCTTTCAAAAAGTATCTACCAAAACCTTTAGGTACCTAAAGTCAAACTTTTTCGTTTTTTTTTTTTTTTTTTTTTTTTTTTTTGACAAAATTAGGAATGTTTCTAAAAGGTTGGTTGCAGAAAGTTATACAGCATTAGTGACACTTCAAAGTGGAATTGTTCCAGTTTTTCTCTGGTAAATGAGCCTGTCAGAAAATGCGTGTCTCTTATTACCCCATTTTTTTGTTTTGTCGGGGTAATAAGAGACAACTGTTTGGTCTTTCCAGGTACACTAACTTAAGGATAAAATTCCAATGGCCTACTCATGATGATATTTAATAAGTGAATAAAGTGTTTCTTTTATGGTCCTGTAATTTTATCAGAAATATGTAATAATCCGTTTATTGTTATAAGAGCAGAACTTGTTAATATTACGAGTTTTTATTCTGTTAAAAAGAGAAAATGTTTGGTTTTAAAAAGGTTTGGTCTAGGCCTATTTTGTGTTTCAGAGCTTAGAAGTTTACTCCATTATTGTTAAAAGTACTCGTGCAGGCTATTTTTCATATTGGTATAGCCTATTTAATTTTGTATAGTTTACTGTGTAAGAAGACACTGTAGCATTAAGAGTTGTTTTACGATGTAAGTCCTACCTTTTTGATTTAAAAAAATATTTATATGACTACAACGTGTAATTATGTCATGAATTGAAATCGCTTCCAAACCCGCCAGGAATTACTGCAGTCCGTGCATGCAGGCACAGTCCAACCTGTCAGCGAGAGAACATTGCGACGGAAACTGCATGCAATGAACATATGGAGTCGAGTACCTCGCAAAAGGCCACTGCTCACACATGCACATAAAGTTGCTCGTCTGCAGTGGGCCAATAATCATCAAACATGGACAGTAGCAGACTGGCGCCATGTCATATGGTCTGACGAATCACGATTTTGCCTGTATTCGAATGACGCCCGGCGTCGTGTCCACCGACGGCTACATGAAGCATTTCACCCGCAGTGTGTGGAAGGTCAGGTGCAGGCCGGGGGTGGGTCTGTCATGTTCGGGGGTGCTCATTGAGGTGTCCACGAACATGAACCAGCACGTTTATTTGAACATCCTGGACGAGCAGGTATTGCCCTTCAGTCACTTTCTTCGCGATGACTTTGCTATAGACACCCCCATTTTTCAAGACGACAACAGCAGGGTTCACAGAGTTGGACCCATATGTCACTGGTTTGAGGAACACTCAGGTACCCTACCACACCTCGAATAGCCCGCAAAATCGCCGGACCTCAACCCAATTGAGCATCTGTGGGACCAGTTGGAACAGCGGGTGAAACGTTGACATCAGCATCCCCGACGTTTGGTGGAATTGCGTGATCTTATCCTCCGTGAGTGGGTTCAACTGGATGTGACGGCCTTGCAGACTCTTGTGGACTCCCTTCCCGACTGCACCCAGGTGGTTATCCAGGCCAGGGGCGGCGCCACACGGTATTAACTTAAGTACCAAGGGGGTGACTAATTTTTTGTCCGGGGTGCTTATATATATATAATCGAAGGGTTTGGAAGCGATTTCGATTCACAAGACTGGCAACCCGTCTTCGGGCCCGATCTGTGAGGATTTTTTTCCGACCACAGTTCTGGCGTCGTGTTTCATGGCCACGTGTGTTACACCACTGCTTGTAGACACGTTGAACAGTCCGCCGCGAAACACCAACAAATCGGGCAACTTCCATCACTGTGTGGCCATGGGCACGGCCAAACACAATTGCCTTTTTTTGCCACTCCGTCACGTCCGCGCTCTTCTTCATCTTGCCGTACACACACCGCTTCGATCGGTCCTGTGTCACTCCACAGTAATGCCTTCTAATCGCCTCGAGTTAGTGTAGGCACGTTTGACCATATGATTCGACCAATACGCCATCTGTACCTGTTTGCCGACGCAGCCTTGCTCTCGCGCGGGGGTGACTAATTTTTTGTCCGGGGTGCTTAGTTCTTGAAATGCTCCGATCTAGGAAGAGAAGAAATTCGACTTTTTTTTTTTTTTTTTGAAATCAAAGAACAAAACACCAATTTATAGTGGATTGCTTCGGGGTTGCGTGATCTTTCTCTTGTAGTTGATACTTCAAATTGTTATATTTGAATCTTAAATTGCAAGGAAATATAATTACGTATTACGAACATGAACTATCAGATAAAAACATTCAAATGCACTTTGCTACTTGGGCGGTGAGTCGAGTTCACACTTTTCTACTTGTGTTAAGTACAAAACAAGCTCAAGGAATTCTGTCTTGCACAAAACTTTTGCCAAGAAGCTGCAGCTTTATAAGAACGAATTCAAAGAAAGCTTTAGCGATATTAGAACTATCGAAGACCATCACCCTGTTTTCTATTACATTTTCACTGTCCCCGACGTTGAAAAACTGTCAGCCAACTTTCAGATGGAATAAATAGAAATTTAATGCGACTCAACTCTAAAACAAAAAAATCAGTGAAGTAATAGGTATCCCCGAATTTTACAAATATTTTGCCTGCGCGGTTCCCAAAAACTAGCAATTTTGCATCGTATGTGATTTCCATGTTTGACAGTACGTATCAATGTGAACAACTTTTTCTTACTTTTAAAAAGGAACAAATCTGCAGCTAGATCCAGGTTATTAGTCACCTGATCTCTGTTCTGAAAATCGCTACTGCGAGTAACATGCTTCCAGACACTCGATAGTTGGTATCAGGAAAAATATGCTACGTGTCCATCTGTTACCCAGATTTCGTTATATATCTTCGTTTCTTTTTTTCTTTTTTTTAAATACAAGAATTAGTTAAGATGTAATTTGCTCACTTTTTGAATATATCGTTAAGTATGAAAATGACTTGTATTATCTTCCGGCCTGCACTAAGCTCCTTGTTTTTCAGAAGAGAGTAATAAGAATAATAAAAAATGAGCATTTTCTTGCACATACAGAACCGTTATTCCATGAACTGAACATATTAAAATTAGATAAACTTTATCTTTACAGGATAAATTGTCTAATGTACAGAATCCTCAAGAAAGATGCAATTATATTTCCAACACAATTTGTTGAAATAAAACACTCAGTTAGTACACGTGCAAAGACAAACAAAGAACTTGAAAAACCAAAACAACGATTAAATTATGGCATCAAAAGCATCAGATACCAATGTATTAAGGCCTGGAATGCCCTTCCCCTAGGTATCAGAACTACAAACTTTTAACAAATTTAAAAAACAGCTGAACGAGTATTTAAAAAATTGAGACAATACCATGTTAATGTGTCATTATTATTGTTATTATTTTTACTATGAACTAATTAAGTATTTATAACCTCATGTAACTTTGTGTTATTTACATATATTAAGTATTTACCCGCCATCCTATAATATGTAAATAAATTCTGAAAGGGAGAACCACAAACAGCAGAAGCTCGGCCTCTCCCTGAGTCGGTATAAAGATTGTTAAGTAACTGTTTTGTACTCATATACATATTAATAAATTCTAATTCTAATTGTACACTACTATTTGGTTCTCTTGAGATAACGGAGTTTAACTTGCCTGGTCTAGGTGATGTGTAGCCGCTAAGAAACCAAAATCAACGGCTAAATATGAGAAAAATAGATTAACCTAGGGGGAAAAAATCTCACACATAAAAAAAAAATTACCTACAGGACAATGCACAGAGCAGCCAATTACCAAACACGTGGACTAAAGTCGAAAACGTAATTTAGTCTTTCTAAATCTCAGTGCATACCGGTTTTTGAGGTTCGTCTGCACCTAGCTGTGACCAAAATGACGTGGGTTCATCGGTATCTCTTACTCAGTTTATGGAATAACGTGATTGATTGATTAAGATTGAAAGCCTCTTTTCACCACGAAACCGAAAGACGAGAAGAACCTAAACTACACCTGGAATCCAAACCAAATACAGACCCGCCCAATCTAATCACACTGCTAGTACTGTGTTTTATATACTGTGTATATTCTACGAAATCTTGGTTTCATCCATGGGTATTAGCTCCTTAGTTGCTGAAAATGATAAAAAAAAAAAAAAGCACTAATCTCGTGTATTACGTTTCGGTCTCCTAATTAAAAAATTTCCGTGACCTCTCTTATTGCCACTGCTGGATGAAAATCACCTATGACAATAGCCTATCCGTTTTCATGTAACCTTAAGCCCTCCATTTTCTAGCTCCCTAGCCTATTTTTTTCTCGGGATTGAGGGTAAAATTTAAAATTTACGATCATAAAACCCCACTTTTAAACTTTATGTGCCACTTATAAACCTGTTGGAGTAAACTACATGAATTTTCATCTTTGTCTCTTCATTCTTAAATGAGTATCTGTTAGATTCTTACCCTCACTACTGAAACACCAGATAACTGATGCAATTCATCTCTTGTATATGTCTAGAAGGAGTCTGACATCTTGTTATAGCACATGCCATATTTCTAATCAGACCATACACAACAGTGCATACAACTAATCTTTGTTACTTAGTGTATAGTGAAAATTTGTACTAATTATCGTATTATGATTTTTTATTGTTAAACTTGCAAAATGCCCCCACGTTACTGTGAATATATTTTGCGTTCTTCCCTCGGCACCTCTCACATAGAATTTATTTGAATTCAAAGCCTTCCACAAAATTAGAAGTTGTCTCGTATGGACAACTTAAGGAAGTCCCCACCCCATTTTCTTCCCTTCAGACCAAATATTAAAAAAAAAAAAAAAAAAAAAAAACCGCTGAAATGAATTATTTTAAATGAGAAGTGTAAATAACAAATTTTATGTCCCCAACCTTACGAGATTCCTAGTTATGGACTTTCATTATAGTAATTGTAATCTCCCACTAATCTTTCTTCCCATTTCTTCTAATCTAGATCAAATATGAACAATGAAATATTTATCTAATTTAAATGAGAAGTACAAATACCGAATTTTATGTCTCTAGCCTTAAATGATTCCGAGATATGAGTATCTTATTATAATTGTAATACCCGCCTCGTTTTCTTCTCACCCGTTCTCTAGACATTTTTTTTTTTTTTTTAATGCTGAAACGGACTAACTACTTTAAATAATAACATATAACAAATTTCATTACCATAAACCAATATCAGAGATTCTGATATGTGGGCATTTTAATGTAACAATCCCCCCCCCCTATCCTCCACTTTTCCCTCGAATTTCCAAAAATCTTTTCTTAGTGGTACCTTACGCTACAAGGTTTGTGCACTGTCTAAATTTTAAGTTCCTAGCTTAGGCGGTTTAGACTGGACATTGATCGATAGTCAGTCACTCAGGACTTCTTTTATATAGAGAGGTTAAAGTTATGTTCTGACTCTGTCTCACATGTTGATGATCACCCTCTCACAGATCACATTACTTAACAGAAATCAACATTGGTGAGTCGGTAGAATAATAAATATAATCTTTTTCTGGACCTTCTGAGGAAATTAATATTAATTAATTTGTCAGCACCATTTAACGACTGTATCTGTTGACTGTATTATTTAAGCTGATTCAGGAACTTCCAGTTACCATCGTCATTGTTTCGTTTTCAATCTTGTAATTATACGTTTCTTGGTTAAGCAAATAAATACGACAAAAATAGATCAAACTCACTCTCGCTTTCATTATTACGCACTACTACAACGATGAAACTTTAAGAGTGTTATCGTTGTTACTAGCATCCTGAACCTTACAAGCAAGAGACTAGTAACAAGGTTGTTTGCTTTGACAAGGAAGTCCCCAGCGACATCCTCCTAGCTTTCTCTCTCCACTGAGTGAAATGGCCTAGTTATGTATTGAGAGCCAACAAAGGATTCACTAAATACACACGCCGCCGGTTCGGTCACCGAAACAAGATTGCTTCCTGGTATAAGAGAAACTCCTTGATACACTTTCAGATTATCTACGACAAAATTAAACAACGCGTTAAGTGCACTTACTTCATGTATCCTTCACCTGTAAACATATCTGAGACTTGACAATAATAACCTAAATGGCAGTGGTTATGTCCTATTCTCTGTTTATAAATATCATTGTATGGCTCTTTTATAAAGTGTGGCTACATACAATGTACATCTAAGTTAAATGTGGAATCCATATCATATATTCCTCAAGAAATTTAACATGTCTCCGCGTCAGAATCGAGAACATTGATCCTGAGCTGCAATTAGGCAAAAGCAGATTCCATCTAAGGAGCAGATGCCCCGGGTTCCTTGTATAATGGAACGCAAAGAACTACACTGAGAAAAATCCGTTCTCCGGACAGCGGTATATTGTGCAAATATACGGAATCATCTTGCTTATTACAGAAATCAGTACGGAGCATACCATCTAATCTATTATCTACCTCTATTTGAATGAGTTCTTTATATATATATATATATATATATATATATATATATATATATATATATATATATATATATATATATATATATATATATATATATATATATATATAGGCATTCAGGAGTCTCTCTCATCCGTTGCAGCTCAGCGATAGATAGGGGATGATCAGTAAACAACATATGTCTTCTGCTTCGAGGTGTTTGTTTCAATACTACATTTCTCTATAGTTTTGGAAGGACAACACCACTAATATATTTTGAAATGAAATAAAATCCCAGTTTTACTTACAACGATTAAGCAGGCTAGGCTAAAACACACGGTGATGTTGAGAAATAAATGCAATGGTGGAATGAATAAAGTGGGAGAACCCCGAGAAAACCCACGCATGCGGTATTTGTCCACCACAAAGTCTACTTGGCGCGAGCTGGGATCAAACCAAGGACCCCACGCACCAGAGGTGAATGCTCTGCCATTGAGCCACCGCTGCCCCGCATTAAATAATTATTGGCATATTGTTTTAACATATATTTTGAGCATCAAGGTAATTTGATACATAGAGCTACAATCTGTCGTAGCATTCAGACTAAAGTTGGATATACCGGGGATCGAATACAAGAGTTCAACATCGAAGGTCAAAACGTTCACAAAATCTCCATGAAGAGTCATGAATAATCTTGTTATATTCTTCTATTTTAGTTTTAATTTTAAATCTTGCATGGCAAAATCATTAGAGCATGATATTGAAAGAATACTACTCAATGCGAATATCTGGTTTGTTAAATTCAAAAATTCGAGTATCCGAGAGCGGATGCCTCTACCCTAACTGTTCATTTATATCATTCCTAGCAGAATCAATGTATCCTGAGGTTACAAATATTCATATCCCTCAAGCATTTGCTTCTACTTTTGTAAAAGCTGCATATATGCCGTAAAAGGATTAATATTTTTGTTTTTCCAACTGTCTTCTTTCTAGTGTTTCATTTTGTGTATCTATTCCATTCAGGCACGTGTTGGAATATACATTTTCCTGGCAGCACATTACCATTATAAAATATATAGTGAAATAAATTTTGACCTCTTTTATGTCAGCGTTAAGCTTTCTTTCCTTAGGGAAGGATTGTGCTAGCTTTTGTGTCATAGTAATAAAAAGGCTTTTTTTTCTCCACTCTATTTGTGTGACATATCATTTGCATCAAAAATAAACTCTTCTGTGTGGAACAGTTTCTATCAAGATTTGACTTACATTTTTTTTTTATTGTGTTATCATATGTAACCTACTTTTGTGATGGTTAATTTGAGCTTTATTCGTAACAAATCTGCATTAGACTTAACTAGCATAATGTAATTAATTTGTTAACTGCAGGAAATAGTGTATTCATATAAAAACTGAAAAATTTTGTTTCATAAAGGTGGTGTATATTGAAGAGGAGTCTAAAGTAGTATATTCACAACTATCGCAAGTAAAATATAATCTTCATCCTAACCATCGGGTAGGTGTTCTGGCCATGATTATTGTGTTGCTGGCACCTCTCCAAAGAGAATGTGCACCCAGAGTAATGATATACATTTTTATACAAACTCAAAGAAAATAGTATTTATAAGCTCAGGGGTATGTGAAAGGAAATTTGGGGGAGTGTTAGGAGTGTTGGGGATTTGCAGAATACTCCCTGGACATAATGTATAGTTTTACAACAGAAGTTGTAAAAGTAAAAAATAAAGAAACTACTGCAGCATTCAATTCAGAAAATATTTGCTTATGCCCGGAAACTTAATACAAACTATTCATTTACTTATTAGGGAGAGACCATACCCTCCCTTGTAAAGTTTCTGGATATACCTGTGTTGCAATATGTTGTTGTGTGTACTTGACAACCAAGAGTAGCAGAGCCATCTTAACGGTACCATAGCCACTTGGCCAGGGCCTCCGCAAACATTGGGGGGCCCAGCGAGCAGAATGGCATGTATTAATTGCATGTATTAGGAGCAAAATTTAGTCATAGGTATCACAACATACTTGTTTGCTCTGGGGCCTAATATGCTGTTAAAATGGCACTGGAGAGTAGAATAAACGGCACTAGCGCGGGCCCACTTAGGCACGGGGCTCAATTGGGAGCAATCGGTCCAATCGGCTTAAGGCCGGCCCTGTTGGTTGCTACCCAATGACCCAATGCTCTTGTCTGCTAAACCCAATCTTCATCAGCGGAAGGTAATGCTGTGTGTATGGTGGACCACTGCTGGGATAGTGCATTTTGAGTTTTTGGAAAGTGATGAGACCATCACAAAAGATGTTTACTCAGCACAACTGCAAACGGTACCTACCAAAATCGTCCAAAAACAACCACTACTCGTAAAATAGAAAATTGTTTCTGTACCACCAAGGCAATGCGAAACCTCAGCAAGAATGACCCTGGAAGTGATCTCGTCACTTTGGTGGGAACTTTTGCCTATCCTCCTTACTCTCCACGCGTCGCTCCATCAGATTATCATCTCTCTTTTGCCATGGACAATTTACATGCGCAATCGGCAGTTTAAAACTCGGGATGAAGTTGAAAACCCAGTGGCGCAATTTTTTGAGTCGTAGGATACAAATTTCTACAAAAATGGCATCTAAGGACTTGTTCGTACAGTAGATGAGAGAAGGTTGTACCTATAGAAGCAGATGGAGACTATTTTCCTGAATAAATATTGTGTAATTCCCTTGTATGTGCTTGTTTTCTTTTCAATGCTCAAACAGCATGAACTTTTTTGGTCACCTGGTATATCATGTATACTAAAGAAGTTTAATGTAAACATTGCTGAATTAAAATATGAATTTCTTGTTTGATTAGGAGCACAAAATGAAAATTTTCTTAAGGTGTGTACATGGTTTATAAAATATCAACGATACTAGTATTTAGTGCCGTTGCGCACTACCAAATAACATCGAGAATAACAAAAGAAATTAATCGTTCCATTTGAGAATATCATAAAATATTTGTTGAATACAACTGAACACTAACGTAAAATTGAAGTATTTTTGTTACTTTATTTCTTTTATACAATTAAGCAGATTATTTTACAAGTACGCACCAAATATGAAATTTGACATACAATTAGGATAGCTTCCGCACTCCATTGTGCATGGCACTACGAACTTCAAAATCCAGCACTATATAAACGCCACGAATGTCCCTGCAAGTTTTTTTTTTATTATTATTTTTATTTTTATTTTTATTCCCTGTTGAAATTAAATTTCAGTTTCTCATTCTCTCCTTTACTTGTGGACTGAAGTGGAGAATGTTTACGTGCGCAGAGAAAATCTCAGGTCCTTTTTCCTTACTCTTCGAAAAAACTCATTTCTCACTCTCTCTCTAACTCACTCTCCTTCTGATGGATTAAGTTTGGGCAATGACAGGTGAACGTGACTTTCGCTCAACAATAACTGTCTCCCCTCTGACTCAAAGCTTCACGAAAAGAAACAAGAAAAAAAATAACTCCATCATCACAGCGAAGCAGAAACTTTCCAGATTCTAACGTGAAATGAAGTGACCAGAAACGTACAAAAGCAAGACAGCCAAGTATTTCTGTTTAGAAGTCTCAACTAAACGACAGATCATTGAAAATGTCATGCGCAAATTAATACGAACCTTTACACTTACACGAACTCTCAAACACTTATGATTTTCAGTTCAACTGACTAAGCTAAATTGAAATTTTATTGGCATAAACAGCTCTAAGTTGTACTAGTTACAATAACTTTTTTAACTACAGAAACACTAACGACAGAAGACCAAGAAATTGCTCGATGAATGTAATTTATGAGATAAATAAGTAAATATGCTTAAATGTTCGGGATAACTCAAAATACTTAAATATTGTCTTATATATCTAGGGCTTTATGACATTTCTAGTGAAATAAACATGTAATAGCTAATAGAATATTGTTGTTGTTTCATCCATGTCTTACTTGGTTTTAAATCCATTATGTTGACGTTTCGTTAAACCATAACTACATTACGAAAGAACTGGCACCAATTACAAGTGAGCTTCGTTTCACAGTGCGAAACAGACTTCCAAACCATGTGAACTCAATACACAAATTTGAAGCAGTATTAGTTGCAATAGAGAAATAACACCAAAGACAGAACCTGTTCTTTGGACGTTGAATCCAAAACAAAAAGCTATTACTCCCTATATCTCACTGTTTTTGCTCTATGAAGATGAGGAAAACCGGAAGTGGTAACTGATAAATCACTTCTGCTTACAACAGACGAATAAAATCAGAGGTGAAACATAATCTTAATACTAAATTTATATCAAGAAACTGCTTATCATTATTTCTGTTTTATCCACTATGTAATCAGTTCTGCAACCGAAAAATCGTAATTTTCACCATTTCCGGTTTCAGCATAAATCGAGACGAAACTCATTCTTGGGACGCTGAATTCGTTTCAAAAACTGCTTTTGGATATCCCTTACCGCTTTAACTCTATAAAAATCAGTACTGAAACCGGAAGTATTAGTAAATTTCTACTATATCCGATTTCAGTACAGTTTTGCAGGTAATGATATACTTTCTTGAGATAAAAAATGTCACTGCCTATTATCGTTTTTGTTCTATGGCGATTAAAGTTAAAACCGGAAACAACTGATTTTTACCACTTTCGGTTTGAATAGAGAGTTAATGGAAAAGATATGATTTATTCTTGGGACGCTGAATCGATTGCACAGAACATTTTTTTTTTTTTTTTTTTTTTTTTTTAGTTATTTACCGTCTTTGCTCTTTGAAAATCAGTACTGAAACCGGGTCAGTAGGAATCAACTACTTCCGATCTCGGTAGAGTGTTGCAGGTGGTGATGATATGTTCTCTTGTGATGCTGAACGCTGAACCAACTGAAAAAAAAAAACTCGCTGTCTGTTACCGTTTTGTTCTATGTCAATAAACGTGAAAACCTGAAATGGTTGACTTCTATCACATTCCGTTTGAACAGATTAGTCTAAGATATGGAACTTATTCCTGGGACGCTGAATCGATTCCAAAAAGCTGCTCCTCGATGTTTTTTTGCCGTCTTTGCTCTAAGGAAATCAGTAATGAAACCGGAAAATGCGTGTACTTGTAAACATCACGTTCATCCGTACTACACACTACTACATGCGCAGACGCCAGGAACATCACTAATCATGTGATGGAGGCACACCAGCGCCACTACTACACAGGAGCAGCTTTAAATTCATCTGGCATCAGTTTTCGGCTGGTCAAAATCCCCTCTCTTAGCTTGCATGGAAATCTGAGAGATCCTAAACCAACCCAAACCTTCCAACTTCCGTGGAACTCTAAGGCCTTCTGTCCACTTAGCTTGCGTGAAGCTCTGTGGGATTCCTAACCGATATCACCTAGCTTGAATGGAGCTCTGTGGTTTTCTAATTTATCTTTGCTTGTGTGGAGCACTAAGAATCCTAAATCCACCCCACTTAGTTTGTTTGGAACTCTATCAAGATCTTTCCCTACGTTGCCTGGGCCTTGGGACACCCGCTTATCCTAAATTGTTAGTGAATTTTATACGTGTATAGTGAAAATGTGTTATGCTGTTTTTTCTAAAAGAAAAATAAAACTGGTTGTGGGAGAAAATCGATTCCCGTATACAATTCTTCTACCTTCTACCTGCTTACCAGAATTTTACAATATGGTGTAAACCGATGAACGTGCTATCACTTTTTATTTTATTATATTTTGAACTTTTTGTTTTCATTCATGGTTTTATGCTCCGTTAACATTTCATAAATTTTATTTCTTCCATCGAACTGAAGTAACGACTTTAATATGACAGTAAAATTAGAAATGTATCAACGTTAAAGACTGGTACAATTTGCTCCTGATAGCGCAAATAGCAACATCTACTAGCTCAAACAAGTGACAGCGCAAGTAGTGACATATATTAATGTGACTATTATTAGGAATTAGTGTGACATATAGACTGAGACGTTTGCCTTTTAATATTAGCATAAGCAACTTTTAAAGATCTAAAACACAGCACAAGTATTGACTACAACTGACTTCACCCAACCGCAGACAGCATTTCATTCAACATGAGATCAAATTCTTGAATCCTTTTTCGACATACACATGAAAAAAAGGGGGGAAGTAACATGGTTGAGTGAACAGTGTAAAGAGAGTTTTACTGTTTAAAAATTACCCTCTCTGTAACTTGACACAGGCAATGCACACACACGTAGGGACAGAGTTTGTGGTTGGCTGGCTTCAGAGTTTAGGGTAAGCCGCCGTTTTCTGTTTATTGCGTTGACTTCACCAACGCGTTGCTTCCGAGCTCCAATGTGACAGCTACAGCCACGCGGCAATCAACCATTCGTTATCCGTAAGCCACGCTAATCCCGACACAAGAAGGTCCATTGGAATGAGGGAACGCTAGTCCTCTCTTTAATGCTACCCCAAAACCTACTTTTTTTCTGAATTCCACTAGATTCTACAAAAGAACTTTCGCCTCCGGCAATGGTAATTTCACAGGCTCAATCTTTACACTGTAGTTAAAGTTTAACGCTAGCTAAGTGATCCAAAATTTAAGTATATTATCTAATTTATTTAAGTACCGTCTTTTCCCTTGAAATGAACTCTCAGACTACGTTAACTTTTTGAAAAAGCTTGACTTCAACGTTACTTAGAGAAGTGATCTAAAACTATAAAAGTCTCTCAAGTATCAAGAGTTTTTCATTATAGTAGTATTTCTATTTCTAGCAATAGAGAATGTCGTGTAGTAAGTTTTAACATATTCAAGATACGGATAAGCCAAGAACATTAGTCTAAGTAAATATCGGTGTTATTTACAAAATACTATTAAAAAAAAGGCTAAACATCTCTTACGTAGACGTATAGATAGTGAAATGGAACTTCAACTTTTACGTCCCACGGTTATGTCGGCTAGGCTAAAGAAGACGGTGATGATGAGAAATGAATGAAATGGTGGAATGAAGAAAGTGAACCCCAAGTGACGAGAGAACCCCGAGAAAATCCACGCAGTTGGTGTTTGTCCACCACAAAGCTCACTTGGGATCGAATTAAGGACCCCACGCACCAGAAATGAACGCTCTAGCACTGAGCCACTGCGGCCCCCATATATAAATAGTCTGGATGCCAAGTAAAGAAGCTTATTGTGGGATACGGATAAAATATTTTCGTGGTTTCTGATACAGTAAATAACGTAGATTTCATAACCAATTATGCCATTCTGCATAACTTAAGCAATTTCAAAAATCCAGGACGGCGTAAATGATGGCCGCTGTGATGTCCACTTTGAAGTGTGGTAATAGGTCAATGAGAAGCATAGTTTTCGATGTTCCTTAGGTCAAGGAATCTAAATATATATATTATTTTGCACATAAAATGACCATGGAAACTGATACGGAGTTCTTTTAAGGTTATAAATGAATTTACTAAAAATGTCTAATGAAATATGGAGAAGAGTGTATTTCAAAGGGTGGTAGTCAGAAGAAGGTCTGCAAGTAAACTGTGTAATGACAACAGCTTAGAGCACCTGCAACCTTTCTCCAACTATTCAAATTTGGTGGCGTGATGCGTGTATATATGTAAATCCTAGTTGTGACAACTCTGACGTTCAAATAAACCCTTACCCATTGAGTTCAAAAAAGTATTTTAGATGTCTGAAGTAAATGGAAAGATAATTGTACAGGTAAGGATTGTAGGAGCAGTAATTTACATGCTGTGGACGCAAGATACAACAACAAATGTTAGAAAATGTGTACCTGCGACTGAGATATTATAGCCTTAAAATATAAACTACTTTCTGATTACTGCCCTTAAAATGATGTTGCTTTCTATAAAGTAACCCAAGAAATGCTTGAAAATGAGGAACAAATGTCCCCTCTTCATATTTGAGTTTTGGTGGAGGCACTTCATCAAGAACTTTTGTAAAACTAGTTCCTTTAAAAAAAAATTATTAGTACTTTCATCACCACGAAGAGCAAGTCTTATTTTATTTAGAAAACCTTGCATCTTTACATTGATCTCAACAGAAAACGATAATGTTCTGTCAGAGCATGTGAATTCCTTTATTAATTACTCAAAAAGAAACTTCCATTGCAGACAAACCAAGACAAAGTATCACCTGGGCCAGCGTGGATTCAGTTGATCGTGAGTGCAAACATTGTTGCAATTTCTCTTCAGTGAGCTACATATTCCACATCTTGCAGCACTAACCGTCGCGTCGGTAGCATAATTCAGAGTTGTTTGGGGAAAGCTCTTGTTGAAGTTGCCTATTCTGAACTGTTAAAGGAAAAGTTCAGTCATTTCAAAGTAACAACTACTTATGAATTTCCGAGCATCAGTAGCTAAGGCATGCAGTACCAGCTAGTAGCTGAGGGTAATTTCGAATAGAGATGTCTAGTTCAAGCTACAGCCGACAATTATGATGCAACATTTGATCTAGAAATGAACTGCAACTAAATCATGCAATGGGAATTATTTTCATCAAAGGGTCTTTCCTAGTAAGATACTCAAATCGGCCCTTGATCCAAATTGGGTCGCTATTACCCAAAAGGGTATCCTTGACCTAAAACTACCTCCAAAAAATTTTGACCCCCTATCTCCTCCTCTTACCGAATTATCGTATCATACATGCTCAAAATTGAATATTTTTAAATTTTGGTGGGGGTCGTCGAAAAATTTTGAACGTTTCACACATTGTAGATACTATCTAGATGTAAATGTGCATCTTTTTCAAAACCATCGATGCTTTTTTTCTTCATTTTTTGTGTGTTGAAAATTTCAAAAAATTGAAGAAAAATTGGGGGGAGAAGACACGTAGCTGATTTTTTTTGGAGGGAGGGGGTTAAAAATTTTGTTATGCCCTTAGTTTCAACATATATTTTTTTCGGAGCCTGAAAGTAATGGCAACATTGTCAAAAAGAAATAAAACTGAAAACAAACGTGATTAATACGGTGTGTCCGTAAAGTCATGGTGGCACTTTTGACCATTCACAGGAAAGCAAGAAAAAAAGAAATGTGAAATCTTCGCCAAATAAAAGGAAAACATCAAAGTTTCCGTAGTATAATGTGCAAGTGCGTGCGCACACATGCACGAACTGCGTAGCAGCCCACGCTAGTCGAGATTGGACGGTAGTAAAGTTCAGTATGTTCTGGCTTGCTAAATTCGAATCCGTGACCAAAATGCAACGTGAATATTGTCGCATGTACAACGAAGTGTCACTACATAAGAATAACATTAGTCGGTGGGATAAGCAGTTGAAGGATACCGACAGTTTTTTGGACAAACCCCGTTCTGGTAGGCCGACGGTAAGTGACGAGTTTGTAGATGCCATACTACCTAAGGAGGCCTAAAAAAATATCTGTGCGTGCGTGTGCTTGTCATTTACACCTAAGCAATACTACAGTTCATACGGTTATGTTAAAGAAGTATTTTGGGTAACAAAGTGCAGATGTTGGACGCTATTAAACCGGCGGATAGTCCCAAACGATTTGCGTTTGCTTCAGATGTGCTTCGAAAATGATGACCGATTTTTTTTTTTTTTTTTTCAGAAGATTGTGTTTAACGATGATGCAACATTTCATGTCTGTGGATATGTTCATCATCATAACGTCCGAATATGGGCTGCTGAAAATCTTCATATGTACGCTGAGTACGAACGTAACACACCTAAATTGAACGTGTGGTTTGGCCTGATGCATGATAAAGTGATAGACTCATTTTTCTTTGAGGAGCAGACTGTGATGGCAAACAACTACCTTGGCATGTTGCAATTGTATGCAATGCCACAATTTAAAGAGTGTGTCATCGTTCAACATGACTTCGCTCCTCCAAACTACGCCGACATTGTTCGTGAGTTTCTGGATACAACATTCCTCCAGCGGTGGATAAGCAGAGGGTCTGTCATGCCATGGCCACCATGTTGTCTGGATCTGCGCCCTTAGATTTTGATAATAGTAATACTTCATAATATAGTCACTCAAGTTGCGGTGGCTGATGAAACCAAGAAGTAAATTCTCAGTATATGCTCCATAGGTGATGAAATATATGATGCGTACATGTTAAAACGTTGTTGAGAAGGATGCTCGCATCTGGGATCTATACACCATATTAAATTTAAAACATTTCGTCCAAAAAAGAAAGTGATTACGAACAGTGAAGAAAAACACAAATGTACTAACATCAAATCAAAAGATTTAATAAACAAGATCATTGAAATAGCTCAACTTCGAGGGGATGGACTTGAACAGCTATTCCACTATGAAATTTCTGATTCGTGTACACTTTTTGATGAACATGGACTTCTTGTAAAAGCAAAATTCATTGATGCAGGAATTAGAATCCGTGCTAAATGAAGACGCCAAAGGTGTCATTTACCAACCGGCTGACAGCACTTGCTTTATCATTGGTGCACTGAACAGTTTGAGAAAGGTGGTAACAAAAGACAAAAAAGAAAAGAAAAGAAAAGAAAGAAAGAAAGAAAGAAAGAAAAGGAAAAGAAAAGAAAAGAAAAAGAAAAAAATGGAGATGCAGCTATTCTTATGCTACATACATTATCTATTTCATCACAAGCTGCAAGGGTCGATCATGTGTTTGACAGCTACTTTGAATGTTCTCTTAAAGACTCTGAACATATTCTTAGTCAAAAGAGTACTGTTATTGATTTTGTAAAAATAACGTCAGATGTTAGCTTACCCGTGCAAATAGATAAATTCTGGCCATCGTCTTTGAATACATTACTTTTTCAACAACTTGTTAGCGATAGTTGTAGAAGTAAATTGATTAGTCAGCCAATGACTTAGACATGTCTTCAGTGCCTTCTCAGGAATGAATATGAAATTTTAGTTAACTGTACAGCTGTCGTCTTGCATTGAAGAAGCTGATTTTCAGATGATGATTCATGTTTAACATTCTGCAAATCAGGGGTATCACAAGATAGTCTGTTTCTTCTGATACTGATATTATGGTCTTAACTCTCTTTCACTGGAATGAACTAACCAGAATGGGAGTTGAGGAAGTGTGGTTAAGAACTGGTGTCAGTGAATCAACAAAGTTAGTACCGATCCATATATTAGCAGAAACACTCGGAAATGATATGTGCTCTGTGCTGCCTGCATTTCATGCTCTCTCAGGAGCATATAACACTGGCATAAACAAAGCTTCTATGAACTGCCACCTAGTCAAGTTTTTGAAAAGTTTTTGACCATCATCGTATAAGATACAATTGGACACTATCATGAAATCAGCTGAAGAATATCTTGTGCAGTTACTTAAGACAATAGATGAGTTCCGACTCTGGAAACACATTCAGGGTAAAAATGTTTGTGTTGAAGACCTGTACCTCCGACAAGTACCTGTGCTAAGGGACATATTCTTCGACCTTTCTTTCATATATACTTGCAAATTCACTGTACAGAAGGACATTAAAACCTTGACCCGGAAAAATATGGTTTTGAAGTTATTGATGGTGTTCTTATGCCATCCAAATACATGATTCAATTTTCAAATGACTTTGCTGATGCATGTACATGTTTAAAGTGCGCCGCATCTGTGTGTGAAATTTGAAATTTTGTGTTGTATGTACTGAAAATGTACTGAAAAGGTAATAAAGGTAATAAAAAAAAATACTGCAGAAATCCCTATGATGAGTGAATAATAGAAATGTATGTTCTTTTTGAAAAATATGATTGCTAAAAACACTACTGTCATTTACGTTCACTTATACTAATTGCCAAGTAACACTTCAGCATGCAAGTCATGACAGGGAGCAGTGCCGTGCCGTGGGAGGGTGGAAGCGAGCGGGGGCGACGGCCCCGGGCGCCTAAGTAAGGGGGTGCAAAGTTAAGGAGGAAAAAGAAAAATATATAAAATGGACGGAAAAAAGTAATAAAAAGTGCTCAAAATCAAGGAAAAGCAGAGTATATTTTGAAAATTTTATTGCGCTTCGCGCCAACCATGGTGGCGTTTCGCGGCCAGTCTGTCGACCTCACTCATATGGGCGCCGTCGTATACTCTCGCTCCGGGCGCTGATTTTCCACGGCACCCACTGACAAGGAGCCAATCCTATTCTTATGCTATGTTTATTGAATTTATCGACATGAGAAACATATTCTTTGGACATCAATGTTGTTACTATAGTCTTCTCATACTCGAGACCAAGTTGTGTCATTCTGCATGCCATTTTCCAAAATGACGGGGATTTTCGATTCTAAATTCCTTCAAAATTAGTAGCCTTGGTTTACATGACTAGGATACATATAGAATTCTGGTAGATTTACTTCATTTTTAGGTCTCTAGGGCGTTCCATTTGGATGGTTTAATTCATATCAGGGTTATCAGGTAGCCATTTTGAATGAAGTCATTCCTGAAAACGTGTAGGGGGTGAGGAGTGTCCATCCAAGATTTTTATCCTTCTTATGCATCCAATTAACCAATCTAAAAATAATTTCCTCCCTGAAATGACTTGCATACAGAAGTGTTATTGGCTCCAGGAGTATACACATTCTTAATAAAACTATACTTGTTTATTAGTGAAATAATAATTAATAATAAAGATTTGATCTTCCACCTGATTTGTACTCTTTCATTTCTTATAAAAACAACCTAGTTTACATTATTTTGCTGAGAATTACTTGTCGTCTTTACGGTGTATAATAACGAGGTTCAATACTACATACACGCAGTGTCCTGTAGTATTGTATGCCCCCTCAAGAAATGGACCTGTCTTAACAAAACTTTCTATGCGTACCTGGTGAGATGCATACACTGATATCATTCACAAAGTGTGTACTTTGTAGGTTCACTGATGGCAGAAAGTGGAATTGCTGCAATCAGTATTTTTTGATCTGTTGAAAATGTTACCAGGGAAGAAGTTTCCTCTGAAAATGTGTGCACTAAGATTATGCCAGAATAAATGCTGTGGCCTATTAAATTCCAAAGCCCTAGCTAGTGTTGAAAAAATGATAGTTAAATAGGAGGAAAAATCCTCTTTAAGCCGCACAACTAAGTTATGAACTGACTGCTTCATCAAACATATCCTGCTAATGATGAATTTTTGAGAGCTGAGTTGAGGAAAGTGTCCCATTGGACGTGAAGTAAAGAATAGAAAAAAAATTCCACATAGTTTAAGTGCAATCGATGACGTTGGTATGTATCACCCCATTTACACATACGGGGTAATTCAAAACTTGGTATATCCGTTATAACGTGAGGTGGTTATTAATAAATATGAGATGTGTAGTAACATTGATCTGATATTGTCTCCATCAGTATGACCACTGCTTTCTTGGTTGAAGAAAAAATTCACATAGTGCGAGATGAAGTGGAAAAATGGAGTTAAAACTGATTTCCCGGCCAAGGTATGTGAATAGCAGGTAGCAAACATGCTAGTGTATGTTTCATGTGTCACGTTAATATTTGTTTCTTGCTACCACTATGGGACTAACTACATTTAGTTACGAGTCCTTCAATCGGATCATGGAAGAGTTTGCTCACAGATATCCAAACGATACAGCGACGAAGATGGCCGCACATGGAAGATTAGGAAAAGTTTAAAATGAGTTTTTTAAAAGTTTGTACTAGTAACAAATAATGTTGTGTGTGACATTCGCAAAAGACTATTACAGTCCTCAAGGAAATCTCTGCACCATTGTCCGAAAAAATGTACACTGTTGTATAGCTCGACAGGGAGGGTTCAAACGAAGTTGTTTTTATCCATATGATGCTTACGAAGTCTCAGAACTCCAAGGCGAGTTTTAAAGGAGACACGTCGTTAATAACAGAAGTACTATGGAAAAATTAGTGAAATGAGAACGTGAGAGGAAACGGGATTATCTCCCCCTTAAAAAAAATACCCTTGCGCTAGTGAGCGCTCTAACACTGAGCTACCGGCTTGAAAAACAAAGTTCATTCTGCCATCCTCTCGACAGCCTGTACCTCACAAAGCAAATGACTCCGGGGGTCATTTACAGGAACTTTTTCCTTAATACTATTTGTTCGAAGGAAAGGTGTAGTTCTCCACTGATAGCTTATTACTATTTCTATTACTACATTTCCCTTTCCACCTAGATTCCATTAGAAGGATGGGAAAGTGGACAATTGCTCGCTACTATCACCTAAACAAATGGCTTTCAACTGGTATGTCGCGAACTTTTAGAAGGTAATGAGTTGATTTTAAGAGTTTACAGTTCCTTTCAGCAGCGAGGCTATATGAGACGGGACCTACTAATTAACGTGGAATTCGAACCACATGAGCTCCCGCCGGGAATGGAACCAGGGTCTCCCATTTTTTAGAATTTAATGAACCTGTTACTTAGAACAAACTTAGAGACAAACTGTACCAGTCAACGATTCCAACGGCAGTAACAATGCCCACTACTACACAGAATCATTACTTCATAGAAATTTCTAGTCTTATCAGTAGCGTACGCAAGGGAAGTTTCGGGGGATTTTAATCTGTTGAGCAAGATATTATGGAAAAATAAACACTATATATATATATATATATATATATATATATATATATATATATATATATATATATATATATATATATATATATATATATATATATATATAATGCGTGTCTTGAAAAGATATGAGAATGTGTGCTTGAAATTCCTGAGACGAAACTCTACGCACGCCACTATTATATTATTTTAATAAAGAATTTATTAAGTGTGTCGCGATGTCGTCAGCGTACAGTAAAGTGTGTTATTATTAGTCTAAAAAAAATTGAGAACTATTCGTGACTAAGCGGTTAGCGTACTCGCCTTTGGCATGGAAGACCCGGGTTCGATTCTCAGCGGGAGCTCATGTGGTTCGAATTCCACGTTAATCAGTATATCCCATCTCATATAGCCTCGTTGCTGCAAGGAACGTTAAACTCAAAATCAATTCAACTCAACTAAAAAGGCTGGGACGCACTGCCCTGGACAATTGTTTTTGTTTTTCATTATTTTCTCCTGGAAATGAAATTTTTCGGTTTTACGTCTCACGGTTATACCGGTTAAGCTAAAGAGACGTTCATGATGAGAAATGAATGAAATGGTGGAACGAAGAAAGTGGGAGGAAACGGGATAACCCCGAGAAAACCCACGAGCACGGTGTTTGTCCACCACAAAGTCCACACGGCGCGAGCTAGGATCGAACCAGGGACCCCAAGCACCGAAGGAGAACGCTCTACCACTGAGCCACCGCGCCCCCTATCTTTTGCTGGAAAATAAAGAACATTACACTTCGCACAAGTTCAACTGGATTCAGTCGACCTGGATGTAGTGGTAAATCTACATCCGCTAAACAAGCTTGTAAAATATAGTATTTGTTTCTTGAACAGAATCGCCTCCTAAGCGTTACAAACTATCTTTAGAAACACCCTATTCATATTTCAAGCTTCACAAGCTACTTATACTATCTAATTATTTCGACAAGGCCACACTCCCAATATTGTCTATTTTTAGTTTCTTCGGTGCTTTTACAATGATGTACACATCTCACATAATTTCCTCAGGACACAATAGCTTGTTAAAAAGTCATATTCACACCATAAGGTAACCATTAAAAACAAAGATGAGTGTTGCATATTTGCAGTCTCAACTAAAAAAAAATATACCGAAGGTGTATGCAATTAACACTTAATCCATTTATTGCAAAGAAAAAAAATCCACCATTATGAAGTGTTATTGCAATTATATGTAAAAGCCTTCATTTCCATTAAATTAGCATTTTGAATGTGTTCCATTACGTTTACCACTTGCAGAATGTTGGCTCTTTAACGTGGAGCAAGGAAATACACGACAATGATACTCCGTAAAAGAGTTCTTTCTATTGGATAACTTCAGCTCACCATAAAGGACACAACACAAAGGAGAATATAAAAAGAGGGAAAACCTTCTGATTCGAGCTTCTTCACAGATTTCTTCTCAAATTACGACAAAAATGAAAGAGAAAGAAAGGATAATGTAAAAGGGAATATAAAGAAAATAAAAAACTTTTTCGGATCTCTCCTATTGTTAAAAATTCTCTGAGTTGCTCAACGCTCATTCCTTCGCGGAACTAATGACTAAGACCAAAGCTGTAAGCCTGTATAGTGAACTGATACGGAAATCTTGCCACGCAAAGCAGGAAACCCATTAAGGAAACCTTATTTCGTAGCGAAATCGATTACAGTAATTGCCTTTTACTGAAAGAGATTGAGTCCCATTCCCAACTCATCGATACGTTTGCTGAGAACGCACTTCATTGTTTCTGTTCCCTGTGGAATATAAGACATCCGTGTCACCTTTCTTTCCTTTACATTTTTGTCTTTCATTCTTCAAGTCCACCATCCCTTCCCTTTGCCTTCTTGCCTTTGGTCAATGTTTACTATGGACCATGGTTCCTTCTGTCAATACTGGATAATTTAATTAACACTAAACATTTTATACTACAACCGTCGGACTTCTATTTGAGTACATATTGTCCACACAATTCATTTTTTTCGTAGTAGGCACCACAATGTAATGCAATCTCTTCTAATCCGATTTTATATATATATATACAGGGGCGGATCCAGGATATGATCAAGGGAGGGGCTGAACCATATTTTGCCGTTTTATCCAGTGTAAAGCAGGATTGAAGCCCATTTTATCTAGTGTATATCTGAGCGTCAAGGGGGGGCTATAGCCCCTATAGCCCTCCCCTTGGATCCGCCACTGTATATATATATATATATATATATATATATATATATATATATATATATATATATATATATATATATGTCATTCTCACTTAACTCCGGTTATGTCCAACTGTATAGGATGTTAAAAATTTAATTTATCCAGTTTCTACTTTAAAACGGAGACAGAATAGCTGCTGCTAATCCTTGGAACAGAATTAGCAGGTAAATATATCTCAGAGTTATTTGAAAACAATATAAAAATTACTAATTTTGTCACATAATTTACCTGTCCCAATAGCATTTTCAAAGTTTGAAGTAGTTATTCTACACTGACAAGTATGAGATGCAAAATAAAATCATTACGATTGTAATCAGAAGTTTTTATAAAAATGAAAAATATAAACTTTCCTTCTTAGTTAGTATCTTTGTTAATTTTATAAAAAAGAAATTTCTGTTCTGTAATTGTCTGTCACTTAAGTTACTCTTTGGTTCTATGAATTTCCAACACATGGCGGGATTCAAAATACAACGCGACATAGTTAGTTTTGTTCTCTGAATGTTTCATGTTTCAGTGTAATCAGAGCACCGATGGTCTTTATACGTTTCTGATCTTCTGGAAGAAAACATATAGATGAATGCGTATGTAAGTTTAATAAGTATCACGTAAGTACCAGTGTTTCAGAACTCTTTATGTTGCTAAAAAAATTAATAATAATAATAATAATAATAATAATAATAATAATAATAATAATAATAATAATAATAATAAATATACTTAGTATATTCTGAAGCGCTTACTTATCGTTTTTAAAGTACTAAAACAGAGTGCATTCGAAATTAGTAATCTGATAAGTTTTTCTATAAAATATACAAAATGTCACATACGTTACCGAATGTTTCAGTAACTTACGTGACTTCAAAGAACGCCTCTGACATAAAACAAGAATCATTTCATCAATAATTGTCATTTTATAGCACAATGATATAAATAACCATCTCCAAAGTGATGAATAATTTTCTCTTTCAATCTAACGAAAATCGAACGCCGATCGACGGGCTTGCATCTGCAATAAAATTTGAGGGATTGGCTTATTGTTGTTGTTTTTTTAAATATAAAAATTCAGTTTTCTGATTTCTTTACCTGAACTACTTCTGTGCTGAAATAATTATGTGCAATAGTGCGTTTGGTACAAAAGTTCAAATAAGTTTTTTTTTTTTTTTAATATGTTTTAAATTAAATGTTGGTCACATTCTTAAACATGGTTTTCTTATGGACAATTTCATTATATAATTTAATCTTCTTTCATTCTTTTATAAATGTGTCATTAAAACATATTACTATTATTTACTAAAATATAAGAAAAAATTTTAAAATGCAATCGCAACATAAATGAATTTAAAAGCGTAATGAAGAGAACATATCATCTTTTCCGCACTTTTATCTGCAAATAGGTAGGTACTAAGACGGAAGAAGTTAAGAAAAATTTCAATGTGCAGTCTGGTAAGTGTTTTAGAAGTTAATTTTCTTCTACAAAAATCTGAACTTTAGTACAGTAATTGTACGTATATGCCACATATGTTACTTTGTTGTCACATACGTTACTTTCGTACATTGTAGCGAATTTCCTTCAATAAAGACCGTTAAAAAATCTTTGTTTCACACCATAACGTATATGTTGTCTACAGTGCTGGAAATTGGTATAAAGGCAGAGGGATATTTGAAAATAGAAGAAGGCAAGAATGCTGAGGATGGATAAAGATGATATATTTACAAAGTAACATTGTAGACTGCACAAAATCAAAGACACATCGTTTGCTAATACGTCACTGGCACGCGTAGTTTATACAAAAATATAAATTAGACCATTTTCGGATGGAAATTAGTATAAAGGCACCCACTGTCTTTGGCAAAAAATAAAAATACAGTGCGCGGTACAGAAAGGAAAATAGATGTTCAGTACTTGACTGACCCTCCTTTCTTCTGAATGAGTTGGAATATACGCTTCGGCATTGTGTTTATGAGATATGTTAGTTGTTGAAGTGGAATAGCTGACCACTCTTCTTGTATCGCGTTTTTTAACTCAGCAACTGTCCCAAATTGCCGACCATTGCGATAAACATTGCGCGCAAGGATTCCCCAGAGGTTTTCTATCGGGTTAAGATCCGGGCTTCTCGCTGGCCGCTCCATAACCTTGATGCCCTTACCTTCAAACCACAGTCGGGTTGCTGCTGCCTTGTGGATAGCAGCGTTGTCCTGCTGGAAAATCAGGTTCTGATCGTCTAACTCCTCATACATCCGCACCAATTCTATTTCTAACATCTCTATGTACGTAGATGAATTCATTTTGGTGTTGAGCCATGCAATGGTGGATGTACCTTTAAAACAAAACGCTGCCCAAATCATAACACTTCCTCCGCCAAAATTTCTGCTCATTTGCACTTGCTCGTCTTTCCTAAGGTCATGCCAATAGTATTGAAAACCATCCGGACCATCTAAATTGAACTTTTCATCACTAAACACAACGTGATTCCATTCAGATGTCCACGACATATGTGTTTCCGCAAACTGGAGTCGCACCTGCTTATGCGTCGCACTAAGGGGGGGGGGGGTTACACTTCCGTTTCTTGAATATAAGATGTGGATCTTGATTCAAGATTTGACGCACTCTTCTGGATGTGACAGGTAAGTTGCAAGCAGCCACAATTTGGGAAGATGACATATTTCCGGCCCTTGCCTTGCGCACAATTAATCGTTTCGCAGCCTCGGAAAGTTTTCTTGTTCTACCATACTTCCCGTTCTTTCCGTATTGTGAGCCCAATCGAACGTAATTATCAATTACACAACTTGAACGATTTAGCTGTTTTGCAATTTGCCGATTTGACATGCCCATGTCCTTGTACGCACAGACACGTGCTTGTTCCTCACTCGACAACAATTTTCCACGAGGCATGGCCCACACAACAGCTCAAAGACGTTCACACCCGCGCTTCTCTTATCGCACTATGTCAGCTGATTCTCAAAGTGGCATCAGAAAAAATGATGAACGTGTAGAGGACGCCAAACAACAAGTAACCGTGGGTGCCTTTATACCAATTTCCACCCGACAATCGTCTCATTTCGCTTTTTGTGTAAACTATGCGTGCCAGTGACATATTAGCAAACGATATGCTTTTGATTTTGTACAGTCTACAATGTTACTTTGTAAATATATCATCTTTATCCATCATCGGCATTCTTGCCTCCTTCTATTATCAAATGTCCCTCTGCCTTTATACCAATTTCCAGCACTGTAGTTCTGCAAAACAAACCACAAAGCACATAAGTGCAAAAAAAAGTCGCTTTAGTGAAAAAGCGCCTATGGTAACGTAATTGACTTGAATTATGACATCTTTCTTAAAATTTTTCGTAAAATGGAGATGGAAAGTGTACGACGAAACATGGAATCTTTACTAAGACGCTCAGGTATACACTGGATAAAACGGGTTTCAATACTTGCTTTACACTGGATAAAACGGTAAAAGCGGTAAACTACGGTTTAGCTCCTCCCTTGATCATATACTGGATTCGCGGCTGCCCTTACCCCTTTACTGAAACCGGATTTTAATACTGATCCCCATTAGACGAAAACGATAAGATATGTCTCTAGCGAGATTTTTCTTTTTTCTTTC
This sequence comes from Thermobia domestica, assembly GCF_964235325.1. NCBI lineage: Eukaryota > Metazoa > Arthropoda > Insecta > Zygentoma > Lepismatidae > Thermobia > Thermobia domestica. Next base: position 66,370,642 of record NC_137455.1, read on the forward strand.
TATTTTGTTGGATTCAGCATTCTAAAAGTACGTTTCATCTTCATCTTTTCCCCTCTATTGAAACCGGGCCCTCACAAATGACGTATTTGTGCATCCATGTTGATCTTTTAACTTTTTTTTCATGTTTCCATTTGAGGAATTACTTTTAAAAAAATGTGGATTTGTTTCTGAACACACCGTAAAATTAAAACTAAAAAAAAAAAAAATCCACATGACTGAGTAGTTTGAAAAGCACTACAATACAGTAATCTCATGATAAGGCAAAATTCATAATATTGAAGTTAAATCACTCTGTACCACTTGCTTAAAATGGTTTTTCTATCATCTGACAGGTGATCAAAAGTTTCTGGATAAAACGAATTTTCATCTCAGAGTAAGTTTTCATGAGATTCTGCCATGTTCCGTCCAACCTCCTCTTTTTCTACTCTTTTTGTATTCTTTCTCACTCCACATAAACATAACTGACATCTTCATACATTCTAGGCGCCGGACAGATGGATCTCAAGGCTATTCTTCGCCATAACACACAAAACATCTAAAGCATTTCTCTGCTATATGTATCAGAAGAATCATTTATATGATCGCGTTTGAAGGCAGTGTGTGCACACACAACCAAGCAAAATGTGCACGCGTCAACAGTTTGAGAGAAAGCAGGAAATGTATATGACATGGCTCTTTGTTGAATACATAAACGAAAATCTATCTTCATAAACGCTCACTTACTGGCTTATACCACATTATCGAAAGCCACTGGATGGAAAATATTGAGTCAGTCTTTGCACAGAAAACAGAAATGCATCGCTCTCCAACTGACGAACCATACAACTCGAAATATGACAACAAAAGATATAACAGTAACTATGAAGGAACTCTTCACTCGAATATAATATTCCTTCTCCGGCAGTAGTTTTTGTTCTGAGAGAGACTTCCAAAATGCTACAATTGTAAATGTTGAGTAAACTGATACAAAGAACGTAATAATTTACGCATTACATATTTGTATGTTAATACGATTTCGGATTTTAAATACAGTTCACTATACGCGAGAAGGAAACTGTTAGGAGACAAAGAAAGTGAAAAAGTGATCTATCCGAAGGACATGTTGATGCACAAAATGAATGTCCCATAATCATTAAATAATAATAATAATAATAATAATAATAATAATAATAATAATAATAATAATAATAATAATAATAATAATAATAATAATAACGTTTCCCTTAGGTTTGTATTTTGACGCACAAACACACAATACAACTATCCGAAGCTAGAAAATTTGAAAATCTGATTTGTAACCACTTATCTAAATGTCGATATTCGTTAGAAAAACATTTAGCATTCGAAACACTACCTCAGTACTGTTTTGAACTACGTCTTTGAGACGCAAAGATAATCATTCTTCAACGATCTTTAAATATACTGTGTTAAGGTGAAAAATGTGTCTCGACTTCACTCCTAATATATATAAATATAAAACATAAAAACGTTCGTCCACTCATACAGCCTACAAATTGATAAAAAGTTCGTATTAGGATTTCAAAATTTTGTGCCTCCCGGCAACACGTAATTAGTTTCAGTATAAGAAAAGTTAATCCTGTCCAGTGATCCCGTCACCTACATCTCAACCAAATAAATGCATCTGAACCTCTGATTGCCTGCACACTCATTAGGAGAGGTTACTTGAGGGAAAAAATGCTTTCTCAATTCCTGCTACTTTCTCTATTATCATTCTTGTTGTAGTTAATTTAAATGAAATAATAACACAACCTTTGCGACTACTCTGCTAATCTTCAGTTGTTTCAGTCAAAGAAGAAACATTTCTCTTAAAAAAAATTAATGATAAAAGTATGTCACATGTAGTACAAACGTCAAAGCATGAGCAATTTAAATTCTTTGCAGAACGTTTTTGTTCATCTAGAGTTTAATGCCTTATAATGTCTCATTGCAGAGGTTATATCGCATGTAAGTTAACACAGAACCAGAATAGCAAGTATTCCCATAATAATGCATCTTTCGTTTATTATTTATAAAATTCGTAAAGTATTTTTGTTCTTTAATTTATGACTTGAATCCAATTATAGCATCTCAAGCTACACAATCAATGGAGTTAAAAACACAACACATGTTACTTTTATCATCTTAAATTTTCTGACTACCCGGTCTATTGTTGTGAATATTAGGTATTTCCGTTATTCAAATCTATTTGTTTGAATTCTACACTTTCATATTCTCCTGCATTTATTACCACCTTCTTTTTTACTATATTTTATTACAAGTAGTACCATGTCACTGTTGAGTTGTTGTTTTAAAGTTTAACGTCCCACGATTATGCACTGAAGCTAAGGGAGACGGTGATTATGAAATGGATGATAACAGTGGAATGACGAAAATGGGGAGAAATGGGAGAATCCCGAAAAACCCGCGCACATGGTGTTTATGCAATACAAAGCCAACTTGGCGAAAGCTGGGATCGAACCAGAGATCCCACGCGGTCAAGAATGTATGTCACACTTAAGAGTATGAATGTCAATGTTTTATTTATTTTTTATTTTTATTTTTATTGTATTTATTTAACAATCACCAGATACAGCTCAGAGGCCATTTTACACTGGATATCCAACAACAATAACAACAATGGAAAGGATTTGGGAAGGTATCGGCCAGGGCCTGTTTACTAGGTACCATCCCGGCATTTGCCTTGTAGGACTGAGGGAAACCCTGGAAAACCTCAGTCAGGATGGTCGGCAGCGGGATTCGAAACCACGACCTCAGGAATGCAAAGCCAACGCTCTACCACTTGAGCTACTTCGCTCGGTAAATGAGACAAAGATAGTATTTGTCGCTGTTAGGACTATCTGTGCCACTATTAGAACTATGTGTGATATTAACAGGAATATCACTGTTAGGAGAGTGTGAGTCAGTGGTAGGAGAGTGTGTAATTCAGTGTTATGACTGTTACCAATCGCAGAACACATACAACAATACGTACAATATGTTACTGAACAATATATTTTTATATATATATGGTACATAAATAAATACGCGAAGCAACCAAAAAGTTTCCGGAATGTTGTTTGTTTTAGTTTTGGAGTTTGTGATGCAATCACAATGAATGTTATACAGTACAGTCCTTAGGTTGCCTAATTATGAATTTGAAAAGTATTAACACGTCATAACAGGCAGTGTACGAGTAATGTAGCTGAACGAAGGAATGTGTGGTGATCACTTGGTGCAAGTTTACAGATTGAGCAAAGCGCATACACCTAGTTCTTTTGCAAGTAGGGGAAAATCTGCTTCAGAGACTTTGATAGTCTTAAAAACAGTTTAGCACCTTGGATGTTTGGCTTTTCCCAAAGATAAAAATGAACCTTTTCCGTTTCGCCAACGCAGAAGAGATCAAAACCAACGCGAGGCTTGAACTTCGGAAGATACCAAAAGAGGACTTTCATCAGTGTTCCCACCAATCGCAGGAGCGGTGAAACAGAGGTAGGTAGGGTGTGGGGGGGGGGGTTCCGAAGGTGCCAACTTTGAAGGCGATTCAGTAAATGTGTACGTAAATTGTGGTAACAAAGAGCTACAACAGAATTCCTGGAACTTTTTGACTGTCCCTCGAATCTATTCCAGCAGAATAAAAACTATAAATTACTGTTAGCAACGAACATTGTTTTCAGCGTCATAATATTCGCTTTCTCGATTTTCTCTAAAACTATGAATGAGGTCAGCTCAATTACACCTATAGATTAATATCTCTTATCTTTCCTGTCTCGGGCGCCAAAGGCACGCGCTAGTCATTACATCAGCAAAGAGGGCTGGCTAATTTTACACTATTAAAGAATAACGACAACAAGTCGAAAGATGAGGCGTCAAAAGTCACAGCTCAGCTGAATACAGTGCTCACAAACCCTATGCAGAACAATCAAAAGAGAACTTCACAAGCAGGGTATTTATGGCTGCAATTCCTAAACCACTCGTAACTATTTACCATGCTGCTATACGGAGACTGAACAATGGAGTAGTGGAAAACTGTCACCTGGTCAGATGAATCTTCCTTTTCATTATATCCAACTGCTGGCCGAGTTTGTGTGTGGAGAACGCCAACACAAGCGTACGATACACGCTGTCCGTTACCAAGAGTCAAGCACGGCGGTGGTTCAGTGATGATTTGGGCAACCATATCCTGGTATTCTGGCGGACCCATTATCACCCTGCATGGACGTCACTGCCAAGAACTACGTAACCATTTTGAGTAACCAGCTGCATACCATGGTGAGAACTTTGTTCCCAGATGGTAATGTCAGGTTTCAAGATGACAAAGCCCCTGTTCATACAGCTCACATCGTCCAGGACTGGTTTGATGAGCACGAAGATGAAGTGTCACATATACCACAATCTCCACAATCGCCAGACCTCAATATCATTGAGCTCTTGTGGTCTGCTTTGGAGACTAAGGTGCAAGCCCGCAACCCACCACCGTCGTCTCCACAACTTGCAACTGCTTTAGCGGAAGAATGAACGACATCCCTTTGACAACCATACGCGACCTGTATTTCAATGGCAGGCCGTTCTGCGTGCCAACGGTGATCCTACTCGCTAATAACAATGTGCAATTTTTCAGGTTTTTTCATATTTTTGTCTATCTCGTGTATGCACTGTATATGTAAGAACTATAATGTTAAGTAATAGATTGTACCTATTGTTAAGTACAAATCCCACGTTAAACACGTCTTTCCCTATACACAGCCTCGTTGCTAACAAAGCAAGTAAACACAAATCACAATCAACCACACTTATCATTACATCTCTAATACAATTTCTTCTCAAACAACAATGCAGGGTAGTCATTACCTGATTTTAAATGCCCATAGTTCTGTCGATTTTTAATGAATTCTCAAAATAATTATATTATTCTAAGTTCCCTGAGAAACTGGAACTGGAATGATATCTACCGTTACCGGGTAGGTGACTGACGAAGAAGGTACAGAAACTGAGATTGTGTTTTAAAAGAAATTCCTCGACACATTCTTAATACAAGATTGACATGGTCGTTTTGTTCGGTAGACTTCGTTCTTAGTCCACATAAAAAAAATCACACGGCGAAAATCAGGATTTCTGGAAGGCCATTAATATGGTCCTCTTCTCCCCAACCAAGGCCCTGGCAAATGTGATTCACTTCTTCTATCTGCAACAAACCTGGTTGTCTTTACTGTCTATAATTTTGTATGACGATTTCTCATCGTGCTACATAGCATGAGGTCCACGAACACTTCGCCACCATTGCAGCACAAGGATTGCAATTTCCACACTTCAAAACGAGAAGTTACCTTAGCGCGATCCTGCCATATCAGTTTCTCCGCCATCTTCATTAGTCACTCGCTCACTTACGCAAGATGCCACTGTTGTCCTCCTTTTTTTTCTTTTTAAAACCAAGAATAATACAAAACAAAATAATTTTGAGAATCCATTCACACCTTAAGCCGCAAAGTCCCAAAATAAGGCGTTTTACTCTGGGGCCAGCAGCGTTCACTGGCCTATTGAATTATACGTGAAATATGCATAACATATGTACAAAGCCCTCAAAATAGACTAAGTGTGCATAGAATATATGCACGTGGCGCGGTAAATGTTAAACTGACAGAACTACGCCCATTTAAAATCAGATGGTGACTTCCCACCCACTCTGTATAGTCAGCTTCTTTTCCCTCTTTTAATTACCTTATTATTATTCTCTTCTTCTCAACTTTTCCTAATACCTACACATTTTTTCACTCTATCCAGCTTACTTTCTTCATTCATCTTCATAGCACAAACCGAAAGTTTACAATCGTTTCCCTTCATATCTTCAATACTGAGTCCTAAAAATTAAGGGTAACCAAATATTGTATTTCTACCTCACAGCTCGTCATTCTATATATGTACCCATTTTTAAAAACATATAGTGACAAAAATGAAAAAAAAAAAAAATCCATCAAACACATAGAAAGCAGTATTCACAGAATACACAAAACTGTTTTACGCGGGAGGACTATACGGCTAACGTAGCTGCGGTCTTGCCTTTAATTGAGTCTTTCATTCTCTATTCCCTTTTGCATGTTTTTCCAATGGAGGGAGATATCCGGAGGGAGTGTTCCCAGCACCGCGAGCGCCTCCAACAATTCAATTAATGGGAAACTAACAATGTGGTAACCCTAAGAACGTCGGGCTCCTCCTGCGATTCATGCCATTGGTTCGTCCTCGTCATTACTGACACCACAAAAGAGAACTGAAGTGACAAAGGGATGGGATCCAGCACTCTTGTTCCCAACTGACATCATTTATCTCGTACTGACGCTCTCTCATCCTTCTCTAACGTTTTAAAGCTAACAATACATATACCGTATATATGTGTGACATCCTAAAATGACTCGGATCAAAATTTTGCTTCAAATGAATTCAGTAATTCTTTCTACCATATACTGAAAAGTTTGTTACCAACTGTCCACCTCCATTTCTCATATAAGGTTTTCAAAAAAAAAAGGAAAGAAAGAAAGAAAAGAAAGAAACGGTTAGGTGGAGCACGGACACCTTCAAACCTGGGGTGCACAATTTCATTTACTTCGGTCCACTTCTTTTTGCCTTTCAGGCGTCAAATTTCAAAATTTTGGGTGGGGGCTTTTGCCCCTAAAACCGGTTTCCCTCAGAAAATAAAAAACACATATATTCGTTTATTTTATGAGTAGTCTCTATCTACCAAATTTTACCAAAATCGGAGTGTTATACTTGGGAAGTGTTACTTGTGAGTAGTGTTGCCACGAGACGAGACGAGACGAGACTTCAGGCCGTCTCGTCTCGTCTCGTGCAAGGCATGTCTCGTCTCGTGTCTCGTCTGGAAAAATGTCCTCGTCCCGTCTCGTGTCTCGTCTCGAGAGATTGTCCCGTCTCGTCTCGTCTCGTTTGTCTCGTTTTGTCTCGTAAAAATATAGCAGCATACCATGGGAACGAAAGTAAAATGTAGCAGGCTGCACCATGCTAATCAAGATACAACTAACAAGGGAAGAGAGGGAGATTATATATCGAAGTGGAAGATGGTTTATATAGAAAGCACTAATGACGCCTATTACAAAACTGTAACAAAAATTTTCCGAATGCATATACTATGCGAGTTATATGAATATACAGGGTGTCCAGAAAATCAATTTCCACCCCTTGAAATCGCAAACGATGAGACAGATGCCAAAACTGGAAAACACGTTTTTGATCATTATAAAAGTACAATGTATCAAAGCAAACATTGTTGTCTCAGGGTCACCCGCAGAGTCCCAGGCGGGATCCAACTCAAAAATTACAAAAGGTAAGGGGGTCAAGTAGTATATCGTTCGAAACTTCTTGGGAAATGAAAGAAGACGAACAAGTCCCAACTCTCTAAAATTACCCTGTGCAAAATGGCGGCCGGTCAAACTGTCAGCAAAAACGTCATTGTAGAGTCTATGGCCACCCTCCAAAGAAAGAAAAAAAAACTGAAACGGTAAGACAGATGTCAAAAAAGAAAAATATGTGTGTCATCTTTTCAAAAGTACAATGATTGAAAGTAAAAATGTTTGTCCCAGGGTCCTCCACAAGGTTCCAGACGGGGTCCTACTCAATATTTTCAAATGGCAAATATGGTCAATTAAAGCTGTTGAGAAATAAAAGAACACGGAACAAGTCTCGATCCTCTAAAATTACCGTGTGTAAAATGGCGGCCGGTCAAAATGTATATCTTCATTTCGATTTTCTGAGCACGTTCACTTTCCATTTTGCAATCGGCACTTGTTTTCATTCTGAGACATTTGTACGTATTTACTCTTCCTGGTGCAAGGAATTCTTTCGTTTGAATCATTTTATAATTGATAAACCAGATAACGAGCATAAGTACCACTGTTGTGCAGTCATAAACATAAATAAGTAGAGGTAAGAGTCTTTACTTCTGATGGCTCCAACCTCTACTTATTTATGTTCGTGGAAGTACATTATATGTTAACTAGTCAGTTCTATACTCAAAGATGTCAAATGTTGTTGTTTCTTTTCTTTATGTCTTAATTTGCTTTTATTTTATTACTTTTTTTCTTTATTTAGATATTATTGGGCTCAAAGAGCAGAATCTCACAGTAGGGGCATTTCCTTTCTTTCCGTTGAGTACAAGAATTAAAGTGAAAATAAACTAAAAACCCGGTTACAGAAAGAACAACTAAAATGCAAGATGTTTGCACAGTATTATCGTAGAGCATCCATACTTGTTCTATCTGCTTTCATTTAATAACAGCTTTAAACGATGTGCTACTTGACCTCCCTTGCCATTTGAACAATTTGAACATGACTCCGCCTGGGACATTGTGGAGGACCGAGAGACAAATATTTTTACTTCCAATCATTGTACTTTTGAAATGATGACACACATGTTTTCCTGTTTTGACATCTGCCTCACCGTTTCAGGATTTTTTGGGGGGTGGCCATCGACTTTACAATGACGTTTTTGCTGACAGTTTGACCGGCCGCCATTTTGCACAAGGTAATTTTAGAGTATTGAGACTTGTTCCGTCTTCTTTCATTTCCCAAGAAGTTTCGAACGATATGCTACTTGACCTCCTTACCTTTTGTAATTTTTGAGTTGGACCCCGCCCAGTACACTGCGGGTGGCCTTGTGACAAGAATTTTTGCTTTGATACGTTGTACTTTTAAAATGATCAAACACATGTTTTCGAGTTTTGGCATCTGTCTTATCGTTTGCGATTTCAAGGGGTGGTAACGGATTATCTGGACACTCTATATATCCATATACAGTGGACTCTTTTTAATTCGAAGTCCAAGGGGACACGAAAAAACTTCGAATTATCCAAAATTCGAATTATCCAACAACATTTTTTCACATATATAACAACAAACAAACCAAAGTACTGTGCATCAAAAACATATTTCTTATGGTGTAGACTTTACCTTTAAAGCAGCTTATTATTTGCGTGATCGAATACCGCAAACTAACAAACGACATTGACTCCACATAATTCGAACTACGTGTACAATGGAAAATATATTAACGTACAACATTACAACACACATTGAATAACCCAAACAATTAAATACCAGTAACAATTTGAATATTCTGTTCTCACTTTTAAGAAGTCGTAAACCTCATTTGCTTAAATTTGATTGTTTTTGTACGATCAATAAATCTTGAATTTCATGTATTGCGTGGAATACGATATTAATAACATTTGGTTGACTTTATCAATAATTCATCTTAAATTTTCAACCAATTCTGAAACAAGATGAGATTGGCCGTTCTCTATCAACCGTTCTCTATCTTTACTTCTTCCCCACTCACCTTCATCTTCATCATTACATAGATTTTCTATTTATCTTTTGTATTACTCTTCCCTATAGCTCCATCTGGATAACTGAAAACACGTTAAAACTGTATTTCTCTGTTTACATCTGTCCAACATTAAAAATTTTCAACTGTATTTACTTCGAATTATCCAAAAAAAAAAAAAATAGGTTCAAAAGTTCGATTTATCCATGATTTTTTACTATTGTTTTCAATACAGTTTTCAAGGGGAATGGACTTCTGTTCGAATTATCCAATATTTCGAATTATCCAAGTTCGAACTAACGAGACTCCACTGTAACTCGCATAGTATATGCATTCGGAAAATTTTTATTACAGTTTTGTAATAGGCTTCATTAGTGCTTTCGATTGGTATATAAACCATCTTCCACTTCGATATATAATCTCCCTCTCTTCCCTTGTAAGTTACAAGTATTACCCAGAACACACAAGACAAGAAATGTCACGGTAGCTACACCGTGAAGACTTCACCTCTGGTGTATGGGGTCGGTTCGATCTCGGTTAGTGCCATGTGAGCTTTGTGGTGGACAAACATTGAATGTGTGTGGGGACCGCGGTGACTCAGTGGTAGAGCGTTCACCTCTGGTGCTTGGGGTCTCGGGTTCGATCCCAGCCCCGCCAAGTGAACTTTGTGGTGGACAAACACCGTGTGCGTGGGTTTTCTCGGGGTTCTCCCGTTTCCTCCCACTTTCTTCATTCCACCATTTCATTCATTACTCATCATCACTGTCTCCTTTAGCCTAACCGGCATAACCGTGGGACGTAAAACTCAAAGATTTCATTTCATTTCATTTCTCGAAGTTGTCTAGTATCCTACCACTTTCTTCATTCCACTAATTTTCCCATAATCATCATTCGGCCAAAGTTGCCTAAAGGTCTTAAAAATAAATTCAAATAAGCTCACAAGGCAATTTACAAGATAATATATCTCTGCTGTTAGTTGTCTGAGGCTTCTCGACCCTGGCTTCTTCTTCTTTTTTTTTTTTCATTCTAAAACATTGAAATTTGTTTCACCAGTTTCAATACACGAATATACAGTAAATTGCTCATAGGTACGTCGAAGATGAAGACACTAATGTTAAATAATGTTTACACGACAAGCAAAGTTCGATGTAAAGGTGTCATCATCCCCGACACTATCGTATACTATCAGCCCACTTGCTTTATAGTGTCTGTATATATATACAGAGAGAGAGAGATGGAAACATATATAGATAAATAGAGAGATAGATATGTATGTACACTTTCATTTCATATATTCCAGCCTTTAGGTTTCACAGTGTTAACCCATAACAATCTAAAAACTACTTTCCATTTTAGCATATATAGATTTGTTGCAGTTATTTTTTTTTTTTTAAAGCTCGGAACCAAATAATTTTATTGAGTAATGGAAAGTATTTGATTGAAATTTTATATGTTACTGCACACTAAGCTCTACTTAAAGTGCCATAGTAATGGGAGCTGAACGATACATCGGACGAAAGAATGCTTGGGGCCAGTCTTCATCTCCATGGTTCAAATCTGTTCCCATAACCGCGGGGTGTGTGCTATTTATACTATGTGGTGCTTGCCCCGTTTGTGTAACAAACTCATGACAGTACACCCAGATTAGCTAATGGCTAAAAAAAAAGTTGATTTTTGGGTGGCCATTTTGGATTAAAGTTCCTTATATTGTCGGGATCTATTCGCAATCATACAACGTACATCTTCATACCAAGCCAAGCAATCTGCGGCGATAGACCATCGGCTTGAAGGTCCCGGGTTGAGTCCCGGAAGGGTCATGTGTATGGATTTTAACAACATTTGTTTTTTCGTACTGTCAGGGGAGGGGAATCGTACGGGATAAAAGGATTTCAGTCTGAAAAAATGCAGAGAATATCCTCCCCAGGATACTTTCATGGAAGTAAGGAATTAGTAAAAATATAGGATATACATTTTATAGCAAGTTTAAAAACATGGTTTGGGTATCCTATTTCTTTTCTGTTAATTATATTCTTCAATGTTCGAATTTTGATCATTCTCATGATATTTTCTGCTTTCTACGGAGTTCCATGAATATTATACCAAATGTTCTTTACACTTCTCAAGTTCGAGAGGTTTAGTGCGCCTGTAAGAAACAATTTCTGAAGATAATTCAGGTCCTAATGAATATTATTCACTAGGAAAGGGAAGTATTCCCCTCCTCTCGAAGCAGAGGGCAATTTCGCACTCTGGTCAGATCAAACATTTCCGTGTAACAAAACGAAGGTCCCCCTGTAAAACCTCTTCACCTAAAGTGTTATTGTTAGTATCATAAATTTGCTGAAAGCAAACAATTTGAAGGGTTCGTCGATAATATCTTTGCTTCTTTTGTCGTCCGCCCGCCTTCCAAACGAAGAGGTGAATTTTACAACATGACTGCTGTATAATAAGCGAGCGATTGGTAAAATGGTAAAAGTGTGTTTTTATGTGTGTGTGTGTGTGTGTGAGAGAGAGAGAGAGAGAGAGAGAGGGAGGGAGAGAGAGAGAGGGAGGGAGAGAGAGAGGGAGAGAGAAGACAAAATTTTAGTTGCAAGATGACATACTTCAATTGCCGTTTTCGGTTCATATAGCAAAAAGAATACCGCCACCAGAGAATAAAGACAAGTGTAGACCTTACCCAGTTTTCAAATTGAATAGATGGTGGTGGTAGTTCGGTTTCTTGACCTTGTAAAAATCTTCCCTGTCTTTGATTTTGTTTGTCATCATTCCAGCCAGAAATAAAAAAAATGAGAATTCCTCAGTTTACAGCAAGGGGAATTGGGGACAAGACATTAAGGATGATATTCCTGGAAGCTCATGTATCACGATTGTTTCATTCAATAGACAGAGGAAACTTTTCAACATGTTTTCTCACAAAGGGGATTTTCCTTTTGCAATCTATATGACCACTGGCAATTTCAGTCTTGGCCATTCCCGCCAGCGTTTTCATTTTCGAGACACGAGACGAGACGAGACATTTCACGAGACGTCCCGTCTGGTCTCGTGTCTCGTCTCGTTTTCAAGATGGGACAAGTAGTCTGTCTCGTCTCGTGTCTCGTCTAAGAGGGTTCTGTCCCGTCTCGTGTCTCGTCTCGTTTACGAGACGAGACGAGACACGAGAAATGTCTCGTCTCGTGGCAACACTACTTGTGAGTAGTGTTATTAGTGATGATATGACATGCAAACGTGAAATAAAAGCAAGGATAGGAATAGCGAAAGATAACTTTAGGATGAAGAAAATACTATTTTAAGGGACAGTGAATGAAGAGCTGAAAAAGACTCAAAATGCTGCGTGTACAGTATTTTACTATATTGTATAGGGTAGAAACATGGACATTATGCAAAAATGATGAAAAACAATTGAAGGCTTTGGAAATATGGGTGTGGAGAAGAATAGAGAGAATTAGCCGGGTCGAGATTAAAACGAATGTGAGGGTGTTAGAAACGGTAGGAAAAAATATTAAGAAGAGAAAGATAAACCGGTTGGGATATTGGTTAAAAATGAACTGTATCATTAGGGACGTGCTAGAGGGTATGGCGGCAGGAAAGACAGGGAGGGGACGAATTAGGCTATATCGAAACAGAATTAAGCTATGGGCGATATCAAAACAGAAAAATCGTATGTGAAGATGAAGAGGTTACCAAAAGCTCATGGAGCATGCCAGCTTCTCAGCTGCGGCAAGTGACCCGCTAATAATGGCGGAATACTTCTGATTATAATGATGCTGATGATGCACAGTAGAAACAGAAAGATCCACTTTACTGACATTTCTAATACGAATCACAATGCAAATTTCTACAGGCTATCAAAATGCCTCGCTCTAAAGGCTGTAGAGAACTATCTGTTACTCTGCGAGGAGAAATTATAGGTCGAGTAACAGTGGAACAAACTCATTCAGATCGCTTGGGTTTTCGGCTGTGGCGAGAAAACAGTGAAGAAATTGATTTAGCGGTATGAAGAAGGTTGTAAATATTTCACATCTCGGCCAAGAAGTGGGAGACTAATAATAATAATAATAATCTCAGGAATTTATATTTATTTCCAGTAAGACTTTTGCATACCCTCCCAGAGCAGTATTATTTTTTAAATGGTCATTATAAAATTGTCAAACTAAATTTTAAAGGGTCATTATAAGTGGTGCTTTATTCATTTGACAATTCATTTCTGCCAGTAGCTTTCGCCCCCTTACTCGCTCTTCACGCCTACCCAGGAGGGAGCTGTGCCCCTAGGTTGGGAACCACTACTTTCCACTGAGGCATTCTGACAGTCTGTTAAACATTTTCATTCTGACTACTATCAGTAAACTGGATCCCTTTGTTTCTACTGCGCACGTACTAGTGACTTTCCATGAAAGATCATGAATAATTCTGATAATTTATATAGTATTTATGGACGAATATGTAATAGAACCTATATCAATAATATACATCATTCCTTAAAGTAACAAATACGATTAACATAAACATACGATCAATAGACATATAACATCAGGGTGAAATAGGCTTAAACTTCAGACACTACAAAATACATTTCATTTGCTCTCCCTGCCGATCTAGTGGCTAGCACGTGTGCCTTTGGTGTATGGAGTCCCGGGTTCGATTCCCGCTGAGAGAAAAATTTAACTGTCTTCAATGCTTTTGTGTTCGTGTCCCTCTCGTTCAACGTTACTGGAAATAACTATAAAATCTGTATACCGAGTAGAAAATAGGGACAAGTTACTGAGATACGTTCGGTGAATCAGTTAACTTAAAGAAAAGAAAAAAAAGAGGTCTAAAGCGCTTGCGCGTAGATTACTCACAATTAAATATAGATATAGAAATATAGATCGAAAGAATGAATTATATACTACTATGTTCTTCTACTTTAAATTGCAGTTCATTCTCTGATTCTGTTTAAAGCGCCACATTACTGGAAATCAGTGAACAACATATGTCAACGCAGAAGTTCATTCTTCGATTCTGCGGGAAATGAATCAACAACAACTGTCAACGCTGCTCGTTCAGATCTTGATTTGAACGTCAGGAGACCTCAGTTCTTCCCCTCAGCTGGCCGCATTTCCCATCTGTACTACATACAGCAGTCTATCACGCTCGCTGCTTTGTTATGAACGTGCGATATTTGGTAGTTCACGTGCTCTTGAGAACCGCACAAGGCGACGCCACTGGTGAGCGGTTACTTTAACATGGAATTAATGTAAATCCAGTGAAAAACACTGTTTTGGTCATGTGCAATACGTGTAATATATGTTGTATGCTTTCTAACCAGGAAATCTTTACTTTTGTACATCATTATATACCATTATACAAGTTTTTCTTAATGCTTTACTTTTAATATACCTTTACATGTAACAACGGAATGAATATCTTAATCGTCAACATCACAATCGTAACAAGCATACTGCGGATTTTTGGATCCATTATTGCAAAACCCACATACTCATTTTCTGAACCTGGCACACTGAATCCACTCTTTTCCTCCCTGTATTAAATCCGGCTGTATTAAAAAATGTGTTCGTTATCAAACAATAGTTTGACAACACAACAGTGGCACCGGTATCACAACACTTTTCGACGTTCGTTTGTATTAAACAATGTAACACTAACAAATAACAAAGGGAGAACAAATTATAGTACTTATTATTTACACTTCATTTTCTTTTCCTGAGTTAGTTTACGACTCGTTGATAGATACCGTATCAGCATTATGTATGAAGGTGTACGCAACGGCGTTCACAGAAAGAAAGAATCACTCACCTGCCAAAGTAACCCCGCTCTATGTCAAAGTACCTTACAATTAAACATAATAATTTATGAATATTAATTTACCACTAGATATTTCTATTTTTTTTTTTTCCAGCAGGGTCGCAAGACGTACAGATAAATACAGATTGAAAGAAATTAAACAGCACTGGGAAGAATTCAAGCTCAACGTCAATCAAGGATAATGCAGAAAACGTGGCAACTCTGGTTTGAAAGTGCTAGATTCTAGAAGATAAATTAAGAGGGAAAAGCGACTGAATCAGCGGAGAGAAGAGGAATATGGAATCTTCTAAATTTGCAAATAGCCTGACAATGAAGGAAAAGCAGTTTATGAGGTTGAGTAACTTAATATTTACTACTCATGAAAGTTATTTCGTACTTAAGCCGATTCACAATGGAACAATTGGCTGAAAGAATGTAAAAATGGGAAAATTATCCATTTCAGTTCTTAAAATGAGTACCTAACTACATTCAGTATCTTGAAAGTCTAATCAAAATTACGTACGAAATGGATATTGATCCGTTACAATTAATTGGCTTCATGTTTTTTTTTTTTTTTTTTAAACTCAGTGTAATTGAGAAAGGGGCAGCTATATCATCTACATCGCTTTAGCTGATCTTCTAAATGAGCTTCGAACTAATATGATAATGAAAGTGACATTCTAAATAAAAAAAGAATAACTTTAAAAAAAATAGACCTGGATGATAACAGTCGTCGTATAATGATGATACAGTTGTCCTTCAGCGTTATGGGTGGAGAACCCCGTTTTCTTTCCTCTGCATTAGCGAAAAACGTCCGTGTTAGGCAATTGAAAGAAATTTACGTTTGTGAGCTTCACATTCGCAGGAAATTTCCATTTTCAGGAAAAGAGCGAAGAACATTTGAAAAAAAATAGAGAAAGAAGTGCAGTGCTCTCGTTTCCGTCATAATTTTCCAGCACAATGGGCAGGCGAAAAAAAAATAAAAAGGGAGAGAGACATAATTATCTCAACAACAACAGACCTATAACAATTCTGTAATACTGAATAAAAATTAAAATTTCATTCATGAAGCGAAAACAAAACAAAGGAACATCAACCAACTCACCACAGTTTATTTTTCGTTCTTGTAAAAAATAACAAATGCTGTACAGACGATATCTATTTTTTAACACTTGAAACAATAGACAATGAACATCAATTAGGAATGAACAGTGCTACGGAATTGCTGATCGTTAGCTCATTTAGAACAATCATTACGCTCTGGTTAATGATAGTTCGAAACAGTGCCCGGAAAATACGAATAAAATACATGATGACTCCACATAATTTAAAACAAAAAAAAAATCACAATGTTATTTATTCATAATAATCACAAGCCATAAACAATAGGTTTTGGTTGAAAGGCTAGTGAGAATTTACATTATACCGTACACAATTTAATTGTAATGCGTGATATACTGTGCAATCTATGTAATTTATATCGTCGTCGGCAATTCAAAACCTGCTATGTGTATTTTGCAGGAGAAGCGAAAAACAGTATCCTGGTTAGATTTTTCGCTTTATAAAAGTGATGTTATAAGTAATATTTGATGCTGCACGTAACTTGATACCTTCTCAAGTAACTTGAGAAGATATCAAGTTACGTGCAGCATCAAATATTACTTATAACATCACTTTTATAAAGCGAAAAATCTAACCAGGATACTGTTTTTCGCTTCTCCTGAAAAATGCACATAGCAGGTTTTGAATTGCCGACGACGATATACTTTCTACCTATGTAAGTTATATTCATTCTACTACAAAATTATTCTATTAGATATTTCTATTTAACGTTCGGCACCACTTTTTCCTGCTCTGAATTTAACTCATGAGCATTCAGCACCAATGGTGTATGAGACATGGGCTTATAGCTTAACGTGGGATCCAAACCACACGAGCTTCCGCTGGAAATTGAACCCGGTCTCTTGTGTCGAAGACGCGTACGCTAACCTCATAGTCACGAAGAAGCTCTGTGTTGAAAGTCGATTAGATCCTTCAAAAAATATTCATTTTATTACGGTGATTTTTTTTAGAACTAAGCCAAATAATTGAGATCTACTGTTATGTATATATCCCTAACTTACGGGAATATTGGCTCCCTGAAGCCCTAAATGATGTCACTGAACGCTGGTCCTCCCCATTGGATGAGTGTAATATTTATCTAAAGATACAACGGAAGGAAATGTGAGTAGTAAGAGCCAGGAAAGAGATAAATCACTTTTCCACGCACTCTGGGAACAGAAGTACACTGTTTATAAAAACTGTAACACGAAGAATGATGGGAATGCGTCCAAACTCAGAATTCGAACAGCAGGGTACGACATACGAATGAATACAATTACACCGAGATGACACATTGCCGTGAAAAGTAGTACAGAGTAATTCAGTGTTATATCTACCCTGGAACGATTAAACAAGCGTGGATTTGCGTGCGTCACTAGTCCAACGTCGTCCTGTGAACGCTGGACTGGCGACACACTGTCTTTTGCATCAGCTTTCATTGCCCCAGATACTTATAAACGCCTCAGGTTACAATGGGCGCATGAACATCGTCGTTGAAATAATAAGTGACAAACGGTAGAGTTCTCAGACGAATTCCGCTTCTACAATGATGGCATCTCACGTTAGATACTATCATGAGGCATGCGATAGCGACGTAACAACCAATCAACAAGTGTGGTAGTGTAAGGCGTCAATGAGTACAATACACGATCTTGGTTGCTACGAACTGGAGGAAGCCTCACTAGAGACTGAAAAGTCAGGAAAGTTCTCGAAACTGAAATCTTTAACATCCCACGATTATGCATTGTAGGCTAAAAGGAAACAGATGCTTAAGACAAGTAAACGGTGGTAGGATAATTGGTGGAATGAAAATGTGATAGGAAAGGGGAATACTCAGAGATAACCCACAAACATAATGTTGTCCACCACAAACTTTGGACGGGGATCGAACCAGGAACCCCACGCACCATATGTAAGCGTTCTACCACTGAGCCACCGTGCCCCCGGGGAAATTCTCGAGGCCGAGATTATATACTTTCTACAGGAACTTCACAATTCTGGGCGCAGTGTTTAAGCAAAATGTTTGGTTACATGTATCCCAAAATGTGCATTAAAAAGAAGCTGCAATGTCACGTGTACACAACGTGAAGGATTACAGTTTGTATAGTGTGATATTTTCTCAACATTGAAACTAGAAGTTCTAGAAGATTCTTACTGCGTTTGGTTTTAGTAGAGCGATTAGTAGATTCTTGGGATGCATAACTGATTGCAGAAAACAGCTCCTCGCTATCTATTACTGTTTTCACTCTTAAGAGATCAACACTAAAACCGTAAGTGGAGAGAGACAATGGTATCTATTGTCAGAATGCTAAATGGGTACAAAAAAACACTTCTCGTTACCTCTTACTGCTTTTTGCTATATGTTTGTTTTAATATTGTTCTTATTAATTTTGAAGTATTATACACATTCTACTACTTTATTTTAAGAAAACATAAAATGTAAGAAAACGGAATGTGATTCAATCCGAAGTAAAAATCTTATTTGATTTTTGGCTTGTAATACTACCGGCTGCACCTACAGGACAAGTATTGTTATAACAGTAACAACGTAAATATTTCTTCATGTATCCCTTCAAGTTATGATTTTTTCGTTTCAAAATTTATAACAAGAAACAAATTAAATAGCCTATTTGATAAGAACATCTTGCGGGATGATTTTATATTACAACTCTCAGGCTAATAGTTCGTTAATTACAATATAGTGACCCTTTCACCAGCGAGCCTATATAAGAGGTGAACCCACAACTCAACGTGGGATTCGAACCACATGGAGTTCCTGTTGAGAATAGAACCCTGGCCTCGCGCTCGAGAGAATAATAATATAATAGTAAAGATAATTAATACTCTGCTTCCAGTTATGACATTTTACATTTACAATTTATATAATACAGTTCCTTAGTCGAATTTGAAAAAAAAAAACAGAAAAAAGAGTTGATAAAAAATTACTCAAAAAATGTTATCAATCTCCAATGCTGACTAAACAATAGGGATAATAGTTAAGTATAATATTTGGGTTGCATCCAAAAGGTGTTAAGTTAGGAGCACGCAAAAAGCTACCCCAGGATTGGAACACTAGAACACATGATTAACAGATTACTCACCCAAACCGCTGGACAATTTTGTACGCTAATTCAAGTTTGATTTGTGTGGAGTGGATTTCTGTTCCGCACTAGGTTTCGTTCACAGTCAGACACGACTAGGTTTGCTGTGAATAACACTAGTTAACAAATTTAAATTTTTTGTTTGTTACATGAGAAAAATCACCTGATCTTAAAGGAACTTTTTGCGCTGAATTCGAATATGCACTCGGTTTCTCTCCATCACGTACAGTTTTCCCGTAACAGAGGGATTTTCGGGAAATTCCCTCAAAAATTTCCCTTTTTCAGATATTTTGTTCCCCTAGCTCCTGTCCCCGTACATATAGTAACATAGAAATTATACCTAAGTATACCTTGATTTCTATTTAATAAACCCTAAAAGTTTCGTAAAAATCGCTTTGTTCTTTCTAGAGAAATAAATATATTTGTATGTATACTGTGTGCACTGTTTATTGCACCTGATAGTAATGCTTTCAGATCTCCTGAGTTGGGGTAAAAACGATTTGCTTTATTACTACAAACACAGACATAAAAATGAATATTTACAATAGTCAACAACACACTTGTATTGCTCTCTGTAAATTAGAAACGTGTATAAAAATAGAATGTACTTCCAACGTATATTTTTTTAAAACGTACAGTATATGTATATCTTAATATATATATATACAATTCTCCAAGTTTTTTCGTTTTGTCCTGACCTAGTCCGTGATTTGCACCTGACAAAACAAGAGGCGGAACTTCTGGGATCAAGGCTCCAGCATTGGAACTTATTGGATGCAGAAACGAACATATCAGTATACAGGAAAAGGCATGTTCAATTTTCAAGCTATTTCTCAATGCAAGATAATGTGTGCGTATGTACGGATATAAATGGGTTGATGGCGGAGCTAGGAATTCCTTACGTTCCAGAAGAATGGAGGTTATTTATCGACGCGTCAAAAGTCAGCCTTAAAGCTGCCCTTTTACATAATGGAAATAAAAAACCTTCTATACCACTTGCGCACTCACTGAAGATTAAGGAATCCTATGACACCATGTCAACTTTGCTAAATCTTATAAATTACAAGGACCATTGTTGGCAAATATGTTGTGATCTCAAGGTAGTTGGTATTTTATTAGGACTGCAGTGCGGTTACACGAAGTACCAATGTTTTTTATGTTTATGGGATAGCCGAGCTGATAACAAACATTATGAAGTGAAGGAATGGGAACCTAGAGTGAATTACGTACCTGGAGAATGCAACGTCAAATACGCTCCTTTGGTAGATCCTAATAAGATATTAGGCTACTACCGCCACTTCATAATAAGATATTACTACCGCCACTTCATATCAAGTTAGGACTTATGAAAAACTTTGTCAAAGCCATGGACACATCTGGTGAAGGTTTCAAGTATTTGCGAGATAAGTTCCCTAACCTGAATGATGCTAAGATTTCAGCGGGAGTGTTTATTGGTCCCCAAATTAGGAAATTAATGCTTGATGATAGCTTTGACAGCAAGTTAAACAGTGCTGAGCTAACTGTCTGGACAGCATTTAAGTGTGTTGTGCGCAACTTTCTGGGCAATAACAAAGCTAAGAGTTACACAGAAATCGTACAGGACATGATACAGAAATACAAAGAGTTGGGTTGTAGGATGTCTTTAAAAATCCACTTTTTGCACTCCCACCTCAGCTTCTTTCCTGCTAACCTAGGTGCTCTCAGCGACGAACAGGGGGAAAGATTCCACCAAGATATAATGGCAATGGAGAAAAAGTACCAGGGACGATGGGATCCTTCAATGATGGGGGACTATTGTTGGGGTCTTGTTAGAGAATGCAACATTTCTTACAAAAGAAGGAAGTAGTGTACGTTTCTGTAACCCAATGGAAGTTTCATATATTGTGATAGTTTTGATTGTCTTTTCATGACCTTTTGGTACATTTGTATTATTGTTTATTGTAAATTGTCACACTTGTAAATTATATTGTATTATATTTTATATATGTGTTTGTGGTAATAAAGCAAAACGTTTTACCTCAACTTAAGAGATCTGAAAGCATTACTATAAGGTGCAATAAACAGTACACACAGTATACATACAAACATATTTATTTCTCTAGAAAGAATAAAGCGATTATTACGAAACTTGGAGGGTTTGTTAAATATGAATCAAAGTATACTTAGGTAAGTATGTTAGTATATGCAAGGGGACAAGATCTTGGGGTGTAAAATAAACGAAAAGGGAAATTTTTGAGGGATTTTCCCGAAAATCCCTCTGTTACGGGAAAATCGTACGTGATGGAGAAAAACCGAGTGCATATTCGAATTCAGCGCAAAAAGTTCCTTTAAGAACAGGTATTTCCTTTTATGTAACAAAACCTTTGTTAACTAGTGTAATCAGAAGTTACATCTCTTGCAATGTAGAAACCTATTTTTCGCATAAATCGCTTTTTCTCTTACGTCACGTCACAACTAATGTAAATTGTTATCATCATGTATGAAATGATGAGGATTGGAATGATCGTTAATAGTAATAAAGCAGTAATAGAATTGGACTAACAATTACCTAAACATTAATATTTGATTAAGACAATTAATTAACTCAACTAATAATTGTCTATTCATAGGGCCTTAGTGGCTCGTCGAGACTTACACGAAAGGATTTTAACTTGTTACTAATTTTTTTTGTCCAAAATCAAGGAACTGATTAGCTTGGGTAAGAGGTTCCCGTATTGGTTTTCCAAGCAGAAGATTTCGTTCGAATCCCAGGAGGTTAGAACATTTAAACATATTTCAATTTTAATCCATACTCAACGTGATAAGTATGATACCCTGTAGAGAAGGAAAGAAATGTTAGAATGACGAAAACGCCGAGAATTGGTAGGACTATGAGTGAAGACAAATATTTAGAAATTTGTTTCCTTCAGTTGTTCCGGATTTGATATTTTTAGATTATTTTAACCATTTTCTAGCTCATGTATAATCAGTGCTCTTTTTTTAATTTCTTCTCAAATACACACTGAGTTGTAAAATGATTAATATATAGTACCCATTAGACAACATACTCCAAACAATAGAGATCAATGTTAAATGAAGAAATTTCTTGTGCAACAACTACACAGCACTGGTTCAGTGCTCCATATGCTTACCAAATATCAACTTCTGGTTGAAATGTTACGTGTAAGTTGGGTTGCATCTGTCCAGGCGTTTGTGCTAATCGGGTCATAGTACTTAGGGGTGCATACTTATATGGCTGACTGATGTTTTATTTTGTACAGTTAATAGCAATCGAAACATGTAGAGACTTCGTGTCTACTATCACAACGGTTTGCCGCTCACATCTTTCATTTTGCAATGGCAATTATCTTACTACGTTGATGGCCCTTAATTATTATTATTTTCCAGGCTTTACTAAAAAAAAAATTAGACTAACCTAATTGTGTGGCTAAGTTACAAAGGAGGACTAGTTAAAAAAAAAAACAATTATGAAAATAATGGACAAATGTCGGGCAATGTAGTAATGATTTTATAGAGTCTTACACAATAAACACGAGCGTATGAAATTAGGATTTAGAAGCAATGATATCCATCACATATTACAACTTCATGGCATTTCCTATAGCCTCACTGCTACAAAGAGACTGAATGAACTCCAAGCAGAAAAGAAACTCACCAATGAAAATGCAATCTAATTTTTTTTCTTTTCAAACTCATGAAAATATATTTTCATTTAAGTTACGAGATTAAAGTTTAAACATGGTGTCACTAATCCAAACTATTTTACGTTTGCATTATCAGGCAACCAAGTGCATAAACAACTGAAAATAACCTCGTATTTTGAGAATTTTATTTTCACAAGAGTTGGAAATTTTACATTTATCATTAAGTAAAGTTAGTATGTATTAACGCAAAATGGCTACCATAAGAGACGATATTAGCACATATGAATATGTGGAATGTATGTAAACGTAATGTGCTCTTCAGCCTTCTATGTCAACGTAACACAAGAGAAAATCAAATTCCACGTAGTTTCTGCTCATTGTAGGCTTTTTCATGAGCGTCAGCTCTGAGTCGAATTCATGCATATGGATTCAAAGCAGTTGTAAACATTACAGTATTCGCAATACGTTATCAATGCACATACATACAGCTCGAGTCTTTTGCAAGAGAAAGGGGGCCAGGAACTTGCTACATAGGATAGAATATAATGAAAATGTATGAAAGATGACAAATATGCATTGAGTGTTACCATTAAAATTCCACAGCAAGTAACAATGCGCTTGTTACCATTTAGCGAACATATGTTGCATTTCAGTAACTGTTCAGAACAAACAAACGTTAAATACTAGCTAAAATAGGACGATCGATTCTGAATTTGCACTCTTCGCCTTTAGAGGGTCATTCCGTATAGAATATAATAATTTAGAAATAATTTAAAATAAAATTACATACAAATGTTTTCTTTTCTGAGCCCCGAGATTTTCAGTTCGTTCCTGTTTCTAAAATGAGTGAACTCAGATTGAACAATTCAATTCAAGGATATGAAGCAATAAAAAACACACTTCCGTGTAACGTTCGAATCCAAATTTCAGCGGGTATATTGGCTCAGTGGTAGAGCGCTTACTTCTCGTGCGTGGGGTTCCTCGTTCGATCCCCGCCCAAGTAAGATTGTGGTGAACAACACTGTGCTCGTGGGTTCCTCGGAGTACTCCCGTTTCTTCTCACATTCTTATTCCAGCAATTTTTCCATTATCAATTTACTGCTTGCCTTAATCATCCGTCTCCCTTTAGCCTAACGGGCATAATCGTGGGACGTTAAACTGCAAGATTTCATTTCAATTCATTTTCGAATCAAAATTTCACGCGACATGGAGAAAGAATTCAACTTTTCCCACAGTCATATCCTTTGTATGCTTTTATTGGCGACAAAACCTGTCTTCATGACCTGAGCACCTGAATCCCTTTAGACTTGCTGAACGGCGACAATATTTGCTAAACGGTAAAATTCCACAGTTCCTCGTTATGAAGCTTCCACCGATCCTCATTCCCGTTTCTGATTCTTAAATACTTTAAGTTTGTGTTCTTTCCCCCGAATATGCAAGCACGTTTTGCAACCATACAGCACAACAGGTATGATTATTGTTTATGTATTTAAAGTTTCAAGTTCCTCGACAAAGTTCGCAAAGACAAAATATTTTGAACGGAATAACAACATAAATCCCCTGCTTTCAGATGACATTTAATTTCTTCGTGGATATGGTTTTGGTCTGTTAATATTTATTCTAGATATCTGAAAGTATCCACTTTGTCGAAAGTATTATTTGATACTTTGACGTATCCATAATTTGTAGTATTACGATCCCGAAGATTTATTTATTTATTTTTTATTTATTTTTTATTTTTTTTTTTTTTTTTTTTTGTATTTACGTCTAAATCTATGTCACTACAAGTGTTTAATAAAACCTCTGCATTTCTTTCTATTATTCCCTTATCACCTCCTATCATATTCGCATCATCAACGTACGCATAAACTCATGAATATCATTCAGCTCCAGGCCCCGATTGCTACTATCTTTGATTTTCCTAATGGCGTAATCGAGAACAAAGGTGACTAATAATAGCAACACTACATCTCCTTGCTTCAGACCATTATCGACGTGAAGGGTTGTAGGTAGAATTTTCCTACTTGAACTTTACTTTGGGGTTGATTTAAATACATCTTAATTAATCTAACTACCTTTTCTGGTATTCCAAATTCTGTAAGAATGTTGTACTCCCTCCTAACAGAATCGTAGGTCTTTCTAAAATCAATAAATAATTGATATACCGGGGTATTGTATTCCCATTTCTTTTCGAGTATTTTATCGAATGGTAAATATCTGGTCGATACTTGAACAATTTCGCCTAAATCCACACTGATAGTCTCCCAATAAGTTCGTCTGTGTATGGGATTCATCTTGCTTGCAGAATGTTTCAGAGGATTTTACAGCATGTTGACACAAGAGAGATGCCTTGATAATTATTACTATCAGTGTTGTTGCCTTTCTTGTGAATTGGAACAATGATTAATTCTTTCCACTCTTGTAGCAATTCCTTCTTCTTCCAGACAAGAAGAGTGAGTTTGTTTCCCCTCGAGCTAAAATTAACTCAGCCGGAATTTCGTCTACATCTGGAGATTTGTATTTCTTTAATTTCTTTATCGCAATTTCTACCTCTGTTCGGTTAGGCTCTGAAATATACGTTTCAGTTGTGTGCATTTTCTCTTCTCCACCAACATTAGTTTTTGCCTGCATGTTCAGCAAATCGTCAAAGAAATCCTTCCATATATTCAAAATGCTATTTATATCAGTGAGAATTGTTCCGTCGCCTTTCTTTAATATATTGTATTTGCGAGAGGTTGACAGCCTTTCATAAATTCGTTAATGCCTTATACATGTCTAGAATTTTTTTTTTTTTTTTTTTTTTTTTTTTTTTTTTTTTTTTTTAGTATTATCAAGTTCATTAATTTTAGCTTTCAAAATATCGCATTTCTTTTGAAAGTTTCTCGCCTTTTGGTTATTACTATCTAGCCTATGCATTTTTTTTTAAACAAGCGTATTGGTTTAGTTGTGTTTAATGGCTTTTTTATTATTATTTTCTATGAACACATATTCGAAATTAAAGTTACAAAATGGAATTAAGTTTAAAATTAGACTCGTTGTTCAAAAAAAATGTTTCAGGGAAAAGGAACTTAAAACGCACTCCCATCAAATAGAAACAAACTTTCTCTGTGACTCGAATGAAATGTAATTAGTTGCCCGTACCCTTTAAAAAACAGACACACACAAATACCAAAATATCGATTAGACTTGAATTGGTTACATAAAATCTACATTAGCTTGATAGTAGGCTACTGTTTCCATTCTGTATATTGAATCCAGGACATTCTATTCTAATCTGACATGATAGCGTTTGTATAAAAACTTTGATTGAACGGAAGCTGAACTGTTCAAGATCTAAAAATATATAATGCAATTAGAATTCGTACATTGTTCAATATTCGTACTGAAGAACAGCCATATAAGTTACATAAGTACAAACAGATCATTTGCAGAAATCTCTCCAGGTATCTTAGCACAAAGTACTATACATACTTTGACTTTCAAACCTACATTTGTTTTCATCGTTGGGTGCATATGCAATTTTGAATTGTGCAGCTCAAATTCAGCCAGCGTGCCACTCCGAAGTTATGAAATAGAACTGACATTTTCATGTGGAGGGAAGAGTTCTGTAAATGGTGAAACTTTAATGCATGTCGAAACTTTTCTGCAAACTATCACTATCATTATCGTGAACAGTGAGGGTATGTGATTACTGCATGATTGCTTGACAAAATGGTGTTCACAAATGAAGATTTGTTTGAGTTCTACGATAATTATACATGAGTTTTAGCACATTGGTCGAAAAATAAAATCATTTACTTTCGAGTGTTGATATAGAAACTTCTCTCTAGTTCTGTATTTCTAAAAATAACGAAACTATATACATGTGCTTTTCCTTAATTAGTCCAGTCAAATTACATCAAAAACGGGCCAAACCTAGACATTTAGAATAAAAAGATGGAACCTTCTCGAATTTGTTCGTGATCTCTTCCTCATTAACCTCCAGAAAATTCGAAAAAAATCCAGTTGCGGGTTTTCCGCCATTTTGAATAAATAGTCTGCCATCTTGGATTTCTCACATGCACTTAGTTTATGCCAAATAAATTATAAACTAATTAACGTAGAAGGATCATTCTTTCTTTATCATACTTTTAATATTATGGGCAATGTAATAAATTATTATCACTTTTCTCCGAGTAACTATTTTTGCATAACTTTAGGATAAAGTGAAAAATTGGGATCTGTATTAGGGGACATAATTTTTTCATTGCCTCATACAACTTAACAGAATAGAAATATGAATAAAAAAGTGTTCGAATAAAAGTTGTTGGAAATTTCATAAGCTTTAAAACGATGTATATATTGTCACTATACGTATACAATGTCAGAGATGCGCAATGAAGTTTCAAACGTCATCGGACTGAGCACAATTTCTATAGAAACATATGAATGAATCATTTAACATGAAGAAAGAGATATTTAGTGATTTGAGACGGCTTTTCATTGCAATTTCCGTTAAGTATCAACAGGTTTGGAAGTCCGGCTAGTTTAATAAATAGTTCGTAAACAGTGACGTTCGCATGGGATGCGCAAGAACCTGAAAGTAGACTTTCGCATTATCTTTCTGTATGTAGGCCTATGCGTCCATTGAAAATAGTTTTTAAGATAAACGTTTTAAAAAAGAAGATGAAATCTATTGAAATGTTTTCCTGATGTTGTTATCCTGAAGAAAAAAAACTGTTGCGGGTTTTCCGCTTTTTTGAATAAATAGCACTAATCCAGTGCAATTACGACAAAAATCGATCAAACAAAGATTTAATTTTTTTTAAAAAATGATTAAACCTGTTAGAATATGTTACATGTATTGATATTATACTAAAACAATTCCAAAACTCTAGTTTGTTTGTTTTCCGTAAGTTTGCGGCCAATTATATGAGCAATATGTGAGGTTTATCATGAAACACTATGGTAAATAATGTATTGTGTTTGATGGTTATGATCGTGTACCTAGCATAAAGGATATAAAACACTGGACATTAACAAAGAAACCATGAATACGCGTAATCGTTGAGGATAACATATACGTTGTTCGTTTATCTCAATAGCAATCTCTTTCTAACGAAAAAGACCAAATCCTAATTGATAACACTTCTGACGAAATATCTCGAGAAATCTGGTTGTACCGTACACTAATCACCTGGAGATGCAGACACATTAGTTGTGTTCATCGCAACAAATCTTGCAAAATCTGCCTGGTCAGTAAGTGGGAGAAGATTCAGATATTTTGGTCCTGATGGTAGTACTCGCAACAGCTGATATTTACATGTTTATTCCTGGCTCGAAGTCACCACATAAGATATACAGCAGTACCAAACTTCAGAGAGCATTGGGAGATATGGAAATGAGGAAAAACGGTTGCCTGGACAGTTTCACATTGGTACATGACGGAAGGATGCGTCGCCACCGCAAGAGGAAATGGATCCATAGTAACAGCAGGGAACTGTGCAGGCCGGTGGTGGTGGTATTCTCATCTGAGGCATGTTTACGTGGGCTGAAATAGGTCCCTTAACAACTTGTAACACAGTCCCACACAGGCAAACGCTACCGCGATATTCTGGATGACCATATCGGCTGCTGCATACAGGTGGTGATCTCATCTTGCAGCAGGACAATGCGCCGGTCTATTGCTCTAGGATGGCAGCAAACTGGTTTGACGAGCACTCCTCTGATCTGGCAACACTACCCTAGCAACACGGTCATCGGACCTTAATCCGATCTAACGCATCTGCGACACCATGGAACGACGCCTTCGGTTGTGGACCCTCTCCCAACTAACCTACAAGCTTTATAGGAGACTTTGCAGTAGATATGGATTGAGATTCCACAACACTTTAGGTGTCTCGTGGAGTCCATGCCGCAGCGGGTAGCCGCCGTTATCAAAGCGAAAGTGGTGTTACATGCTATTAGGTAGGTGTCTATAATTCAACTGGTGATCAGTGTATATTGTCTTCCTTTTAATAACTACGTTTCTTTCAAGTTTAGCAGTTTAATAGATGCGCAGAAGAATCTAAGCACAATTATAAAAGCTAGTATGTATAGTGAAATAGTGAAAATCATGAAACAGGACATGATGTTATTTGCTGTAAATCGGATACAAAATTCATCTCAAATGATTCCAGTAAGTATATTTTCCTTCGATTTTTATAATTAATCCCTTGTTTCAATCACCATTTTTATTTTTTATTTTTTAATTTATATTTTCAAGTACTAATAGATAAAACTTTAATCGCTTCTCGGCCTTTGACCAGACCCTCTCCGGCTACTGCTTTTTGAGAATCTTTGGCTATTTTCAAGCGCTGAGAGGGTACTCTGCATCCTCGTGGTTGGGGTCATTTCATATATATGGAAGTACTATGTTCGTGACTTTGTAACTCGAACAACCCGACCGATCTCGACAAATTTTCAACATTGATAGGGTTCGGGCTTGGGATGTCTTTTATCATTTCACTTTGACGGTACAATTTAGGGGAGGAGGACAGGGAAGATATTTAAAAATGATCGAAAATAACCGATATTAGTATCGAATCCATAGTTTCTTGGATCACTGAAATGAATAGTGACACTTCCGATGCCGGCTAAATTTAAATTCAGTCAGGAACTTGGGAGAAGAGGGAGGAAGGTATACAAAAATGATTGAAAATTACCGATATTAATGTCGAATCCATAGTTTTCTGGTCTCTGAGACGAACAGTGACACATCCGACGCGGTTTAAATCCAAATTCAACCTTTTATGTCTAAAATGAAACGTATTCTTCCCGTGCGAAGAACAGGTATTCTGCTAGAATATATATATATATAGGGGTAAAAGTGCGAGGTAAAGCGGGATGACGCCGTCGTCCCGCACCTCCAAAAAATATGTATGGCGTCCCAGTTCCTAAGAAACTACAATGGGCATAGGGAGGGGGACGGTGTAGCGTCATGCCTCTCCCTACCGTCCCCCTACCTTTTCAATTCCACTTTTATCCCTATATATATATATATATATATATATATATATATATATATATATATATATATATATATATATATATATATATTGTTGGAATTAAAATATAAAAATAATGACTATTTTGAAATCAACCATATTCTCATATTATGGTGACATGTAATTTAACAATGATAGCATAACGCAACAAAACAGTGCCGATCGTTAGTTGTGATCGGACTGAAAAATCTTAAGACACTGTCTTGTAATCATTATCTACTACATGGGAGAAACAAATAGTACCTTGGTGAACATACGATTGTGGGCGATTCGTGTATTTGTGTATAAGAGAAAAACATTAGATTTGCTTCTCTTCTAACTTACAATTTTCTTTTAGCTTAAAAAATAAATAAATAAAACTTTCGCCACGTTTCCATTCTAAATCAAAATTCTTACGCCACAAAACTTAATGTTCCGTAGCGTATACTATCCGGTGCTAGGGAAAATTGACGAAAAAAAAACTGTAACGTTATTATTACTTCTGTAATGTTTCAGAACTTTCCAGACAGTTATTATAATAGTATCATTCTTCACGTGCACTCGGGGGTAAAAATCTGTATTTGACTTCAGGCTTATTGCCTTCTACCATGCGACATTTCATTCAATTCAATCGATCCACTCGTAACACTGTACAATGCAGAGGATACCTATGAGCATTAAAACTAGCCTGTCGCTCTTTACCTAAGAAAACCGTTACAGAAAATCAGTCATATAAATTTAATACGAGATTTTGCATAAAACCGTTCATTAGCAGCGGGAAGTAGATCATACTAATTTATCAACTTTAATAGTTCCGTTTCATTCACGTAAACTTAAAAGTCGATTTATAGAACACACATTCGTTTGTAGGTAATAAGAAGTTTCAGAAAATAATTTATTTCTTCCCGGCCCGATTCAATTATAGTAAAAGAACTGAATTAATCCCAGTGAGGATTTTCTTTCTTGCTCGAAAGAACTAGAACCCTTTTACTCTACCATGATATATATTTGTGCATTTAGTTTCGACTGAAAACACTCAATGGTCTTTGAACCGATAATATGATCCAATTATTCCTTCACACTAAAATATCTCGACAATCGTTATTGTCTAAATCAAAAGAGTCGCTGTCTTTTTAGTCTTTATTGAATAAAATGTGAATGTGAGCTAAGACCTTTTAAATGAAAGTGGGTGTTTCCATTTTCTGGAATACATCTTTCTATATCTCTCGTGTTAGTGTAATCGGAAGGTTTAATTGGAGGTTTAGTGTAATCGGAAAATAATATCTTCGTTCACCAAATATTGTGCTGTTAGTAATCCATAGTCCTCTAACAACTACAGTATTAAGTTCCTGGTTGCCCTCCCTTGATAATATTATTTTTTTTTTTTTTTCGTTTCGTCAGAAGCGAAAAATATTGAGCCTTTATTTTTCACTGTGTTATATGAATTCCTAGTACTTTCAGATCTACATTTACATTGTAAAATTTTATTGTTAGTCTTCGTAAAATTTTTAAATTGTCATGTAAAAGTTGACTGTTAGGATTCTCAAACTCCATGAGTATTCTGAAAACATGTTATAACTGATATAATTTCCATTCAACAGTAAGCGTATTCTTTTGTTTCTCATATTCTGTACATATATACGAGGTGTGTTCAAAAAGTATCGAATCTTTGGTTGGCAAAATATACTTTTATTGATTTGGAAATTGGAAACACTAATCTCCTTTAAAGTAGTCTCCTTGGTAATGCATACACTTCTCCCAGCGCTCCCGCCATTGTTGGAAACATTTCTGGAACGCATCCGTGGCGTCGCATTCCGCATGATGTTTTTTGTTGACTCAAATCGTGTCCCTTTTAGTGAGATTTTCAGTTTGGGAGATACCCAAAAGTCACACAAAACCATGTCGGGTGAGTAGGGAGCCTGACGACACACAGGAAGTTGTGCTTGGCGATGAAAGCCTGAATCAAAATTTCGTGAACACTCTCCTCATGCCCAAATACTCGTTCAAAATTGAATATACCGATTCGATTGAATGGTTACTGCTTGGGTATCACCAAGCTTTTGGCAAAATTTGATACAATATCGCTGCTCAAGTTTCCCTGTCATTTTACACAAAAACTGAAATCCGACGACCGTTCACTACACATGTTCACTCGTTGGCCGACTGTTAGCAAATGACGCTTTCTGCAGGCGGGAAAAATAAAATCACGACTGCGCATGAGTGTCCCCTCTACATTTACACTGAAGAAAGTCTCCCGCGCTTCACTGGTTTTGGCAGGGAAAAAAATAAGGTTCGATACTTCTTGAACACACCTCGTATAAACGTGTTTCAAGAAAATGGGCATTTTTCTTGAAAAGTCTTTACATTTTTTAAACTAATAGTAAGAAATGCTACAGTGTTGTACACATCATTCGACGTACTCTGCAATTCCACCAGAGATCAACGATGTTGCCAACTCAACTCAATATTGTATTTTTCAAATTGCATTACGTTGGATTATTACACATTTCAAACTCAAATGTTAAACGAAAAACTTACAATACAACATTAAATATGAAATTTATTTTCATGTAAATGAAAGAACATTTGTTTGAAGCAATTCTGTAGCAGTTCCATACAACATTACCAACAAATGGTATACTTATCTTCAAATCGAATATTTCAAGATTTATTTACCGGGAATTCCGTACCCTTCTTCCACTATCTGATATTCATATGTAAAAGAAAACAAAAATTATACGATGTGATGAAACTCAAATTTATATAGCTACGTAAACTCAAGAGCTAAAGTGTTAATAATTTTGTGCTCAGAATGAAAAGATCGTATTTATTTAATTTGACATACAAAATGTATCTGACTGATCAAAATCACTTCTGTAACACACTCAGTCAGTGTTAACAAATAAATAAACACTGAAATTATGAGTTACGCTGTGGAGCAAGTATGCTTGAAGATCACAGTGTTTCATATGAAGCTTCTTCGCTTTTCTGCGTTTGCAGAAGTGTCTGACAGAACGTTCCCTTCGCTTTCCAAATCACAACACCAGGTTGTGTGAATGCCATCTGCTCGCCGGGAAGAGAACCACGGTCCAACGGAGCATGAAGAATGCGTCGTATAGCAGCCACAATCTCGGAAAACACGATCACTCGCTCATAAAAGCAAAAAAGTCTCGAAACTAGGCAGCAGAAAATTAAGGGCAACAAAATGTACGAGAAGCTATCTGTTCGGTTTTAAACCCTCTTGCATAAATTCAACATGAGAAGATATATTACATTGTAAATTCGTTTCCATATTCAATACGAATATCTGGTACTTTATTAAGCGCCATTTTTCCTATGATAAGAATTTTCTCCATTTTAGTTTCTCCTATCTATGTGATATGTGAACAATGGTGCTTTCCTCTTTTCTCCCCATTCGGAAACCCCTTCCATATTTTATCACGGAGGGAGTAATTTACGTTTCGTTTTTTCTACAAGATAATATAATATAAATTGTTCGCATAGTTATGAACCTAACTCGGTTGAAATTTAACTCTAGCTCTGCATTTTACAGTTCTCGCAGGCAAACATTAACAAAATAATGTGAATGAAGGCATAAACTATGTTTTTTTTTTTTTTTTTTTAATATTATTTGTGCCCACGCCGGCTTGAGTTGGTAGGGAAAAGGCAATGAATCTTCAAAAGTAGCCTATGAATATTTGAGCCTTTCTTTCTGTTGTACTGCACAGAGCACAACTGTTACGAACAATCGGAAAAAGCAACAGAAAACAACCTAAGGATTTTGAAATTTGAATATTGAAAATAAAGAAATTGACAAAACAACGGAAACCAAAAAATGAAATGAAATCTTTCAGTTCTTCTCACGATTATGCTGGCTAGGCTAAAGGAGACGCGGTGATGGGAAGAAATGAATGGAATGAATAAAGTGGGAAGAAACGGGAGAACCCCTAGAAAACTCACGCACACGGTGTTTGTCCACCACGAAGTCCACCTGGCGCGAGCTGAGATCGAACCAGGAACCCCACGTACCACAGGTGAACGCTCTACCACTACCACTGAACCATCGCAGCCCCTAATGAAAAACAAACTAGGAAATTGGGAATATAGAGGGAAAATAGTAATATTGGAGACAGGGTTGGCTGGTTTAAACCAAAAAACAAAAAAGGTTCGTAAAAGTGTAACTATTCATAAAATCTTGATGAACACACATTTGTGGGTTATCACGTTTCACTCCCATATATTACTCTTACTATATTCAGATCTAAATTCCACGTTCATTACTCAAAGAGATTATATTACAAAAGCAACCTTTTTTATGTACCTTTATAGATGTTCCTTTTATATATATATATATATATATATATAGTTTGTTATTATTGTTATGCGACCAAAGGAAAATTCTAAACATTGTTTCGTTTTAATAATGTTTACTATTGATAAAATACATCGAAATGCCGTACTTTTTTAGGAAGGGGTCATACAAACCCCACGAGAAGCAATTATTGAAATCATAAGAATCTTTGGTAACTATTTATGTATAAATGGGTCAGAGCCAAAGTGGACTTAAATAATTCGTATCTTTATTCATTTTTCTTTATTCATGATATGCACAGTAAGTAGTTATATTTGTTTAACTTGGACTAATAAAAGTTGTAGTAAACTGACTTGGACTAAATTAGTTCTTCTGTACTCTGTAGTACTTTGAAACTGTCCATATGTAATTCTGTATAATGGTTCCACTTGTGCAATTGTTTGTTTTTGTCCTAAATGACTGTTGACGATTACATTAAGAAATATGTAAAAATTAGTCCAACGTATTTTTATCAGGAATCCTTCGTGAGTGAGTCGGCAGACGTATCGCATTTGTAGCCAATTAGTCCCGGTTTCGAATTCAAATGGAGGACAATTTCTCTTGGATGTAAGCCGAGAAGCGGTTTGGATTCCTCTTTAAGCTTATGCGACCCCTTCCAGCATAACCCGGTTGTTGCATACTAACACCAAGGCGAAATAAGCTTATTTCTGTCTATATGTGGTATAAATACATAGAGCAAATTATTTAAACCAAAAAACCTGATTTAAACAAAAAAAATACCTGGTTTTTTGTTTTTTTCAATAAAAACCATGGTTTTTGCCAACCCTGATTGGAGATACCGGTAATTAAAAATAATAAACTAAGCTGGTTCCAACTGTATTAAGAGAAAAAACTGAATTCTCAACAACACAGTTTATAATTTAAAATGTTTATTGTCATGACAAAATAATAAATATAATTTGAAAACGGCAACATGAAATTTTCAATGCGTATTTCTTAATTACTAGAATGGCGAACCAGGTTTGAAATATATAAAATATATGATCACACGGTCAGAGAAGATATGGTTTCTGGAAAAAGCGCCTTGATAATGAGGATGTGATAAAATTGTTCGTTCTCTGGCGGAAGTGAATGGATACAGTGGAAATGTGACCGTGGACGAATCAAACACATTACAGGAAAACAGTTTTATAAATGCGACTGAGAATGATCCGGATCCAGTGACTGTGAACGAACTGGATAAAATCCAGAACAAAACCGATTTT
The DNA here is from genome assembly GCF_964235325.1 of Thermobia domestica. NCBI lineage: Eukaryota > Metazoa > Arthropoda > Insecta > Zygentoma > Lepismatidae > Thermobia > Thermobia domestica. The sequence goes on from NC_137455.1 coordinate 66,406,175, forward strand.
ACTATTAAGAACGGATTGAAAAAAAATCCGTGTCTCAAAATATGTTAGTTATGTAAAATGGATGTAATCAACATGTAGACATGCGCTAAGCAAGGCATTTTGAAAATGAGAATCTGAGTCTATGAATGGAAAGCATTGTTACAACCTCTGGTTTAGGTGAGGCATCACAGGCCGTAAATAATATTGGAGATGTATATAATCAAAAAAGTTATTTTGAAAGATCATTTTTTTACGGAGGATAACTGTTTGCAGGATTGCAGCTAAAAATTAGATCAAGCTGGTGAGTCGAAGTAATCGAATTCTGAACAGGAACACCGAAATGGTAAAGGTAGTAGTAGCTTACTTGTGGATGAACGGAATAGTGACTTCAATTATACTGATAATCGTACCACTAAAATATGTTTTAAATATAGAATTAATATGGTATCTAAAGCAAACAGTACATTCTGTGAGTCAGTATCCACTATAGGTTATTCCGATCAGATTACTCGTGGTAAAAATAAATATGAGATTTAAGAGATTTAAGGGCAAATATGCAAGAAAGTCATTTCATTTGCTGTAGAAATAATAAAATGGATAATTTTTAAGGTCGAACATGCAATGACAGGAGAAACTGCCAATTGATACAATTCAAACAGTCGGCTTACATACCGATTTGAAATGAATTTAAATATTAATAACATTTACGAAGTTATAGTCCTATTTCCTTCTGTGTTATTCAGTTTATTAAGCTGTTTCATTATTTTATTCCATAAATATAGGAATAAAGGAAACGTGATATGAATTTAATTTAACGTGCCGGTAAAAGCGTGTTACTGGGTAAGAGTCTGTGTAAACAGAATAAGACAGTTTGATTAAAGACTAGGAAATAATAAATAAGATACTGACGAAGATAAAACTATTCAAGATCAAGTAAACAATTATTGTATAATTTGAGCAAAAAGAACGTTAAATGATGAGAAGCCGCAACTAGAAAGTATTATGATCAATGTCCATTATAATCAGAAGTAGCTTTAGTAACGTATTCTCTTCGTGACATTTACACAGCGATAAGTTACATGCATTAATAATAGAAACTAGGATTGTACTTTGTAACAGTGGCGCAGTTACTGAAGTTACGCTCCTTGTACGATGGCTAATTTGTCTATGCTTCTTCACTTCAACCCAGAAGTCAATTGAGTGCAGGCTCCTTGAAGCCTATTCGAACACACGTGTGTTGCTGTTCAAATACCAGCTTGAAAGTAAAATTTCTAACTTGTTGACAGTTATTGGAAATGAGGCATATGACCACATCTGTGGTATTTGCTGGCCACAACCACCTAGAGAGGAGTTGAAAGCAGCGATGAAAAATTATTATAACGTTGAAAATCAACATCATTTCGGAATGTTATTACTTTCACACTATAAGTCGAAAGTAACATCAAACGATTGCCAACCTCATTTTAGACCTAAAGAAGCAACTTGGCACCTTTACACTCCTTTGATAGTCACTTAACGCAAAATTTTCAATAAAAGCAGTACAACATGCTGTTCTACGTTTGCAAGAGGGATATTTCCAAAGTCTTGAGAACTTGTTGTAAATGTTTAATTTCATTAATTTTCATTTTCCATTTTGGTTTCTCAATGTCATTTCGCTTAACTATATCCATTTCTCCCCGTCCAACGCGAAATAATTTTTCACGCCATTTTCTGGGAATTTCGGAATATCATTTACTCTGGTGCATATACACACACACCTTTATGACACTTGAGTTCTGAAATCGCACACTATACAGAGGTTTCTTCAGTTCTGGGAATATATTAGAGTTGCCCAAACTTTCTTTCTCCTGCGAGCTGTTTGTGGTTTTGCACTATCATGTTGTAGCAGTGGTAGTTTATGGAGCTTTCCAGATCACCGTTTGATAAGCATTCGGGAAGTGGACCGAACAAAAAGTCACAACACAAGGGTGGATAAAAATATGGAAACACCTGGTATAAAAGAGGTAGCTATTTCAAACAATATTTACGTCTGAATAGTAGGTGTCGCTATGGCCACCGGCACATCCTGTGAGGTATACAACCTGACCAATCGAAAGATGAGCCAGTTACAGTTGGCAACCGTTCCGTGGAGATTATCGTGTATCATGTCTAAGCTGACAGAGTTTCAAAGAAGGCAAATTGTGGGTGTGCGTATGGTGAGAGCTTCCGTGACGAAAATAGCGGAAATGTTTGGTATATCAAGAGGCACAGTCTCGAAGATTATGACTGCCTACGAGTGTTCTGGAAAAATCGCATCAGCGAAGCACCAGCGTGGACAAATTGTGTGTCGCGTAACAGAGATAAACGCACATAGGGTAGGGTTGTGACCAAGCAGAAGATCACCACGGCACCAAAAGTCACAGCTGAGCTAAACACAATGCTTACAAACCCTGTTAGCGTCAAAACTGTCAGAAACGAACTCCATACGCAGGGTATTTATGGCAGATCTGCAATTCCCAAACCACTCGTAACTATTGACCATGCTGCTATACGGAGACAATGGTGTAACGCCCATAAAAACTGGACAATGGAGCAGTGGAAGACTCATCTGGTCGGACGAGTATTCCTTCACATTGTTTCCAACTGCTGGCTGAGTTTACGTGTGGAGAACGCCAACACCAGCGTACGATACAGGCTGTCTGTTTACCAAAAGTGAAGCATGACGGTGGTTCAGTGATGATTTTGGCAGCCACATCCTGGTGTTCTGCCGAACCCATCATCACCCTGCAGGGACATGTCACTGCCAAGGACTACGTAACCATTTTGAGTGTCCAGCTGCATCTCATAGTGCAAACTTTCTTCCCAGATGGTAATGCTGTGTTTCAAGATGACAAAACCCCTGTTCATACAGCACACATTGTCTAGGTCTGGTTTGATGAGCACGAAGATGAAGTGTCACATCTGCTATGGCCTCCACAATTGCCAGACCTCAATATCATAGAGACCTTATGGTCACTTTTGGAGACCAAGGTGCGAGCCCGCTACCCACCACCGTTGTCTCTACAACAACTTGCAACTGCTTTGGCAGAAGAATGGTACAACATCCCTTTGACAACCATACGTGACCTGTATTTCTCCATTTCCTGTTGACTGCTTGCCGTTCTGTGTGCCAAAAGTGGACCTACTCGCTATTAATAAAGGTAATGTGCAAATTTTTCAGGTGTTTCCATATTTTTGTCTATCCTCTATAATAATCCGTTTTAATTAAGATTGACTTTGGTAACAAATTTCCAGAACAGAGTACAGAGTATCCAAGAACAGAGTATGATAGGATAAATGTAGGAAATCCTACTAACAGGAGGAACAGGACGTGTCTGAAGTAGAAACCTTTCTCTTAGTCTACGCCGTTCTTTAGCCTGACTTTTGGTTCCAGATTGAAGTACGAGATTCATATTTCGTCGTGTGTTTTCCTTTATAGTCACAATAACTTCCCATAACGAGGAAATAGCTCTGGGAGTTGACAACTGCTTCCTGTCCCATCCCGACCAATGGAGCATACAGAGAGCTCGAACTATGCTGACTCTCAAATGATCATACAGAATCTAATCAGCTTGTCGTGTACAATGCCTGTACTCCCACTAACATCGCATCCTTGAGAAAAGAAGTTTCTCACAGCAGAGGTGTTAGCATCGTTTGGAGTTATGTTTCGGCGTCCACGAAGATTGCTTTCTAGAGATGACCCGCTTACTGTAACTCGATCAACCCAACGACAAACCGTACTTCTGGATTCTTCTGATTCGCCCAATATTCCCTCCAATCGTTAAAACGATTTCGAATGTTTCAACCTAATCTTTTGACAGAAAGAACACAATGGCTCTTTCAAAATTAAGCGCGTCTACCATATTAACCAAAATTAATTGAAAAACATTTCATACCTAAGAAGAACCTGAATCATACTGCCGATGTTGACTAATATCGTTTAATAAACACGTTCACAACGTGATTACACACGGAAGCATTAATTATCATCCATGTATCATTAAGCAATACAGCAATTCCCATAAATTTGGAAACATCAATCGCAATAACTTAAGCAGGCCAAAGTGTCATAAATTTTAGTCGTGTATTGGCAAATAGAGGAATTTTACAAAACCTGTGATCAACAACATTGAAAATCCACGAATCCACTGCTTACTTTTAAATAAAATACTATTTATTTTGGTTAAAAATAAATATATAAACATAAAGAAATATGAAAAATGATTTTCATTTCTATGTGCATAGCATATACAGGTTGCCCCAGAAGGAAATCGCATCATTTTGGAAGGTCATTTTAAGCAAAAGATTTCCTATGACAGTATGTCCTATTCTCGACGATTTGTTGAACAAGTTGTTAACCATTTTGATCTTACGTTGAACGAAAGTATTTATTCCTCCTTATTCTACAGATGTATTCGAAAGTAGTTATTCTACAGATGTGAGATACAGCGAATTTGAACAGTGAATAATTGAGGGGAATCTTGGGAACTGTCCCTCAAAAATTTCCTTTTCAAGATTATTTAAGGGAATTAGATTGCAACACTGTCCCAGAGGAAAACGAAAAAACATTACACGAGAACACTATTGTATACTGAACATTTTACGCGAAAATCCACGTTATTTATTACAATAACAACCGGTAAAAAAAATTAAAAGTGGCCTAGCGCAATAGAACTACATTTAAGGAAACGTTCAAGGAAGTATAGCTTTTCTGTATTTACCCTATAATGACATAGAGCATTTGAATGGTGAAGGAATGATCTTTCCAACGGGATGTAGCATATGGCATTATTTGTAAATAAATGGAAGATAAAGAAGAGGATCTTTAATCCCTTGTTTCTGACGTTCAACAGATTTTAACTGGAAACACTGTTAACAAATACTGTGCAAACGCACTTTGCTGTAGCGAACATAACACTGTCACTTATGTCATCCCCTATAACGATAGTGTCTAACGCATATCTGGCTATCACTACACGACATGTTCAAGAGAAATTTATCTTGTTCACGTGCCCATTACAGTCTAAGACGTTTCTGGTTGTGGATCAATGGAAGCTGACGCAAAGGCATGTGCACAACCAGTCCAGAGTATAGCAGATGATGTCCACGTACACAAGTCTACACCCATTAGTGGACGATACTGTATGGTCTGTCAAGGTCGGGCAGTTATTTAATGGTGTAGTCATATTGCGCTGTCTACTGTCCGATCGTCGCTGTGTACGGTTCTCTTCCCTCCCATATCACTGTTGAAGAGGTATGTTCTGTAAGCGCACTGACTTCGCAATTCAAGTTTCCGCCTTTCCGATGGCCGACCATGCGACCACGTTCGAATACAGTTGTTACCTTACGTTTTGTCCCCATAACATTAAAAGGCACAGTAACGCCTCGCCATGCGTTTTCAGTTCGCTTCATTACTTGAGTACTACGTAAACCCGTCAGGATCCTGCTACACGCACTGAGCCGAGGATAATGCTGGGCCTATGTTTGCGTCATCTCACTGAAATTGTAATTGTTCACACTTCAACCCTGATGTATAAATACTTTGAATTCGGATTCATTCGCTCTTGTGTGTATTCTTTCTTGGTGTTACAAATGTTATAGACAGAGCTATGTTTAAGTAAGAATACCATAACACTTTTTCTTTGCTTATAGCCACCTGAAATCACAGTCAGGAACTTCTAAGTTTAACATACTCTTCTTGCCTTCGCCTACAAACGAACTCGATACTCATTCGTCTTTGGTATTACTTCTGTATATGCAATAGCAACGTTATTGGAATTCTTTCTTCTAAGAAAATCTCAACTAGTCATTTAACTGACGTTACGGAAATACAATACTTGGAAACACCCACAATACCAACACAAAATCCAAACGCCCACTTGATATTTAACGCGCTTCTGAACTTCACTCCAAAGTTGTATTATTAAGAGAAAAATTCGTCTGGAAGAATTCGTTCCTAAAGTTACTGAAGTTTCATTCAACAAAAAGAAGTACTCAAAAATTTTTAACAACAAAGTAACTATTCTTGTCCACTCTTCGAGCTTCCGTTACAAAAAATAAATAATAAAAGAAACACTAGCTTCTGAAGACCGCAAATCTATCCCAGAATCTCCTATAAATTGGCATCTGGCCATATTGGTACTTGTATTATTTATAAAAAATAAAAAATAAAAGAAAATGAAAAAAATAAAAAGTTCGGAAATACTTCCATTGGAAACAAGTTTTCAAAACCTCAAATTTTGTTAATCAAATGCTTCGAATGTTACCGCGATTGTTCCCTGTTCTCGAAACCAGAACTGAGTTAAATTTAAACTCACTTTGTGCTGCAATATGTATGAGGAACTTGATCTGACTGACTGTTTTTAGCTTAACGATGAGTTGTTTAAACGGAGTTCGTCATTTCTTATTTCAAAAGCTCCGACTACGGTTAGAGTATCGAAAACTCGGCCTAATGTGAACCGAAGGGTGGCCGGAGGTTGAAAAAGAATAAGAACGAGTTTCCCCAGAAAATACAGTACTGTACTTGTATGTATTGGTTGCTTGAGAATTAAACAGAGAATAAACTGCCTAAATACCCTTAAACAAAGGAAAAGTACGTACTTTATGAAGACATAGACCCTTTACTATACATGAAAATGAAAATTAATGAATACACATTGCGCAGTAATTTACCTGATAAGGCAGACCTCAGAAAAATATTTTATGAAGGCATAAACGGATCTGCGCGCAGTGTTTCTTCGCCCTGCCAGGGTGCGGCCGAGCTATCGGGACTGCCGGGTTATCGAGTACTTCATGATTACCAACATCGAAAAATTGATGCACCTATCAGAACCGAACTCAATATCAAAATTCATCGTACTAACCATCCACACAACACGTTCACGATATTATTATTAAATAAATATGATTCAACAATATAATATATTTTACAAGAGTTTGTGCCCTGCACCTCAACAATATGTAATATCATAGTAACGCTTAAAATACCTTCGTTAAAGAATATATATTTCCTGGAAAAAAAAGAAGAAATGTGTATAAAATTTGCCGATAGCCATACGACATTGGGTTTTTTATTACTTTCGCTGTCAGTGAAATATAATATATTAGTTCCAGATCAACAGATGAGCAGCAACAGTCTTGTGAAGAAACAGATAATTTACTACTTCTAAAAATGTACATATTATTTCCCTACACTAAATGATCACTTTACGTCTAACGAAGGTGAATACTTTTAATGCATTTCGCTAGGATGAGTTAAATATAGCTTTCAGCAACGAGACTATATGAGACGTGAACCTACAGCTCAATGTGGTTCGGATGTTACATTAAGCTAGTGAGGGATTAAGTACTCATGTTAAATTCACCTGGTTTCAGAAGTACCCAAGTTATTTGTCTTTTGTCACCTTCCTTTCCTTGTTTTGTAATACCTTTAAAAAAATCGCATGCTACAATTATATCCCAATAAAGAAAAGAACATGTCATAACAAAACACAATTATTTTTGTGCTTTTAGTACTGGATATACCATTCATTAATGACTAACTGTAGTCAACGAGCACAAACTCTTTTCAGTTCCGAACTCTCCTTTACGCTCTGGTTGGGAATTCTGAATTTTCTCACCATCTGGTTCGGAAGATGCCGCAGGTCCTTAGCAGAATTAAGAAAATGAAAATGAAATGAAATCTTTGAGTTTTACGTCCCACGGTTATGCCGGTTAGGCTAAAGGAGACGGTGATGATGAGTAATGAATGAAATGGTGGAATGAAAAAAGTGGGAGGAAACGGGAGAACCCCAAGAAAACCCACGCACATGGTGTTTGTCCACCACAAAGTTCACTTGGCAGGGGCTGGGATAGAACCCGGGACCCCAAGTATCAGAGGTGAACGCTCTACCACTGAGCCACCGCGGCCCCCCAGCAGAATTAAGAACTGGAAACGAATGATTCAATAAACTGTCTGGGAGTGAACCATAGCAATATCCTAGTAAGTCAAACGGTATATTTGGCGAGTCGTCCTAATAAAAGTGATATGCCTTCTCCAATTTTTATACACTGAAGAATAAACTGTGGCGCAATACTGTGTCAACTAATTTACAACTGTCACCGCCTTCAATAACTGCCGTATTTAGAGTAGTATCGAATACAGCCTGTAACCCACACCATCATACTACTAGCTATATGCTTAATGGTCAGCTTTAAGAATTGTTTTTCTAGAATCTTATTATTTGGCCTTCGTAATCCGATCTCCTCTCATTAGAGCTAAATTGATAAAACTTGTACTTCTGCCATAGTATGCACCATGGATGGGCATCATACGTTTCTTATAGTTTGATAGATAGCTTTAATGCCTGTCCATTCTGCAGAATCCTCAGCTAACTTTGAAGCACATACCAGAAATTCTTTATTCACTGTATTGATAATATGCCGTATTTCCGTTGTTTTAAATCGCAGTCCCAATAATCTTGGGCTTATTAATCGCAGCTTGTTTTCAATTGTTCCTGCCTCTTAATAAGCGCCCCGGACAAAAAAACTTAGTCACCCCCTTGGTACTTACGTCAATACCGTGTAGCACCGCCCCTGGCCTGGATAATAGCCTGGATGCGGTCGGGAAGGGAGTCCACAAGGGTCTGTAAGGCCGTCACATCCAGTTGAACCCACTTACGGAGGATAAGATCACGCAATTCCACCAAACGTCGGGGATGCTGATGTCGACGTTTCACCCGCTATTCCAACTGGTCCCACAGATGCTCAATTGGGTTGAGGTCCGGCGATTTTGCGGGCCATTCGAGGTGTGGTAGGGTATCTGAGTGTTCCTCAAACCAGTGACATATGGGTCCGGCTCTGTGAACCCTGCTGTTGTCGTCTTGAAAAATGGAGGTGTCTATAGCAAAGTCATCGCGAGGAAAGTGACTGAAGGGCAACGCCTGCTCATCCAGGATGTTCAAATAAACGCGCTGGTTCATGTTTGTGGACACCTCAATGAGTGGGCCCACCCCATAGTACGAAAAACACACCCAGAACATGACAGACCCACCCCCGGCCTGCACCTGACCTTCCACACACTCCGAGTGAAATGCTTCATGTGGCCGTCGGTGGACACGACGCCGGGCGTTATTCGAATACAGGCAAAATCGTGATTCGTCAGACCATATGGCAGGGTGCCAGTCTGCTACTGTCCATGTTTGATGATTATTGGCCCACTGTAGACGAGCAACTTTATGTGCATGTGTGAGCAGTGGCCTTTTGCGAGGTACCCGACTCCATATGTTCATTGCATGCAGTTCCCGTCACAATGTTCTCTCGCTGACAGGTTGGACTGGGCCTGCATTCACGGACTGCAGTAATTCCTGGCGGGTTTGGAAGTGATTACGATTCACAAGCCTGGCAACTCGTCTTCGGGCACGATCTGTGAGGATCTTTTTCCGTCTGTATTTTACTAATAGTGCATCGCTCGCTAAATATTATCCACACAATAGTGGATTGTACATGCACTAAAAAATTAACGTTCATAGCTCTCGGATATGTTCCATGAACACGTTACCAAATAGTTAAGAAAACGCACGGCGTCAGGTGTGGCAGTGCTTCCTTGATTCCGAACGATAGCCCGGTAACTTACAAAGGAAGCAGGTGAAGTGGTACACGGGGATCTGTATGTGTTATACATCACTGGGAAGGTCACACTGAGTACACCTCATATGTGAAATATCTTGCTTGAACGGGGGTCTGTAGGAGTCGTGGCGACCATTTGACGATTCGAACAAGACACGCAGCAAAACACCAGAAAACGCTGACAAATTATGAAGCTACGATGTAATTGTTTTGAGACGTGTAGGTTTAAAAGGTAGCTGAATACGAATCTGACATCAAATGTTTACAAATCAAAATGGCGGACCAACATGGCGGACACAAATTACAAAAAACAAGCTATGAATTTGAAATTGGGTATATAGAGATATTCGACGTCGCTATGTATGAATCGGATACCAAAGTGAAAAATTCAGAACGGCATATAAATCTGTTTCCTAATTTCATTACTATTGGAAAATTTGCTGTTTTACGACTACCATTACTTACAATTAACCATTAAAGGAACTTAAAGCTTTCTCAAGACTGCGTGTGCTACTATTTTACCAACAGCTATAACATAGTATTACTGAATTTCCTATGAAGTTTCACAACTTACAAATATAGAAATAATTAACTACTCAAGGTTAATTATTTCGCGTAATATGAGCACAAGTAATACATTATATTGAACGAAACATTATTCTGCAACAACTTTGGGAAGTATGTTGAACATTGCGAAGAAATGTACCCACAGGTCTTAACAGAACAAGGAGGAAACGAAAAGGAACATTAGTAGACATCCATAAAATACTACACTCAATAGAAATAGATCTCCACCATAATTTACTTCTATATCTATCATCGTTTTAAATATCCCCTATTATCATTTCTTCTTCAGCATGATCTTCAGCATTTTTTTAATTTATATTTCTAGTGTACTACAATGCTATTGATTCGCTAAATTAAAAAACTTTGACTCCCTTATGTACAGAGTTTCAATTCTATCTTTACTTGCTGAACTTTTAAGATTTGATCCTTCGTCCATTTCTGTTGCATTTATTTCGTCAAGCAAAGCTTCAATAAAATTAAGTATGCCGATTTCATATAATACTTTTTCCATTTAGGAAATCTTAAGATTAACCATAGAATTTTGGGATATCTCTAAGAAACATCTATAGAAAATCCTATATAATATATTAGATGGGTTTAGTATATTTGAATTGAACACTTCCAACTAGGTTATTTGTATGTGCATCTGTGTTGTTGTATCTGGATTGCTTGTTCCATTGTATACGAAATATCATACTAACAGAGAGCAAACAACAACATCCTTATATGAGGTTAGCACCACCTAGATTACCAACGAGATGTTCCTCTAGACTCGCTCCCAACTGTTTTCAATATGCAACAAATTGTGAGCAGACAATAAAAGTAAAGATGACTAAAGTATGTTCAAACTAACTCAATTTTGCTTTTTAATTCACAATTAATTTTTTCGTCAATTTATTCCTCCATGTTTCATTTACGGCTGTATAAATTCCTTATACGTTGTTGTTTGTGAAAACTGCAACACCAAGAAAAGAACGACAGGAATGTGTCAAACATACGATTTCTAGAGAAGAATATATGTCTTTCGAACGATTGAAGTTTCAGCACGACTCTACATTCGTAGGTCCAGCAGTGTCCACTGTTCGGTGATCGGAGTAGCAATACAAAAGAGTGATTTATTCAGATTGTGGAGCGCGAAAAACAGAACAGGAAACATGGGGGCAAGTGTCACCATATTTCATAGACGAAGGGGCAATACAAACATATCACTTCCTTCGAACGGTTCTGAGTAGAAGACCTGCGGAAACGAACCACGAACTTCGTGCGCGTACAAGGCATTAGGGCATGCAACCACGACAGTGTGGAGGTAATGGAAAGAATACAACAGTGCAAAGAGATAGTGAAGAGATCGCACAATTTGACCACTTTATGGAATGACAAGCATTTCATCTGGACTGCTGTCACCGAATGTACAGCAACAACGGTATAAGCTCGACACCAGAAGTAGCAGGAACACGATTGTCTGCGTTAACAGTTCGTCGATATCTGCTTAACACTCGACTGGTGACATGCATGCCTTGACGTAGACTTCCATTGACACACAACCACAAACTCCTCAGGTTACAATAGGAAAGTAAATACAGTCACTGACTCACTGAGCGGCAGACGATCCTATTGTCGAATGAGTCCTCATAGTGATACCCACATATCCCTTAAACACTATCGTAATGAACGCAATCTGCCAGCATGTAGGATGCATTGTCGAGCGTAATAGTAGCCGACCGTGAGGTATGGTTGTGGGGCGCGTCATTGGGTACAACACGCTGTCTTCGCAGCTACGCATTGAGGGCAATCTCTTCAGTTACGTAAGAGAAGTTCTAGAGGCCGAGATCACACACTTCCTTCAGACAACTCCAGATGTCATATTTTAGTAGAACAATGCCTGGTCACATGTGCAAGCCTTCTCTAAAGAGCGACAAGTACTGCAGCTTTCGTAGCCGGCAAGGTCGCCTGACATGTTACCCATCGTACATGTATGGGATATGGTTGACGGGCACCATTTTTGTCTTGGTTCTGAGGTAGGCAGTGTTGAGTCCACACAAGCTGCATGACATGTTTGGCGTGTGGTCTACTACCCACGTACGTACCTCGGGCGGTTGCTCTTCTTCCAGATTGGTAACATATATATCTTATGACCGGCCTCTGTTATTTGCACTAAAGTGCTCTAGTTGTTCTACGAGGGCTATCCAGAAAGTAGATTACGTTTTAGTCTGTGTCCGCTAGGGGCGGGGCTAGCGCGGCCATCTTGGGGTCAGAGCGTTGCGCAGCTCAGTCGGCATCTAGCCGTGCTAGTGAGAGGTTCGTGCTGTGCTCCGTAAAGATACTGTGACGGTTTGAAATGTCTGCGTTAATTGAAAATCCCGCGAGCTGCGAGGTGCGTGCAGTAATAAGGTTTCTGACAGCAAAAAACTGTAAACCGATAGAAATCTATCGGCAGCTGTGTGAAGTGTATGGGGACAACATTATCACTGAAGGTGGAGTGCGACAGTGGGTCATAAGATTTAAAAATGGCCGAACCAATGTTCACGACGAAGATCGAAGTGGGAGACCCAGCAAAGTGACTGCCGAACTTGTCGAAAAAGTCGATGTTAAAGTCCGTGAAAATCGAAAGTTCACAATAACGGAACTTTCTTTGAGTTTTCCACAAATTTCGCGAAGTTTGTTGCACGAAATCATCAGCGAAAAGCTTGGTTACCACAAGTTTTGTGCAAGATGGATTCCAAAAATCTTGACAGAGGACCACAAAAATCAGCGAATGGCTGCAGCGTTGCACTTTTTGGACGCCTACAATAAGGATGGTGACTCTTTACTCGATCGCATCGTTACTGGTGACGAAACATGGGTGAAACACGTGAACTGTGAAACGAAATTGCAATCAATGCAGTGGGGGCACACAGGTTCTCCCCAAAAACCCAAGAAATGCATGCAAACAATGTCGGCAAGGAAGATGATGGCGACTGTTTTTTGGGACAGAAAAGGTGTGATTTTGGTGGACTTCCTGGAAAGAGGCACTACAATAAACGCTCAAAGGTATTGCCAAACTCTGCAAAACCTCAGAAGAGCAATTCAAAACAAGCGCAGAGGAATGTTGAGCTCTAAGATCTTGTTGATTCATGACAACGCCCGGCCCCACACGGCAAATGTCACGCGTGAAGTTCTTGAATCTTTTCAGTGGGAGTTGTTTCCTCATCCGCCGTACAGTCCCGACCTGGCACCGAGCGACTTCCACCTATTCCCAGCAATGAAGAAGTGGCTGGCTATGCAGCGTTTTGATGACGACGAACAGCTGCAAGAAGAGGTAACGAAGTGGTTGAAGTCGCAGGCGGCCAAATTTTTCGACGAAGGAATTTCCAAGCTCGTACATCGCTACGATAAATGCCTTAATTTGAATGGTGACTATGTCGAAAAGTAGTATTTGTGTGTGGCTTTCATCTGTATATAATAAAATTTGTTTCCTATACTTTGTTGATTTTTTATTCCAAAACGTAATCTACTTTCTGGATAGCCCTCGTATACTGATGATGTATCACCTTGCCTTATTTGCCATATGGTATGTAACCCATACCACAAATAGAGGAACGAGATACACACATTGCGCGAGAGGATGGAGCAAGAGTCTCTCCCAGTTATATCTACTGGTTGAGGAAACTTTCCTAGCGGGCAGGAGTCAACCAGCATCTGCAGTGTTGGCACATGAGAGTTATAAAAGGCAAATTCAACTCCCTCTTAGCGCCGAAGCCTCCAGATTCGGAATCCCCGGCATGACCACAGCCCGGAAGACTCCAACCTAAATCCGGGAGCCCCTGAGTTCAAGGGAGAGACTTTCGTCCAAGCCCTGCCTACCATGACATTTAAACTCGCGCAGAGGTTCCGCTAACACGTTGAGGTACAATGTACCTCCTCCCAGATCCAATGATACATTCCAGTCGCCATTTGAGAGAAGGGTAGTAACCACTGCTCTATCTGGTAGGATTACAAACAGCTTAATAAGAGGTTTGTCAGGAACATATCTAGCGCCTGTCTAATTCGACGCTATGGGTACAAAGATTCTGACTGCACATGGGCACTTCACGCCATACTGATTTACCAAGGTTAGATGTATATCATAGTACTGAAATCGTAAATATTTCTGCATGGCAGTCCTTTCTTGTGTCGTTTTGTAGCAAGCATTCATTCGTAAACTTATTATAACCGTATAAGCTCTTTCCAAATCCGACGAACTTTGAAAAAAACATAACAAACAAAGTACTGACTCCCTACCTGTAAACTGGGATGACATCCAAGTTCCAGCAGCGTCTTCACTACACCTACGTGACCTTTGTTCACAGCAATGTGTAAAGCAGTTTGGCGTCCTTTATTTCTGGCATTTAAGTCAGCACCTGCATGTGCAAGCAGCTCCATTACTGCAGGTTCATCTCCAAAGGCAGCATGGTGCACAGCTCTATCACCATCTTTATCCTAAATAAGAAAAGGAAAACACAATAAATAAAATATTAAATTTAAAGTTCTAGACGTTCATGGTTGCTAATGAATAATGAAAACAACTAGTAGAAATATAAGCTGGAAGGAAACAAAGAAGCTTCGTGAAAATGTATTACCAAGGTCATGCTCGTTAGCACACCAATAAATAAAAGTGTGGCGCCATAGAAAGAGAATGGTCAAAACGGAGGGTGAAAACCTTTTTTATTTTACAGGCCACATTGACAATGTCCATTTTCCAAGAAGGCCGGATATGAAAATTTTGCGACAGATTATGTGGGTACCCGTACCAATAGTTCTCGCGAATTACGAGTATTCATAAGGTCATGCGGCTACATGTAACGATACTAATGTCTTTATCGGAGGCTTCCCTGGAAGTCTTAAGAAAACCTCATATTACTGTTTATCTTTCGTGAGGAGTTTGTCTAAAATGTACATGGAATGAAACGAATGAAGAAAGAAAAGTAAAGCTAACAGCAATCCCAGCCACATTCATGACGTAAACAATATTGTTGAATATTGACCTATACATTTGTCACTTGATTTAACAGTCCAACACAACAAGAATATCTAGCAGAAATTACAACCGACACTAGTAGGCATGTGTGGTCCATCAACGAATCAAATGAGGATATGAGCTCCATCCAGTCGGCGCCATCCTGTAACCCAGTTCTCTTGAAACCAATATAGTGATGGAAAACGACCTCTACTCCGAAAGTTATCTCGCATGATGGTCTGTGCACCAGTCAACTATACCGGATTCATGCCCTGGTCGAGGTTCCGACTCCACGTTAATATAAGATACCGTCCTTCATAACCTAGGTATTCCATAACGACACAAAACAAAAAATCCAGTGGTTTAGTTGCAATAACACAAGTTGGGTCTGAAAAAATTATTTCTAGATTGCTGTGCTGTTTACACTTGTCAGTGCGAAAATCACTTGTATTCTGTATGAAACCTAAAGTACATTACAAATGGATTTTCCAATTGCAGCACTGCCTGATTACGTGAATATTTAAAAAATTGTCAACCAGGCCATAGTTCATTTCTATGGGTCGTGATATGCAAACATATCGAAGGTCAAGAGACCAAGGCTGAGTAAAGAACAAAAAACAAAAAGTGCCATAATACGAAACTTTTATATTTTACTAGATATCAGTTATCTTGAAACTGAAGAATACGTTATTTCGGACACTCTGAAAGAATCATAAAATGATGACTCAAATATAAAGACCAAATTAACATCACCTGTACCGTACAAACTATACGAGAAAATTACTCGCAAATGGCAATAAAATGATAGCTTCTTCCAACTAAACGTGCTCAAAATCCTCTACATACTTTTATTTACTACTTCAAGACGGGAAAATCAGTTGCTCGGAACTTAAATGAAAAAGAACTATGTAAGCGTGATAAATGGACTCTACAAAAGTGCACTCAAAACGATGAGAATTTGGAGATTTCGTTTACACTTGTATTTTCATAGCTATGGGTCAGTCTATTGGTCTAGGTTAAAACATCTTTCTAGTCCAGTAAAACCAACAATCTATGTCGAAATTGGGACCCCTTTGCTAGTTTCAGGAAATATTGACAAATTCGAGGCTCGTCATAGCCTTAGCAGTGACACTAGGTATTTAGTGTCACATAAAATACAATGAGGACGTAAAAGCAATATTCTTAAAACGCTGAAGATATTTTATGTGGAGCATCAAACGAAACGGATCACGGAGAGGACTCGAAAATTACACTACTGGATTATAAATATGTTGATATCAACTAAAATTGCAGTCTAAATTTGCTCATGGGTCTATCTCATATAGTAATGTCTAATACGGGTTTAGTTCACGCTTTGTCTTTATAACAGCTGCCGCTCTCGCAAACATATTTGAGATCAGATGGAGAAAGATTTCCTAGGGAATGACAGCCCATTATTCGCGGATGGCTGCAATGATGGCCGTGGATCCTTGCGGTCTTGGATGAAATTGGCGTTCCAAACCACCTAATATAAATATTTAATAAAAGTTTAAATCGGAATTCTGAGCAGGCTAGTCCATTATTGGTCGTTGTTATTGTAATACCACTCCCCTATAGATCGCGCAGTATACATGGGTATTGTCAAACGAACGCAGCGCTCATCGTCAAAACTGGTACAGGTTACAGTTAAGCGGTTAAAATGTTCTTGTAACCCTCTATCGTGACAATGCCATATACAGCAACCAGAGATCCAAGTTCAATGCACAAAGAAAGTACACAGTGGTAACGTCCTCATCTCTACATTTTACTGTAAGCACCACACAGGTCGATGGATGCTACACACCAGGCATTCTCCAAACCCATTCTCTTTCATGTCAAAATGTTAGATTAACCTAGTTGCTTTTACATTGAGGACGTCTCCCGCACCAACTTGTTACACCTGTGGCACCCAATCACCATATCATGTTGGAAGTTCATACTGAGCTCCACAGAACAGCCTATTCTGCTTTCTCCTGAGTTTCTTTGACTGCGTACTTTATTTGCATGTTCCACAAAGTACTTTACGTCAGTGTCTCTCTATAAAACCAAAATATTCTTCGCGGCTGTTGTTTGGATACCGTATTTTTAATCACAAAGTATATGTACTTTGTATCATATAACAGATTATAACAGATACAGGATTTCACGCAGTCAAGATTTTTCATACAATTAATTAGCTTGTTTTCTATTTTTTTCTTTCAATAAATGGCGTCAATGTTAATGCAGTAGGTGGAAGCACTTTTGGCATCGGCTCCGAATCAGAAAGTCGTAGCATATAACATTAAATTGAGACAATTTATTACAACATATTTCTCTCAAGTTAAGTTGTTTAGTTCAAAAGCGAAAGAAATTTCCTCAATCACAAACGTTTTTCTCAAGCACACACAGCATAATGGTACCTACAGAAATTTTTCGTTAATGTGATATACGTTAACTAGCAAAATGTCCTTTTTTCGCATGGGAAGAATAAGGTTATGGAAAATATTTGAAAGATGAACATAACCTCTATCTGGTTTCAAAGTTCTTGTTCACTCAAGTCGATTTCACTGTTTCAACATTTAGGGTTCAGATTTCGTAAAACTCCATCTTAACATCAGGGTTCCCACTCTCTCCCCCCCCCCCCAAAAAAATTCCAGAAACTTTCAAAAACATATCACAATTTTCCAGGACTTCGACACAGGAAAATATAACAGGATTGCAACTGTAGGTTCAAAACACAACAGGATAATGAAAACTGCAGTAGCTTATGCAGTGAATAATAATGCAAGTACAGTATGAATACACAATAATTAAATACACAAAGCGGAGCATAATATGCTGCTTTTTTTTTTTTTTTTTTTTTTTTTTTTTTTTTTTTTTTTGTGGCCTCCTAATTCCCCTTATAGCCACCCGATCCACCCACATCCAGCACATGTATTTTCATTCTTTCTACATGACATTTTAATTGTGCACCGAACAAATTTACAAACAACAAAAATCTATTTTTTGTACATGGCATCTTCATTGCGTGACAGTGTGACAGGTATAATTAGGCAAAAGGAAAGGAATTATATTACAAGTTTTTCAACTGAGTATGGAGTTGTGTGATTTCCTCATCTACAGATATGATCTTATATGAAATTTTACTGACGAGTATGTACTGTTGTGAAATAGACTGATTATAGAGGATTGATACTGGCGCAAAACACAGTTTCTGGAGAATAGTACTAGTGAAGACAGCATCCAAGAATGGATTGACAGACTAGTGGATGAAAGAAGAGAGAAGTTCTCCCAGCCAACCCCTCTGTTGGGAAAAAGAAAGCCCACCAACCACCCACATATGCAGGATCATGACAAATTATTATTCAGCACAGAAACAGGAATAGCAAACAAAAATAGCAACAATTACAATAATGGAGAAAGATCAAAGTCTAATTTAAACATTTAAAAGAGGAAGTCCACAAACTCATTCATTGATTTACTCATCACCAGATCTCAGAAATTATTAGGCGTAGCACTTTTAAATTTTGTATCAATGTTATCCTTGAACCGTAAGCTGTAGGAAACGAAGCTTTGAGAAATGCAACACGTAAAGGGGAAGAGGAGAGCTTGAAAGTTTTCTTTCGTTCTCCAGATCTTCGAAACTATTAGGTATAGAAGTTTGACAGTGTGTACAAATAATCGTCTCTGGTGTCTTAAGCTGCAGATAAGATGAGATTGTGCGAGAAAAGGTGAAGAAGAGGGAAAAAAGAAGGGGTTGAAACTTTTTTTTCTTGGGGGGGGGGCTATATTCCAGTTCTCCGAAATTATTAAACATAGAACACTGTAATTTCGTATAAATATTCCCCATGTATGTTCAAGAGTTCCCACTCGTCCTGGAAATCCTAAAAACCTAGAAATGTCCTTGAATTGATTTAGTCCTGGAAACATCCTTGAAAATGCATTTCTGCCCTTGAAATTTATAGAAAAACTGAATGTCAGATTTTTCATAATTATAATGAAGATTGTAATTGATTGCTATTTGTGTTTGCTATTCCTATTTTTGTGCTGAATAATAATTTGTCATGATCCTGCATATGTGGGTGGTTGGTGGGCTTTCTTTCTCCCAATAGAGGGGTTGGCTGGGAGAACTTCTCTCTTCTTTCATGCACTGGTGCAGATCAGATATAATCTCAGATACTGCGCCAGTATCAATCAGATATTATAATATCTGAGATAGTCAAGTAATCATTGGTGGAACTCTAGAAATGAAGTAGCCCAAGCTCAAAATTAATATTATGGATTGGTTACCGAATGCAAACAGCAAGAAACAAAAGCACAATGAAAACTCACAAACTCTTTTACTGAAAATGTTGACACTTAAGTTTTGGCTGACTCCTTCAATCATCAATTACATGAGTTCTCTTCCCCACTCTTATGTGAAGACTTTCCCAACTGATGGTTGAACAAGTCAACATACAATCAGGCACCAAAATCTTCAGTAAAAGAGGTTATAAGGTTTACTTATGTTATTCTGTTACAAATTTACATTGCCCTTTACACATTAGCTAGTCACACATACAGTATATACTACTAATCCTTTCTTTATATCCAATACATTTGAAATAGGAAATTCAACCTTCTCCTACTCGAATTATAACAATTTCAGTAAATGCTATGTATATAGATAGATACACTTATTTCACGAACGTCCTACATAAAACATGTCTTTAAGTCTACCTACTACATTGTCAGAACTGTTATTGTTAACACTATTTAAATTTTCACTAAAAGAAATTTGTTGCAGAACATTACTTTAACAGCCCTCAAAAAATTCGCTGAAACTAGAAAACCCGCTGACTGTGAGTCTACCGATTGGCTTCTTTATTCCTTATCGTGTGATCGATAAGCCTTGATTATTTAATTTCTGGTATTTTTTCCCCTTCAAAATGCAATGATTAAATGCTTTTTCATGTTATAATAGAAAAAGGAAGATGGAATATAGTGTCATTTCTTCATTCGAGTTGAAATGTTCAAAATTCCTCAGGCAAAAGGCCCTTGCATCTCTACTGCCAAGTGATTATTCTACCTATGAGTATCTATTTATAAGAAGACCAATCACTCTTGATACAACTCAGTAGTGCGGCGGTGGCCACTGATAATACTCGAATCTTGGCATACGGAACAGGTTCCAAGTAACTTACTGGTGAGTTCATATCCTTACTGCAGTGACAAAACAGTCCCACCTCTTGCATTGCACAAAGATTATTTGTGTAATTTCAAACAAATCTCTATGCATGCAGGTTCCGAAATTTACTCGGCGACTCCGTAAATTAAATTGTCACACATTGTATTCTGTACCACTTCATTTTACAGTTTATTACCTCAGATTCTAAAGTTGATATGAAATACGCTAATGATTTATGTTAATTCTTCGAAACAAACTGTGGCAAAATTAAATTTTTAAATTCATCTTATTGATATATTTCCTGTGTTTACAAAAGAAACATCTAAAAATTATTTTACTTCTATCTCTGGAAACAAATAGAAATTATCTTACCTCAATTTCTACGTCCGCCTTGTGCCTCAGCAAAATTTTAATAACCTCCAAATGGCCATTTTGACTGGCAGCTTGCAAAGCTGTATGGCCGGCGAACACTCCATTTACATCAGCATCTTGCCGTTTTAAACTCTCTTCACACTTCTGAGCATCGCCACTTGCTGCTGCTTTGACTAATTCCTCTGTAACATCTCCTGCCACATGTGTCTCAAACAATTTCTTTAGTAGGGCACTCAATCTCTCTGTAATCAAGAACAAAATAACATACAACTACCTGTATTTTTATCTTCTGAAAATTTTCAGGATCTCTGCGTTAGTCAAAATGTACGATGTAACCACAACATAATTCACATTCCTACTTGTCAGAATTTATTGCACAAATTTTGTAACTTCGTCATACGTAAACAAAGTATAATCACTAATTTGTCAAAAACTAGAAGACACAAAATTATTAAAATGAATTAACTGATCAGTAGTAAGCACTCACAAAATATAAACGCAGTAAGTATTGTGCTTCGTATCAGTCTATAATATTAGTTTTTAATTATATTAAATTAATAGTGACGTGTTTGACATTCTCCTTATTCTTACAACACGTGAAAATTCATAAGCCCCACCTGAATTCAGATCACCCGTACAAAATGTGCATGTGACTAGCCATTAGACACATGTGAGTACCTATAATAATTAATTAATAAAAATGAATAATAACAATTCGATGAATCAAGTAATAAATTGTGTAATTAACAATATACATTGAAAAATGTAATATCATTTAAAGAATCGACAGAGTCGAAGGATAAAGGAACCATTGTTAAGTTCAAGAACTAAAAAATGCAAATTAAATAACTAATATAAATTATTTACAGCACTTCGTCAATACACAAAGAAGACCGAAGTTTTACAGCACTTTACACGCAACAGTTTGAAGAAATAAATTATTGGTCATTTTAAATCAGTAGATAAATTTAGTACCTTTTAATTTATTTTGGTAGTTTGTCAAAAGGAATTATTAATTAAAATTAATATGAAAAAGATTTTTTTAAATTTTCAATTGGTAATTATGTTTTTGATTGTGTAACACATTGTTTTAAAAATTAAAATAATCTTACTATTTTCATAGGCATAATTGGAACATATTTAAACTATTTAAAAGCATGTAGATTGGTATATTTTCAAATCTGAGTACTTGTCAATTGTCCTTAATTAGTTCAAGATCTTATAAACTGTAATAACTCGCTCATATTTCTTAGGAAGACATTCTTTCCATGTATCGGGTATAGTTTGGCCTTGGCAAAGTTCCTTTTTTTTTATTTATTTATTTATTTATTCAATTTTCAGGAAGCGGCAGAAATATTTCTTGAAACAAGAAATCTATGCAATTAGCCCAGTGAAGGACATGCCAGGAATATGCAATATTCCGCATTTAAGCAAAGTAGGCAGGCAAACTAATTTTACTGAAATTGAGGTATAGATCCTATTGAATGAACGTCAGTGCCTCATTAAAAAGAGGCATTTTGCCTGACATTCAGTCTCTTGTAATAACAAACTTGTAAAGGCGCCAACAATTAAGTTACAACAGAAAAGGAACTGGCAGGGAAAAGTGAAATTCAAAAACAGTATTTGAAAGGGGTGTACATCTCAACAAATTTACTAAATATATACTATATGTTGAACAATTATGCAGTAAAAACTAAAAACAGAGAAACCATCAGCAAGCAAAGTGGAAATTTCAATAAGGAAGATCGTGTTTCAGTAGAAGGATTAAGTGTATTCCATTTCGGAAGGCATTGCTCTTGTAACGGAATTTTTATCAAACATTGACAGAATATTAGAATAACTGTAAAAACCGAAAACGATGTGATGAATATGACAGAAAACAAGAATTTTAGGAATGATCCAAACAAATGGATCAAAAGATTGCAATCTTGGCCAATACTTAGTTTTTGGGTCAGGCACCACAAAATTTTTGAACGGACCCTAAATCGAGTTTTCGTATTTTCTACGGAATAAGCACATCACATTGAGTTCAGTGATAGTTTGAGTTCGATTACATTATATGTAGTTCTCCAGATATAATGCGTACAAAAAAAAAATTGATTGAAATAAATTGGATCTTTTGATCCAATAAATATTAATAAGACGAAAGCAAGGTGACTGAAACGAAGGGGGTTATGCCAACTATAGAAGTTAGCAAGAAGAAAGTAGAACAGGAATATCTTGACTCTGCTATACTACAAGACATACCTCCACTTGATGCTCCTGGCACAGTTCCATCAGAGGACGCCACTTTTGTCACAGCAGCCGGATTGTACGTCCATGATGTACGACATACTTCTACTTTTAGATCATTGTCATGGTATATTTGTTGTACACGACCAATTTTTCCCAGTGTCTGAAACAAACATACAGTAACAAATTACACATGCTACATATACATTTATTATTAGAAACGGGACATTCAGTTTTACTAAAAAATCAGCTGAATCACAAACTTAAATTAAGACTTCCACATACAAATATTAAAGTTTGAAGAGTAAAAAAGTACGATTAGAGCAAAAATCGAACTCGTGCCTTCGGCTTACGTACCAGTGCAAGTTTAATATTATGGCTGAAATGTGTTCCTCCCCTGCAATATCTTTACAGTAGAACATCTATTAATACCCGCAGCATAAACGCTAAAGACATGTAAAATACTTTATTTATTATTCAAATTCCATTGCTTCTTTCAATCTTATGTAAAATGTGTCCGAATTGAAGTGAATGCAGTCGCTGATGTTCATTAGTTATATCTTAATCAAGAGCAAACTAATATCTATTTCCGTTCAACAATGCACATTTATATTATTTTCGGCAACACCAAATTGATCACCACAGTAGCACAAAATTATTATCATCTTCACTGTGGAACAACAGGAAAATGATATAGTAAGCAGGAGGACACAGTTGATTGTTTAATTTAGTACTCAATATTGTAAAACTTCGTCCCATATAGGTATAGGTAGAGCGTTAATAAAAAGGGTGTCCGGAATCGACTCCCGCTACCGATTTTTATTATAAAACTTTTCCATTATAAAAGTATTTTTACAAAATACTGTACAAATAGTCTCTCTAGAATCAAAGGTTACCTATAGGTAGTCTTTCACCGTAAGGTCGCAGACAGGATCTCTACAGAGCCCCGTAGCAGGCTAAGCAGAGGGGAGTTAAGGACCCAATGTTCCGTAGCAAGCAGAGGGTTAAGTGGCCAACAGAGCCCCGTAGCAGGCTAAGCGGCTGATTAAGATTCCCAGACAGAACCAGGAGATAGGATAGGCGTAGTCCCGTAGCAGACTAGAGGCCTGGGGTTAGGTTACTCCTAATGTTCCGTGGCAAACAGTACGAGGGTCACCAGAAAACTGGTACAGAATTGCCGTCGTCCAGCCAATTTAAAGGGTTCCTTGGGTGGCGGTGGTGCTGCTGCTCCGTGGGAGGGTCTAGAAGCCGTCGTCTGCAAGTGATTGTAGATCCATCTGGTGTGAAATCCTCTTGCCAAACCACGTGGTGGTGTTTGTAAATACTGGCGTGTGGAATTGTTTATACACTACATCACGTGGACATTACAGTATCATGTTAGCTCAGGAGTGCAAATATCATCTTCATTTTTTTTAAATTCTATTTGTAGAACATAAAAATTACTACGATTCTTCCTGCATTACAGAAAGTTTCTACTACACAAGCTAGAAGAATATGGAAAGAAAACTGTAGCTGTTCAGGCAAGTATAATGATAGGCCTAGATAAAATAGCAATAGTAACACTACTAACCTCTTAATTTTATTTTGAATGTGACAGTAAAAAATCTAATTATTTGTTGATGAACTGTTAAAAGTTTGTCAATGGATATTGCTGCCTATTGTAATAGAAAAAAAAATTCGAACTAAGACTTCAAAGAGGGAGAACTGCCTGTCACCTTACAGCATTACCATAACTAGTTGTACCTAATACTATAAATCAAACATATCAAGTACGGGACAAGAATAAACGACCAAAAACGCTATTAGTTTTAATGCCATTTTTGGTCGTTTATTCCTGTCCCGCACTTTACGTACACACGAATTTTATTTTATTAGAAGTAAGAAACATAAATTGACAAAGATACCGATCTTATTTTATTAGAACTAAGGACCTTAGTTAAACCAAGATACGAATCTTCTTTCATTAGAACTGAGGAATTTTAATTAAACGGAGACAGAGGTATTCCGGAGAAACAACGGGATTATATTACAAACTACTGGACACCAAATAATAAAAATGCCTAAATTTACTGCAAGATTCAAAGCAGAGAATTCTGCATACATCAAAAAGCACCCAGACATTTTGGGGACTTGATAACACTGATACAAATGGGGACTTTACTAGAGTTCAGGAGCAGTGTTCGCAAGTTTAATAGGCTATTAGTCTTTTAATCAGTTCATCTCTCAAATATGACAAATTTAAAACAAAACTAAAACACACAAGACTTCCTAAGTTTGTTTCTACATATTCAAGATAAAATTGAAAGAATAATATTAGAATAGTAGTTTAAATTGTCTTTTAAAACCAACAGCCCTAACGTAGACTTTATCGAACATGTGAAGTTGAAATGATCGGAAAAAGGAAAATTTGTATCCACTTAAGAAATAATAACATGTTTTTATGTTGTTATACATTGACCAGCGAAAACATTATAATCACTTACCTAATATCAGATATGTGCAGCTCTGGTTTGCAGCAGTGATGCGGTTCGCCATGAAAGCAATGAAACCTTGATAGCTGGTTGGAAATTTGGCACACCATATCTGCACACATGTCCCTTTATTCCAGTAAATTCCGCGAAAGGAGGTGATGAGCTCGATGCGATTCAATGACATCCCAAACGTTTTCAATCGGGTTAAAACTGGGTGAGCTTGGGGGCTGTGGCAGCAATTAACATTCATCACTGTGTTCCTCGAACCACTTCAGCACAACGTTGCCTTTGTAATAAGGAGCGTTCTCCTCCTGAATAATGTTTTTGCCAGCTGCAAATTGGCCGACATGAATGGGTGTATGGATTAGCAATGACCTGCCGATACCTAGGAGCCATCATATTGCCCTCCTCACGAACTACCGATGGCTGACCATGTGAAGGTTTCCTAAATCAGAAAGGAGTCAACACCAGCCTGTTGTTGTCCTATTGTGCACGTCTCTTGCAGCTTTAATTAAACGAGGATTCTGACCCGGACATCGATGTGATAAAGGGAGTGTCGTGATTCATCAAGACATTTTTAATGAAGTGTGTCTACCCCACGTCTTGTTGTTTGGTGCTGATTTCATCGTCTTTTTTCCGTCTCTGGAAGACAACAACAACTCGTGAATACTTTCGCACGCTGTTCAGGTGTACTCACTCACAGCTGTCTGGCCACTATCAAACTCTGAGATATCGCCGACCCTCCACATTGTACACATTAGTATCACACTGACTGATTGAGTAGGATTCCTTCCACTATCTGACGAGCGGTTCTTGCCGTGTCCCATATCTCTCACGTCAGTACAATGAGTTTGTTTAAATCATAGCGGATGGTCATAATATTTTGGCTGGTGAGTGTTTAAACACGGGAATAAACAGCACTTACAAAATACCTCTGGATGTCTGTCTTTGTAAAAATTAAAACATCGAGAAATTTCAAATTTTTAAAATTAAGAGCTTAATAGATTAGTACATGGATGAATTTGTATAGTAAAACCAGAATGACATTCGTAATAAAAACCTCATAATTCGCCTCCCTTTTCCTCATGAATACTAAACAGACAAGTCACTGTAATATCGCAATACTGTAGGGAAAAAAAATACACCTTTTAGCACCTCACAGCACTACTTGGCTTTTGTTAACAAGATTATATTCACGAACACAATTATGTATATGCTTATATTTTACGTGTATCATAAGTGTGATTAAATGTTTGTAATTTAGCAACTTATAACTAACTACGTACATTAAGAAAAACAGATCCCAGTGTGGACATATAAAAATGAAATAATGGTACTTAAAATGATTATCAAAATAAAAAGAAGAAAATAAGCACGAATGTCCAGTCGGATGTTACAACTCAACTAACACACTGCTTTAGGTATCTCAATGTGGGGCATAATGAGTTTCGAACATAGCATAGCGAACGTTTCGAACACATGTTGTTTACAGTATTATGCTGTTTATCTTAGTACTGTCTTTCGTCTCTTCAGTAATTCAGGATAAACTACTAAAAATTGAAAAATCTTTGATTTTCTTTCTGTTAGTATTGTACTTAATACTTGACTAAATTAATCCTAGCCAAGGAAGTATAAATAATAATAATAATAATAATAATAATAATAATAATAATAATAATAATAATAATAATAATAATAATAATAATAATAATAAATCTATAAATATTTTTGCACTATTGTTGGTGTTGAAAAGGAGAAAAAGTGTCAAAAGATGAGCCAAATATCAATCAATAGACCTAACTGAGTTGAACAAATGATACGATGAGTGAAAAACCTTCATGTATAGTTTTTGAAGAAAAATCGAGGAAAACGAAATGGTTTAAAATAAACAATATTTAAAAAGGAATAAACTTAAAAATTGAAGCTGTACGAGACCCAAGCCTCCCACTGAGATGAAACTGATACTGATATACACTTATGTCCAAAATGATTGTCGCATATCTATAACCGTCTTCTTGTAATATAATTTGATAATGATTTTGCAAGATACTTTTAATACTGATACTATGTGAATAATCGGGAAATGTATATTTGTGGTAAATTTCATAGGAAAAAAAAAAAAAACTATAAATACGACAATTACAACGAGTAACACAAAATGTTGCTAAATAGACAAGAAAGTTTTTGTTTTCGTTCTATTGTTCTTATTTACTGCTCTTTTGACATAAAATTTGCCACATACATGTCTTTGCCGATTATACACGTACTAACATTATAAGAAATACCGGACGAATTCGTTATCAAATTATATTCCTACAACAACATATTTATAGACATGCAACAATAATTTTGAACATGAGCGTACATCATCATCAAGCTCTTCATTATGATAATAGCAAAATCACAGTATATAATATGATTAATGAGAAATAGGATTTAGGAATAAGATTCCTGGGCTTTCGGTATCTATGACCATGTTATCCCGTCACGTACGGGGGATGACAGAGGATCAGAGGAAAAGGGAAGGAAGAAAGGATTGGGAAAGGAAGGAAGCGGCCGGTTAGGTACCACCCACCCCTGCATTTGTTTGGTATGAATGAGGAAAACCTCATTTAGGATGGCTGGCCTGAAAAAGCTTGTACGCTTTTTCGACCGAGTGTCCCCACCGGGAATTGAACCCGGGACAGCTCGCACAAAAAATGAGAAATAGCCCAAATTCATCACTCACTGTTAAAAATTAATTTATGTTTACCTGAAACAATGTCCAAAGTTAATATAATCGACAGAAAACATTGATCTGAACAAACTTGTATACTTCAAGATAAATTCTCATACACAGTTTTCGAGACAATCGGGGGGGGGGGGGGGGGGAATCTCGTTCTTACGACGCTATAAAGTATGGCGTTTATTACCAACAATAACTGACAGCTTTTGTTGTTGGAAAAGTCTGTTTCCTTACGTACTGCGTGTCAAAAAAAAAAGTGTTAACCACTAGATTAAATCTATTGTCGTTTGTTCTTTTAACAATAACACACATACTCCTACCAATGACACAAATAATCCTAACAGTTATGCACATACATAATAAGGAAGTTGGCCCAAATACTACAAAGTGAGCAAGAAGAAATAATAATTTTTCCACTTATTTAAGTCTCCAGCAGCTTCTCAACATAGT
The DNA here is from genome assembly GCF_964235325.1 of Thermobia domestica. Taxonomy (NCBI): domain Eukaryota; kingdom Metazoa; phylum Arthropoda; class Insecta; order Zygentoma; family Lepismatidae; genus Thermobia; species Thermobia domestica. The sequence continues at coordinate 66,434,734 of NC_137455.1, forward strand.
GCTGAGAAGAAAAAATGAAAATGAACATTAGAAGGGTATAACCTTGTGCCAGTGTCAGCCAGTTGCCGAACAACGTGTAGCCAGGTGAATGTCGCAAAATCATTATTTTTTGTTTGTTTGTTTCTCAGTTTTACGTCCCACAAGATGCCCCCCAGATAGTTGCTAAAAGAGACGAATGATTATGAAAGTAAATTGTTATTAAATAATTAGTGCAAAAAGAACACGGGAGGAAACGGGAGAACCACGAGAAAACTCATGGATACGGTGATGTTTGCCACAAACTGGCATGATCTGGGATCGAATAAGCGTCCCCGCACCAGAGAAGAGCGCGCTACTACTGAACCACCACCTGTTTTCAACGAAATGTCGATTTTGTAAATTCACTAACAATGAACTGCCAATCTACACAAACGGTGTCAACGAGAATTTCCAGAGAAGTTCAAAATGATACTAATATATTGAGTAGACTAGCTATTAACTTGTGGAACAAATTGCAGGAGAACCTTATATCATTTTTGTAAGGTAATGTAGTTTCGTTACAGTTAAAAACGATGCTCTCTAGATACGAAAGTACTAATTTTATACTGTACAAAAATACTAATTTTCGTGTCGGATGTAAATAGCTTATAGCAATCTAGGACGAAACTTTTAATTTAATTGAAAACAATTAGTAACAAGCTAGAACTAGAAAGTAATTACTTAACCTGAACTTTAATTTTTATTATTTCTGCAATCAGTTAATTCTGTGAAAATAACAAGAGGTGATATGTATTGCTACACTCTTGACGTCCGACTCCGAAAGATATGAGATGTAATTTTGAGTTCAGCGTCCCGCTCTGCAACGAGGCTATATGAGACGGGGACCTTCAGCTTAACGTAAGATCCGAACCACATGAGCTCCTGCCGGAAATCGAACCCGGATCTACCACGTCAAAAGGTGCGTACGTTAATCGACTAGTCAGGAGGAATCTCGCCGACCTCGGAAGAAATTAAATTCTCTGATGCTAACGTATTATGTATAATTTCTACAAAATTGTATGTTTTTCGTTTTCCAGCTTTTATTAGTTATTTGCATTCAAACGATTTTAATTAATTGAACTTATATAACACAACAGTCTTGTTATTAACGAAAATATGAGTAATTGATATATTCAGAACAATAACTTTTCATGCCATGTACGTAAACGAAATCTTTCAGTTTAACGTTCCACGATTATGCCCGTTAGGTTAAGGGAGACGATGATTAAAGCAAGTGAATGATGGAAGAATTCATGGAATGAGAAAGTGGAAGGAAACGGGAGTACTTCGAGAAGACCCACGCACACGACGTTGTCCACTACTACCTTACTTGGCCGGGAATCGAAACAGGGGTCCTACGCACCAGAGGTCCGTGCTCTGCCATTGAGCAACCGTGTTCCCCTTAGGTCGAAAACATCTAACAAAATATAATGCTAATGCATGATCAAGTTGGTGTTGCGTAGGTAGTTTCCGGCTCATATTGTTTTAATGTCTAACGAATACTAATGCTTATAGAATTTGTTTGTTATAAACAGTATTATTCCAGCTATGAATGCATGTTCTAAGTAGAATGTGTGCTTCTGCTAATTATCTATGCACTCCAAATGCAATATCTAACCTATGTTCTGCTAACCTTTTGATATTTACTTAACATTTAGATATTTACTGTATATTTCTATCATAAAAAGTAAACAAATATTTTATTTACTGAAGTTTACGGAACTACTAGGATTGCTTACAATAATAAATATTATAACACATCCGAGACATCTTATTACTATTTTAGATTGAGTTCACTAAGATCTTGCATTACATGAAATATCTACTGAACTGACAAAATTTACGAAGATTATTTTTTTGATGCGACATACATTTTTTTTACATATATATATTCAATTTCAATTGCGTTATTATTGTTTGTTTATTGAAGTTTAGCGTTCCTTTTGAGCACCAAGGCTATGTGAGGTGTGGACCTACGGTTTAAGGCAGTGATTTCCAATTTTCTTGATTGGCGATACATTTTACTGAACACCCACAACATCGCGACACACTTGTTTGAGTTTTTATTAATAACAATATACATTATAATAGTGTAAACCTATACGTTTCTATGAGGTAGTGACTCTATGTAATACTGAGTACTGATGATGCGGCTGGAAACGTTGACTGGTACAATCTCTCAAAGTTGATTTTAACTAATTGTTAAACGCTTCATGAATTTTGAATTCCAAAATTTTGCGACACACCGACTTGAAACCAGTAGTTTAAAGTGAAATCCGAATCACCGTAATACGCTCAAATTTCAATGTTCTCCCATTGGAAACCACACCCGGGACCGCGTGCACAAAAAGCGCACTCGCTAGCCACCAGGCTTTTATGTCACTAATGTAGAAGATCCTTACACTAAAAATGGTAAGGATCACTAAAAATATTACTCAACTCTCAACTAGTCTCGGTAGTATCTTCGTGAATGAAACAACCGCTCTCTCCCCATACAAGTAACAATGAAAAACTTACAGGAGTCATAGCTTCAGCCCACTCTCCATGTCCTCTCTGCAGAATTTTAATTCTTTCAAGGTCACTGCATATCTGAACAAGATCTCCAACTGCGAACTGCTGTTGAGATTCGCTAGATGTTGCTGCAGGAGCACTAACGTTCACTTTCGTAAGTACGGCAGGATTAAATGTCCATCTGTGAAAAGTAAAAAAAATGTTGCAGAAATACTAAACAATATCCAAACATATCTCAAAATATCTATTACTCGTACTGTAGAAATATAAAGGATGTAAATAAAACGATAAAATTCATTCAAGATTATCCCTTAAACCAAATAAAATTAAATTGCCTAAGAAACAGGGGGAAAGTCGCTTTATGTAGGTTCTATGAATATACTAATTCAACGACTTAAGAATCATTAGATTCATCGTTTCATAAACAAAGACCATCACTGGATACCAACTTGTGCCAAGATACTATACAATTTATTAACTGTTGTTTGTTTCCTGGCTTTAATTTCTTTATCTCTCTTCAGAATTATCGACTCTAAGCCACCTTCAATCTGAATGAAAAGCCTCACCAGAATTACTCAATAGAGTCATTGTTGTCCACCTGCACCTCGCAAGATGTTTAATAATATCGAATATGTTTGTATGTGAGTTTAAGAGCTAAAGCGTGGTTAATGTAACATTTTATTTAATACATATTGGTTGGTCGATTGATTGGGGTTTTAAGTCCCTTTTCAGTAAAAAGGCTACGTGCGATGGGGCTTACTGTTTGTTTTAAGTGGGATCCTAACAACTGTTCCAACCGAGAGTACAACTGGGACGACAGTACAGAAAGAACACGAGCTACCTACTTGGCTGAGAGATTATTTAACACACACTGGTACTAAACTGGTTAGGTGGATGGGGCTTACTTATTCACTATATGTATACTACTTGAAAACAGTTTGGTATACTCAACGTAGCTGAATGTCCAAAAAGGAAAATCATCAGCACAGAGCAACAGATACGTGAGAACTGTAACTGATTTTTATTTATTTTATTTATTTTTATTAAATAAATTTATGAAACAATTAAGTCAACAGGAAACATATTTCGATAGTCGAACCAAAGGAAGGGGTAGAAAACCACCTATCAACAGCATCACATCCAGTGCCACTGCTGCCTTTCCACGCCATCCAATGACACCACACCCTACTTGCATAGCACGTCGTGTGTTTTATTTATATATATATATATATATATATATACATTTTTTTTTTTTTTTTTTTTTTTTTTTTTTCAGAATTATAGGCTCGAATTGATGCATATTATGCGTACTAAATGTCTAAAGTCACGTTAACTTTATTTACTCTGTATCTATACGTGAGATATTGCTCTGATCGTAAGTCCTACGATAAATCTACCGAAAACAGACATACTAATAATATCAGCAGTCATTTTAAACAGCATATTTTTACTTATTATAAAAAGATCTCTGTTTGTTTGCAGTTTAATGTCCCGTTTTACCATAGGCTATATGAAATATTATACAACTCAACTCAAAAACCGAAACACACTAAATCACATTGGTATATTATTCTTTGTTTATTGTAACACACTTGGACACGTGTGTGCGTGTGTGTAGAAAAGAATATAAAACTTTGCAGCTCTCCACTCCTTTTGAAGAATCAGTATCCAAATAAAAGTAGTAAAAAGACGTGTGTATGTATAAATGGAAATATTGTACTAGCTTGTGTTATAACGTTATTAACTACAATTAAAGAATGGGGGCATAATGGCTCAGTGACAGAGCTCACTTCTTATAAGAGGGCTCTGGTTTGATCCCGAGCCATGTGAGTTTGGAGCAGACAACATTGTATTCGTGAGTTTTTCGGGGTTGTCTCGTATCCTCCCATATTCTCATTCCACCAATTTCTTTCATAATTATTCGATTTCATTAATCACTCGCCTCCTTTAGTCTACAAAGCACAACTTTGGAATGCATATCTGAAAGAGTTCACTGTCAAGAATACTCTAATTCATTTGCGTTATAGTATTTTCTGTAGTAAATTTAGTATCAAAGCTTATATACATAATGACATGATGACTAAGTAATAACCCTACGACTGCTGAAGTAGATATTTCATATAATAAATGAAAGGAACATCGATCTCCATTTAGCACATAATATCTAATTCAATAGACATAGGTGTTCATGAACATGGATACTGGCTGGACTGTTTAAGCACATCAGGATAATTAACAGGAGACCTCGGTTTTATGTACGGTCCAGTCGCTCAATTTCCATTCTTTGATGGTTGAATTGGAGTTCAACGTCCCTTTTCAACATAGACTTACAAGACTGAGAATCAAATCCGAGTCTCCCGCACTGAATGTATGTATACTAACCTTATAGCTATGAGAGAGGTATTTTTCTCCCTTTTAAAATTTCATTAAATTCGCACCTACGGATAAGGAGTAAGAAACTGTAATTTGTTTCCTTGATTTATCATACAATAATTTAGGCGCAGTTTGGGGCAACCTGAAGACAGCAATACCTTCTTTCAGTTATAGAAACATGTTGGTCTTCTCGTCAAAGTTTATATGCAACTGTATATTGATTTTATTATCGATGATACGGCAGATTTTCATTTATGAGAATACTACTTAATGAGCCCTTCAGTATCTGTCGGAATTTCACAATTTGCTGACTCAACACATATATAATCAAAGTAATTTTCGATCCCTTAAAGAACATAGTGAAATCTGTATTCCAAACAACAGCCAGGGGCGATCAGTTCGAACTAAAAGTTAAATTTCCAGAAATTTCAGACATATGCCTGTTTTCCTTGAAAACACAGTCATGTATATCGCAAGCACACGATAGATACCAGGGTTGGCAAAAAACGTTTTTTTTTTTTCTTCGAAAAAAAAAGTTTTGTTAGTTTGTTTAAACCCTTTTCTTTTGTTTGTTTGTTTCTTTAAACCAGTTTTTTTTATTATTATTATTATTAATAATTTGCTCACTGTATTTATACTACATATGGACAGAAATAAGTTTGTTTCGCCTTGGTGTTATTATGCAACAACGAGGTTATGCTCGAAGAAGTCGCATAAGCTTAAAGCGGAATCCAAATCGCTTCTCAGCTTACATCCGAGAGAAATTGTCCTCCATTTGGACTCGACACCGGAACTATTTGGCCACAAATACGATGAGTCTGCCAACTCACGAAGCACTTCTGATAAAAATACGTTGTACTGATCTTTACATACTGTAATATAATCATCAAGAGTCACTTCACAAGGACAAAAAGATAAACAGTTGTACAAGTGAAACTCCCCAATAAATCGGTAAACTCTCGCCTTAGCCATTAGGAAAATCCCGTTATTGCTTGGTATGTAAAATTTTAGTCACGTATCATAATCAATACATTAAAAATGAGGGATTAAATTACAAATGAAGTATGTAGATATAATTCAATAAAAATTAGAACTGAAAGTCCAATCCAAGCTAATGTTGGAAGCTACGTAGGCAGTCAATAAATTTTGCCAATTTTTATCAATATATTTAAGCAACCTTTGTTTCTTTATAAAACAGGAATTCAGACAAGCAGAATTAACAATTTGTTTTCGTTTCGTATGTTCAGGCTTAACATTTTTATGCAATACCGAGGTTATCAAGGAGAAGACTTTCGCTTGAAGTGACACCTGAACCGCTACTCGGTTTACACTTGAAAGAAGAGTTGTGGTTCGACCGAGAATTGAACAAGGGACACCTTGATTAAAAGGTGAAAAGGAGATAAAACTAATGCAGATGGTTTGATATGTGGAAACGTCACCATGAAGTTCACATGATTTAAAGCCTTTTTTGTTTGTTTGTTTGTTTTTGTTTAAACCACCTTGGTTTAAACCAGCCAACCCTGACAGATACTGAAATAAAACTCCGATATTGAGACTAAGGATATTTGAAAGGTAATTTGATTCATGGTTACTAACAGAAGAAAAACGGTTAAGTTTCAGAACAACATCGTATTAACATTTAGCTTTAAATTCAAATGAGGGGAATTTAAATAATAAACCTACCAATTAATCGAGAACTTCATTAACTTTAAAAACAGTTCTCTATGGTTACAAAATTTTATGTACCACTCATCACTTTAGAACACAATCATGAGCGGCGAGACTTTGCGAACTTAAGCATTCCCATTATATAAGAATAAGAATTCGTGAAATTAATCTTAAAACCGAACAACTGTCCTGGTTTCTTCTATTCTACTTTTATTATTATTTGTTTATTTATTGCCATATGTTTCAGTTAAACGATTCATTTTTTCCCCCGAAACACTATATCAATTGAATAAATAACAAAGATGTAAATTTAATTCTTGTAGCTTTTACTCGTATTATAAAGAAAATACATCAAACTAAATACTAATTATCTAAATCCTATGTTTTTAAAGATAACTACACGTAATCATATTTAAATAAACTAAAAAGAGAAAGCTGTTTTATGTACCTGTTTCCGCTTGGATATGAAACGACGATATCATGATCTTCATCAATTCCTACAACAGTTCCTGTTGTACCTAAACATTCAAACATGCCATCTGTCCATCCACCATGACCATGCTGAAGAGACTGTACTATTTCCAAATCCAAATCTACGTTTACCTTGAAAAAAAGGAAAAAGAGAGAGAGATTAGGTAACATTTTTCCTATAAAGTTCTCCACAAGTTTATACAAGACTCCGTTTGGTATTTTGTTAAGTCACGCTTACGTGGGCTGAAATCCACGTTAGCTAAACTAATTTCACTATTTTTTTTTTTTTTTTTTAAATTTTGTCATTTGAAGGAAGAACAACGAAATAATAATAATAATAATAATAATAATAATAATAATAATAATAATAATAATAATAATAATAATAATAATAACTTGTGCAAGTCTACGAAGCTAAGAGTGTGTTGACCTTTAGAATGCAGTTCCTTAAATGCAAGAAACCCTTTATACGTAGAACGATTTACACTTGTTTGGAGTATTGTAAATAATTTGAAAGATTACAGGTTGTGTTTGATCAGAAGACAAGAAACAGAAAACTTTTCGCTCTATTTTGTCTATTTTATTATAGAAATAAACTGTATTATGACTTTGGTCATGATGCCGTGGCCTAAAGGTTAATTTATCAATTAAAAGTTTGAAACTCATAATTTCGTAAGAGAAGTTCTAGAGCTGTTCACATAGATCTCCAAAAGGATGGCGGAACACCCAATAGATATCAATCGAAAGCTTAGGGGATATTCTTTTAATGCTTTTATCAACTGGGTCAAAAAATTTTGTGTAGACACACACACACACAAAAAAAAAAAAAAAAAAATTACATACATTCGCTTTTCTTTTAAAACCACTTCTGCTTTCCGCTACTAGACTTTACAATTATGAATCTGTTCTTGCAATATCCAAGTACAATGCTTGTGCGCCCCAAGATTGATTTGGCGATCATGATTGTTTCTAAACTGCAACTGCCTTACTTAAAGAAATGATGGTGTGCATATTAACTAGGGGAACATGGCATATCGCGGTTTTGAATGCCGCAGGTTTCGCTCTTAAGTGATTTTTACTATTACACATGTTTATGAATTGGCAAAACGTTTGTCAATTCAAATTTTTAAAAATAGCATCCAAATAAAAGTAGTAATTAATATGTGTGCCTGTATAGATGAAAATACTGTACAAGTCTAGTCGAGTACAAGTCTGGCTTGTGATTGACAATATTAACTACAATTGAAGAATGAGGACATGGTGACTCAGTCGTAAAGTGCTGATTTCTTGTGAGGGGTGTGCCAGGTTTGATCCCGGGCTATATGAGTTTGTGGTGGACAACATCGTGACCGAGGGTTTTCCTGTTTCGTCCCACATTTTCATTCCACTAACTCCTTTCATAGTCATTCATTTTCATTAGTCATCCGTCTCCTTTAGCTTACAGGGCATGACCTTGGGACATATATCTGAAAGATTAAATTTTCCATTTAGAATTGAAGTAATACCTTTTTTCTATAACTTTTACATACTTAAAAAGTATTTTCTGTATTATTTTTATTTCCTTTCTACACTTGTTTATTATTAATATCTTCTGATAAATAATTGTGATTTTTAAACCTATTTTAAATAGATCTCGAACAACGTGGTTTTGTTCAGCACTGAAGTTTCTTCGAACTAATTAATCGGTTTTGCAAGGTATTCCCGTATATACAAAAGGTCACCTTGCCTTATGCATCTGAAACAATGTGCTTCCGAAAACAGTTTCAATGTTAAATTCATATTACCATCAATTCGAAACTGTGTGGTCAAATATATTCTGTTGGATGCTTAAGATAAAATAATCTTTTTATATGCCACTGCTTTTCTTGCCTGCAAGGATGAGATATGCAACCCAACTTATTGATGATTTGTCTATCTTACCAGTGCCTGAAAGTTAACAAGTTGTCTGAATACTCTTTGTGATCACACAGGAAATACTGATCGGTGATTTTTCCAACATATTGAAAACTGTTACAACATAACGGAACATCAGAAAACTTTCTTAACACTTTACAAACTGACAAAAAATATTGTTTTATTGTGCTGACTGAGGATTTTTTCTTACTTTTTCAAATCTGTCTGCTGTAGAATTATATTTTGACTTCGTTTCGCTATTTATTCACACATTTGTGATGCTGTTTTGTTGCTTTCAAATTCGTATTTATAGTTCCTTTCGTTTTTCTTGAATTATTTTTCTAACTTACAAATATACACCATCTACTAAAGCTTTTTAATTGAAATGAATACCTGATCACCAACTTGAAGGCCATGGGGACCTGTTCTACCAGGACTTTGCTCTCCTAGAAGAGGAAGATGATCTCTGTACACTGTTCCTCCCTTGGCATCGTTCACCACTTTCAAATCAGCCTGCAATCAACAAGTAACATCATATTAAGAGACAGAACAAAAATTAGTACCCAAAGACGCTTTCATCAATAATCTGATTCACTTATTAACCCTTCTCCGAGCAAGACATTTTTGTAACATAGACGGGCAACCGGGGCCTGTCATATTTTATGTGCAGAACACTCAAAATTCAATGTCTATTGTCATATACTGTTCCAACTAAAGGTTACAACAGCCACCTGACCATTTTACCTAATATTTCACAGGAATTGAAAAAAAAAATCCAACTCGATATGTTCATTATTTTAACTTCGACCAAGGATAGAATAATTCAGAATTTTATATCATTGAAATATGTATGGTTATTGAGAAATACGGAAAAAATGAAGCTATGGACCTGGGAAGCCCCGGTTGCCCGGATAAGGGTTAAAGAACGTGGGGAGCACTTATTTAAGTTTTTTTCACTAACTTTCATATATCCTGAAAAGAGATATAATGCACAAATATCTGCGATATTTCTAAAACGAGTTTCGTTTTTTTCTTTTTCCAGCAGGAAAGGATTGTTTTTCCACAATTCTTGTGTCTTTCTTATTTCAACACCGAAGTTTACAACATCGTGATCAAGTTTATTCTAAAAGTGGGCGTAAATACATATTTACACGCCAAAATAAAATCGAAATGCAGATTGTAACATAACATATTGCCTATGCTTTAATAATGTAAATAATGTCATATTAATAACTATTTACGATAAATGTATAGTAGAACTTCTTCCAAGATTTCTGCTATTAGTTTAGTTTAAAATCATTACAATATATAGGAGATATCATAATAAACTTGGTACTTCTAGGGTTAATCTAATTCACTTTTCTGAAAACTGGGCCTCATACAATGAATGCGTGGATAGTGAATAAAATTAAGGGTATAGCTAGTAAGGGACTACTGAAAAGATCGTAGCCCAACCCAGAAGGAGTGCATGTTGAATGATGAAATTTTACAGTTACTCTACATACTCTACCCCCCAAGTACAATATACTTCCTCGCACGGTGTTCCAATCTTTGCAGACCAACAAAAAAATTCTAAAGACCGTTCTCACATCATTGTTCCGTAGCACTAATCATCTGCTTATCAGATCAATATGGCATCCTTTCAAGTGTTGTTTGAGTTTGGGGAATAAACAATAGTCTGACGAAGATAGGTCTGGGGAATAAGGTGGATGTTCTAGACATTGAAACCCTAGATCATGCAACGGTCAGTTGTATTTGCAGTATGATGTATAGTGGTATTGTCCTGAAGGAACATTTTTTCTTTTCCACGGCGTTGCACTTTCAATTTATCTGTCAGTTTTGTGAGTAATCCAGAGTAATACTGTGCCATAAATGTCTGACTCTTGGGAAGGTAGTTTATGAGCATGAATCCACCCTTATCCCACAAGAATTTTGCAAACACTTTCCCAGTCAAATTTTGATTGTTGAACTTCCTGAGATAAGACAACCTACGTGCTGCCACTCCATTACTGGCTATTTCCACGCGTGACGCACTCTACAAGGGAACATGCCGGTATATTTTAAACCTTAACTATGGTAATGAATGTAACGATTTTTAAATCCAAACCACTAAATATGATTATAGAAAGGACATATTATAATTTCCACATATTGGTATTTTTGTATTTAATTATTAAAATACCAGGTTATATTCATACACTAAAACGTGACCCACACTACAGAAAGGGAAGTAAAATTTCACTCATATTTTGAATTTAGGAAATCTTCCTCCGTATGACTTTACAAAATGTATTTTGTACATAAACATTTTCCAGAAGGAATGCAGTGTTCTCACAACCACAGTTTCTTTCGCACTTCACTGTAGTAAACATATGACAATGGAATTTCTCTGTGACGCACACTACAGTTCACTTGTGACGCACACTACACTTCCTTCAATGACAACACTTAAATTTTCCTATTGTTTGGAATCTTATTGATTGTTTGAATTTGTTATTCATCGTACCTCGTACAGCTGTAGAATGTATTTCCAAAACATGCTACTGAGATAGCTCTGTTGGTACAACGTTGGTTCGCATTCGGGAGGTAGTGGGTTCGAAACCGCTGTCGACCATCCTGACGGGTTTTTCTGCTTTTCCCTCAGTCCTACCAGGCAAATGCCGGGATGGTACCTAGCAAATCCACTCTGGTCGACACTTTTCCAAATCTTTTCCTTTGTTATTATTACGTATCCAGTGTAAAATGGCCTCTGAGACGTACCTGGTGTTCGTTAAATAAATAAACACATTTTGGTAATTCAATAAGCACATTGTTTCTTTTATTTTTTCAAATGCCTATCGATACCTGCAGTAGTTTCGTTTCAATAATGTTTTGTTAGAAACCAAAACACACTTTTAAAAAAAAATAGGAACGGGTATATATCAAAAGGTATTCGAGAAATGAAAGAGCAACCTCAAATATACTTATTGAGCGACCAAAAAAGCATTTAGCATGTTTCAGAAATGTGTAGTTTTCATTAAAACTTATTTGCATGATTATTGTGTTTTCCGGTACATTTTCTTTCAGGGAAACCCTGCTTGGCCTAGAGGCTAGCACGCTTGACTTCGGATAGCGTGGTCCCGGGTTAGATTCCCTGTGGGGGGTACATTTGAAGGACCAAAGTGGTTAGGATTCCACTATAACCAGTAGGTTCATGTCTTCTTTAGCCTAGGAGGCATAACCGTGGGACGGTAAACTAAATCAACCCAATTTTTTTTCAGGATTTTAAAATAATTTGCTTGGTGACGCAGTATAAATGCATGCTATAAAAAACGAGGTAGTTTATTTTATAGTTTTTTCATCATTTCCTTTAATGTTCCTGACATTTTCTCTTTGGGCACTTTGCCAGTCTCATCAGTAGTCTATTGTTGATAGGTGATTTCCATATTCGTGTCCGTTGGTTGAGTAGAGTTGAGAAGCGAAACGAACTTTGGTAATTCACCACATTCTTGTCAAGTATCAAACATACAGGTCTCAGATTCATCGTCGCACACTACGAGACGAATCAGATCGTTTGTGCTGTTTGACAGAAATGAACATGAATTTAACAGTAATCTAACATTCTCGTGATTGATACACAGACAGATTTGGTGGTGTTTGCGTTCAGCAGACGTGTTTCGGCCGAAGTTCACAGAATTTACATCTTCCAATCTCTATATCAGGATTCTGTTTCTTGAACTGTTTCACCGAGTATTAGGAACGAGTACCGTTTTTGAACTTTTTGTTTGCCGAATGAATCTCTAATGATTAAACAATCTCGAAGTCCTAGTGCCTGGTAAGATATTGCATCGCTTAAATAAAACTGAATAACTGCTTCTTCAGTTGCCGTATCTGATGAACTTTGACCTAGTGTCTTGGCTGGCTTCTTATTGTCGGGTGCAAACTGTTTAAAGAATTGTTGAACAACAACCTTACGCTTATTGGAACTATGAGGTACCCTTTTTTTTAACTTTAGCCATAGCTTTCCCATATGACCACCGAGATGAAAACACTTTGTTAGGTGAAGATGCACTGGTACTTGTTTATTTAACACAGCATCAATAGCTGTGCTTAATTTCTTCTTCTGACGATATCGTCCATTTCTTCCCTCTTCTTCTTTTGCATATGCTCCTCTTCAATTGTAATATTTTTCTTTCTCCTTTCACGTCTAAGTCTCTGTTTTTGAGTTTCTTTTCTTCGAAATTCGGCATTATTTCCGGACGTATGGAGCCTTTCCGTGCTCTGCTTTACGTTGTGCAGCAGTTTTCGCCATGCTTGAACGTGACACACACTACCCGTGACGCACACTACATACACTTCAGTAATTGTAAGTCTGTGTTTATTTGAGTTTCCAAATCAATATCACGACAAATAGTTGCTCTATCTATCAAGAAGGAAAATTGAAAGTATTAAACCGTTACATGCAATAACTAACTTTCAGCAAGAAAAAATGCGTTTTTCTCGTGACGCACACTACAGCACAAGACCAGTTTTCTAATATGAAATACCACTTAAACAGCTGAAAGTAGACAACATTCGCATATGTAGTAATACACAATACGGTACTCTGCACTCAAAATTGTAAACATCTTTTTCTTCTCTTCTCAATAAAATGAATGATCGACAATCAAATGTCAGTCGATATGCCTTTCAGCTTGTCTCACAAAGCGGCCATATTGGATCAGCATTGTTGTCAGTTCAGCACTTTACAAACTGCAGCAAATTATGTAGCATTCATAATTTTAGACCTCAATCAAAGATATGGGTGACAAAAACAAGCGAAACAAATAAGTTTAGAAAATACACTTTTGGTGTACATTCCCGTGGAATTACCCTACTGTTATTTCGTTTCAGGGTTGTAGTGGTACAAGTATGTTTCGTTCATGGTTACTATTCGTGACAGAAACTCAATGGCACAGCGGTCAAACTGGGAAATGCCTTCACTCTTTTACGCTTTTGATCTGCTGACAAATTTGTGGGCACCCATTTTGCCGAGAACTCGAGCATGTCCAAGCCATTATAGTCATTATGTCTTATGCTACCGACGCGTTCCCGAGAAATTCCCCACAACATCTACAACAAGTTTTGTTGAGTTTCTGCGATTTTTAAGTATAATGTCATGAATTTCATCCATGATTTCAGGGACTGTCACTGTTTTTGGTCTTCCTGCACGTGGAGCATCATATGTTGAAAAATCGCCACGTTTAAATTGTGCCACCTACTTCTTTCACCACTACATATGACGGAGGAGAGTCCCGTATTGTTTCATTGATTTCCTTATGAATTTGAAAAAACTCTATCCGAGATTAGGGACGGAAGGGTAGCCGGGATAGATAATATACCAATCGAATTCATTAAGAATATGGGAGGCAAAAGCAAGAAAGAACTGTTCCGACTCTGCAGTGAAATAGATGAAACAGGAGAATGGCCAAAGATTTCCTGAAGACGATCATGATACCAATGACTAAGAAATCAAAAATCAAACGCAGAGATGTGAGGATTATAGAACTATTAGTCTCATATCACATGGAGCAAACAGTTTGCTTCCAATACTGAAGAGAAAGCTCTATGGAAGAACAAACAAAAAAGCTGAGAAAGATCAGTTCGGGTTCAGGAGAGGCAATGGCACAAGAGATGCAATTGGATTATTAAGGGTAGTTAGTGAAAGATTTACTGAAAAAGGGAAATACATGTATATTGTATTATTGATCTGGAAAAGGCTTTTGACCGGGTGAATTGAGAATTGTTGTTGGGAGTTCTAAAGAAGATTGGGTTAGAGTGGAAAAATCGAAGACTTATAAGAAACTCTTATATATATGAACAAATAAGTAAATGTTAGAATAGAGGAGGAAATGAGAGAGAAAGAGAGAGAGGAAGGGGATTCGACAAGGATGCTGTCTCTCGCCTACATTATTTAATATCTATCTTGAAGAGATAATGAAAAAGAGCCTACATAATGAAGACGGCATTTCAGTAGGAAGTAGAATGATTAGTGTATACGGTTTACATGGTATGGCGCTTGTGGAATCTGAAAAGAAAATAAGATGTTACAAAACTTGAGGAAAGGCTGTGAAGAACATGGGATGAAAATAAAATGTTAGAAAGACAAAAGCCATGGTGATTGGAACGAAGTGGTTGGTGTCAAATATAGAAATAAGAGGAGACAAAATAGAACAGGTAAGAAGTTTTCGATACCTGAGCAATATTATCAGTGATGATATGAAGTGCGAACGTGAAATAAAAGCAAGGATAAGAACGGCGAAACAAGGTTTGAGGAGGAAGAAAAGTCAATTTGTGGAACGTTGAATAAAGAGTTGAGAAAAATACTCATAAAATGCTTCGTGTGGAGTATTGTACTCCGTGTGGTGTAAAAACATGGACATTACGCAAAAGTGATGAAAAACGAACTAAAAACTTTGGAAATGTGGGTTTGGAGAAGGGAGAAAATTAACTGGGTCGAGCGGAAAACGAATGAGAGGGTGTTAGAAATGATGGGAGAGAAAAGAATAATTTTAGATATTATTGAGAAGAGGAAGAGAAACTAGTTAGAGCATTGGCTAAGAACAAGGGCACCCGTCAGGGGGGCAAGATGGGGTGCTCGCCCCCCCCCCCTCCCTAGAGGAAATTGTACTTCAGAATATCGAAAATCCAATAGAATTTTTACATTAGTTACAGCAAAATTTAAAACTATTTTTGAAACATCGCTTGGCCCCCCTTGGAAACCACAACATGAGCGCCCTTGGCTAAGAAGGAACTCTTTGAAAAAGAAAAGGAACCCTTTTTTCAGCTTTAATGGAGCAATAACAGTACGTTTCACTTTTCCTTCCCCATTATAACACCAAACAAAATAATAACTGCATAGAAGAAAAGAATATGAAAAGTTAAATAATCAAGGATGTAATCAATCTATCACTCTGTTCTTACTATTAGTTTATGAGTGCAAGATAAAAATATTCATTCCTAACTACCCCCAAATTACTCAATCACTAATAGAAGAATTTGAAGTCAACAAACAAGTTATGTTTCCTTCAATTATGATTCCACATGAAATCCGGAAAAAAATGTTGCAAAAGTATATTTTAAATCGGACTCATACCATTCCCTCAAATCCAACTCTGTACAAATTCTTCGCGCCATTATCCCAAACAACATATGCAGCAGAGCGTGGACTTGCAGCTGACCAATCTTGAATTTCGTTAACTTTTCCTTTTCGGCCATTCCCACCATCTTGATCTTCCCATTGCCAATCAACGCCTCGTGCAACACGAGCTCCTGGAAAAATTCCTCGATGGGCAATTTTCTTACTTTTTCTTCTAGGTTCCATCATTACCCTGGAAAATAAAATGTATTTTAATATAGAACATTATATAACAAAGAAAAAATATTAATATGTTGTTATTAGCCTCGATAGCAAGCCCTCTAAATGAATTTTCATAACTAAACTCAGCTATGACTACATTTCTCATAAAGCTACTTAGAGCTCATAAAGCTCTAAGAAAGTGTAAAGATTTTTAAGTGATAAGAAATAGTTATAGACAGGAAAATTTTTCTTCCAGAACATTTTTTTTTTCTTTCTTTGTATTATGGCTTTCGTCGTGTATTCTTTCCCGCTTCCCATGCACAACTACTCTAGTTTCGGATCTACCGAAAAGCTTGCGTTTTGTGACAAATATTTATTAAATATGATTGTGATCTTTACATTTGCAGAGTATTAATAAAATATTTAAATCCGCACCAATTCTTTAATATCAATCTATTTTTTAACTGCTGTCTCATTTGAAACATAATTTACGCAAATTTTTTGAATCAGTGTATAATGCTTTCCCCCCCCCCCCCCTTCTTTCCTCTCACATGCTCTCTTTAATACTATTTTTCAATTTGTACAAAATTCCTACACTGTCAATTTTGTGTTTGAATTCCGACAAATGCTCGGGAAATCTAGACATTGCGTTTCCACTGTTTTCTCTTACAGTCCTTAATGTGTTCCTTAACTCCTGCCTTCAAAATGCCCGTTTCTCATGTCTACGTCTTTATCCTACCACTCATCTACGACCCCATAAACCCAGCTTGTATTGTATGTGAAATAATATCTCATATAAAGATTTGTGCTTTCTGTGGTAACAGAAACTGTTTGTATAGGCAAAAGACTGTATTTTCGGAAAATATCTTTCGCCATTTAAACAATGTAAATTCTTGATATCTGTATTTCCTCTCTTAAATAAAGAAGTTATTTGACATCAAGATTGATAATTTATTTATAATAATCCAGGGTCCATACAAAAATATTAAACTCAATTTCCCTGACCTCTCCAGGTTTTCCAGGTATTAATTTCGCAATTTCCAGTCTAGTGGAAGAAACTAACAGTAAGAGAACACATACATTTTAAGAATAATATATTTATATATTTAAGAATGGCCACCCTTCTCCCCAATGAACAATTGAAGTTAAATATTGAGTCACAAGAAAATAAATAATTAAAATAAACAAAATTTAAGTTGAAAAAAATATTAAGTTGGGAAGCCTACTAAGAGAATTAATAAGTAACTACTTTTGTTCCATACTTGAATACATTCAAAATATACAAAAATATTTATCTCAATTTCCCTGATATTTCCAGGTTTTTTACTAGATATGATCGATTTCCCTGAATTATCCAGGATTTTTTCTTCCAAAATCAATTTCCCTGAGTTTTCCAGGTAGTGTATGAACCCTGTAATTGTGTTGCACATTGACATTTAAAAAACAATAATGTATTACTTAAAAAATAAACATCGAAAATATGGATTTTCAAATATAATTTCTACAATTTGATTAAACTAACTGAAATTTTGTATTATAATCGAGAATCACATGAAAACTATGAAGTCAAATCACATTTACGGCTAGAAAGTTTAATTATTTTTTGCACTTTTAAAAAGTTTGTCAAATTTGCCTATAATTTTCCTTATTTAAAGAAAGTAAAGAACATTTGTATGCATATCTGACACTCACCTCCGTGTTCCTTGTGAATAGATATGTATAAATAATCATGTGCTAGGTTTCAAGAAAAGATCGGACAAAGACGATTGCGTATATTACAAGATTCTATTTGTTATTTACATATTGTTTCTTTGCAAATTCTTGCACGTGTATCTTCGTGTTACACTTGGAAAACGAATAAATTTTTATGTGTTCCTGTCGTCCTTAGTCTTTTTTCATAGTTGAAAATCCTTTGACTTGAGCATATTCTCTCAAATTTAAGCAAAAACTAATAAACTTAAAAGAAAATTATGGACCGCGGTGGCTTAGTAGCAGTGTTCACCTATGGTGCATGGGGTCCCTGGTTCAATCCCAGCTCGCGCCACGTGAATTTTGTGATGGACAAACACCGTGTGCGTGAGTATTCTCAGAATTCTCCCGTTTAATCCCACTTTCTTCATTCCACCATTTCATTCATTTCTTATCATCGCCATCTCCTTTAGCCTAGCTGACATAACTATGGGACGCAAAACTCAAAAGATTTCATTTTGAAAGAAAATAACGTTAAGAAATCTATTCCTCCAGGTCTCACACAGACTTACAGGTCGATATCTCCAACCAGCTATTTTATAAACAAAAATTATTTTTAGGTGCACCTCAACAAATAATAGCTTTCCACATAGGTACCATGAATTACCACTTATACTCAACATCAGTTGATTAATTCTGCACCTAAAAAAACTGTAAAGTAGCTAGTTGGAAACATCAAACCTATTAATCTTCACAAGAAGATACAGTCATAAGGGTTCGCAAAGAAACAATATGTGGGTAAGAAAGAGGAGCTTGTAAAATAAGCAATCACTGCTGCCCGATAAAGAGAAACGGGTTTCCCGTTAGATAGGCCCCTATACCATGTGATAAATTACGAATGATTGTTCTCAAGAAATATAGAAGTAAAAGTCACAAAAATAGTTTTACTCCTACATACGAAAAAACACAACGTAATACATAGTGGGATATGCGGAACATATAACAGAAAAATATAAATTCCTGACTCATCATACAAGTAACAATATTTCGTTCTTCAATATTTAACGCAATACTAACTTTATCTCTGCAAGCCCTGTTTATACTACTCAAAGGTGTAAAATAGTAAACGATTTTTTTAAGGCTTAAAGAAACGGAATATTAATGAAAAGTAATGATTGTGGAAAGAATGTAAAATTGAATTTACGATGCTCTCCCACCCGACATCACGTTCACTAGACCAGCGGGGAGGGCTTAAAATATTAAAACGCAACATAATAATAATAGTTTTATTTCTGGCGGTACGCAACGTAATGGCGTAAAGGCACACTTTTATAAGAACAGAATATTTCCTCTTGTGCTTTAAAAATGGATTGACGAGAAACTTCGAAAATTGAAAATCAGTTTGTATTGTTCTCCCTGCTTTTTTTTTTTTTTTTTCCTCTAGAGAAAGAGTTGCGAATCTTTGTGCTCCTTCTTGAAGTCAGTTAATTGTATTCAGGGACTAGACACATTTGGGCCCTTCTGTCTCTCGCTCGTTGGCAAGACCTCGTGCCTCTCTTTTGTCATTCCTTTTTCGCACGGTAATATAAACCATAAAGGCTCTGAACGACTAGATATTTTTTTTTAAGACTGACCTCCCACAACAAAATAATCCCTACAAATTTGTCTGTCGCTGAAGTTCGACTAAACTAAAACCAGTACAAAAATTCTGTTGGGATTCCACTTCTGTACTTTCTTCGCTGCAGAGGAGCCTTTGCTCAGTTTCTATTTTAATGTATCCAATTAATTGTTTTTATTCATTATTAAGAAGAGGATTAAGTGAAAACAGTCCCTAGATTTTTTCTCAAACTTTATCCATTAATTTAGTAGAGGTTTGTAGAGCATTTTAGTAACATGATTAGTATTCTGAAGAACATTATGTGTGTATGTGTTCTTATTGAAATTCAGGATATGTGGAATTCTTGATGCCTTTTGAAAACAAACAATAGCAGCATACTTTCGCCCGTTTACACAAAGAGAAAAAAGCAAGAAAGAAATTACTAACAAATATTAGTTATCATTACGTCTATTGTATGATAAAATTTAGATGTAAGAATCAGACAATTTTAAAGTATCTTTATATATATGTACGTAAGCGTTTTTAGTTACAAGACTGCAGTGATATGCTACTGGACATTATTAATATTATTACCCTGAAAGGTATGCAACTTTTTAACCTTTATGAACCTGAGGTCCAAAGTACCGGTATCTTTATTTTTAGAAATAAAACGCTGATAATACCCTTGTAAATATACATGATTGTTGTTGCCTACTTGCATTATTAACTATTTTTAAAAAGCCATGAAAACTGTAACTATTAACATCTTTAATTAATAACATAGACACTAAAGGAAGAATTTAAGCAGTTTTCTTTGGCATAAAGTGGACGTGTGAACTAGCAAAAATTGTACGGAACTTGTTTCGAAATAACAGACAAAAGAACATATTCTGCTTGAACTACAAAATCACGCTTGAAAGTCAATTTCTCCAAAGAAATATCTGGATAATTTCTAAATAAGAAGTCGATATTAAGTAACGTTTTTCATGTACATTGTACAGTACTGAGAAAATCGCAATCAAATCGATTTATTGCAAACACTACTAAAGTTACAAAAAATAAATAATGAAAGTTTTATTTTGAAGGAAGTGACAATATTCAAACCAATTCGACCAAAATCAAGTGATGAATATTCAATCTTTCCGTAAAGACACGTTGAATCAATAATTAGGAATTAACCCGTGCAGTTTTTTGATTTCTTGTTCCTTTCATTGTTAAAAGTACTCTTTAGAAATATGCTCTTAGTAATCAAACCATCTCAATAATATATATATATAGGGTGTCTCAAAAGTCCCCTGACAGAGTAACTGTTATTATCAGAGTTACAACAAAATGTAAGAGGGAAAACAGTTTCCAAATATGATGTTTTCAATCTAAAGTGAAGGATTTTTTTTTTTTTTTTAATCGGACGAGCCGTTTGGACAGTACACTCTTAATGCGCCCAATGTTAAATGAAAATGCAACGTTGCCATTTACCTGGACCCACAACTTAAGTAAATGAAGTTAATGTTTGAAATGGGGGCTGGCCATCGACACGTTAGCGTAAAAAACAGTAACTTCATTCATTTATGTTGTGGGTCCCTATAAATGGTAATGTCACTTTTTCATTTAACATTGGGCGGGCGCATAAAGTGTGTACAGCCTAAACGGCTCGTCTGATTTTTAAAAAAATCGTTCACTCTAGATTGAAATTATCATATTTGGAGACGGTTTCTCCTCTTACATTTTGTGTAACTCTGATAATAACAGAGTTACCCTACGTCAGGTAACTTTCGAGACACCCTGTATATGTATATACGAACCTGCACAGATCATTCTCAGTTAACTTGACTTAGGAGAAAGTTTGAACATTCAACTCCAATTTTGATTGGATTATTTTGAGTATTGTCGCTCCCCACAAAATACATTGGAAAATAGGGGACAAGTGCTGCCATTTATTGCCTATCAGCGCTCCTTTAAATTCACATAAAGAGAATACACTTCTGAACCTAACAGTATTAATATTTAGCTTCGGAAGCTCTATCTCATTCAGCACAAATAAAACTCAGTAGAATATTGATAGGTGAAATATATATATTATATTCCGGATACATATGAATCAAAAGGAATGAATGAAAGAAAACTTTTAGCAATACATTGTAGGTTGACTGAGATGGATGTTTATGAAAGTCAATGATTATAGAATTGCTAGAATGACAATGTGGGGAAAAGACGCGAGAACCCGTAGAAAGCTTAACATTCAAGTTGTCCATCCCAATATCACATGGCCTAGAATCAAATCAAAGACCACAAACGTTCTGCAGGTAAGTGTACAGTAGTGAAATGTACTTTCATAAGCTTAATAAAAGCTAACAAAAAATCTAATTATATATATATATATATATATATATATAAACTTCTGACAGTATTACAGTCAAAATTTTATTGTTATTTTTAAAAAATAAAGCCGAAATAAAATAATTATATTTCTATATAATAAATAAGTGTAAATATTGGGCAAATGTAAATATAAATCTTTTATGTAATAAAAGAACTTAAATAACAAACTTTTTGTGTATTTTTATAATTTTGTAGGATGATTATTTCGGCGCCTCTTTAACTACTGGAGCATTCTTGAAACTCCTTTCTCTTGTAGTTAAAGAAACAAGAGTTTATTTGCTCTATGGGTAGTTTATATCTTGAGATTTTCCAATTATTTATTCAGGGTGACTACTAATATTCCAAAATGAAACTTCGTGACCTTTCCGTGACCTTTTCTTTACCAAACCATAAAATTTCGTAACATTCTCAAGAACAAACTTGGGTTCGAACTAGGCCACACTTTCATGCATATGATAGAAGCGTGCTTTGCTTGCGATTTGGTAGCGTCTAAAGCGGATCACAGGCACTTTTAGTTGTAAATCTTGACGTTTTGTAGAACAAAATTTTCCAGTCTACTTTTATACAGATTTAAATAAATTTCATAACTTTTCCTTGACTTTCATGACCGTTTTCTGATTTTATGACATTTTCGTGACCGATAGACACCCTGTTATTTACGTTCCTGCAATATTCATGTACTAATTTTTTAATAGATAGTAAATATTAACTAATTCCAATCACAATAGTCCACTCTTATTAATTCCAGAATAGTCATATTATATGGCCAAACCGTGTATATCCCTGTTTCAAAACGCTCCAGTAATTAGAGGTGCCAAAATAATCGGCTTCTCAAAATTAGGAAAATAGACAGAAGGTATGTTATTTACATCCTTTTATTACACATAAAAGCATATTAAGCAAAAATGAAGACTTTAAAATTTTATAACTTTCTATATTTCCTTGAATTAATGTTTCGATTTATTAAACACTTGGAAACCTCAAGTTTTACCTTTCACTTCCAGGAGTAGTTATACGATAAAATCTGTGTCGCAAATGATGCTTGTCACCATGATAACAAATGGAACAAAGGTCATAATTAGCACATTCGGCACACTTCCAACGTATACCGAATATGGGCTGCTGTCTACATGTGTCACACATAGTCCCATCATGTTTCACACCTGAAAAAAACAAATAATACACCCAATATAAAATAACTGAATGCTAATATATATATATAATACATATTGAAATCAAGCAGGTTACATTAATTGATATTTAATACAACAACTGCACTAAGGCTACATATCCCATCCACAATAAAGCCTACATATTAACACGTTGGCTTTCGCAGGACTCCCATGGCCTTATTCAATCTATATTGTAGGGCTCATCAGTGTTACCTCCAATAAAAACTAACTAGTCTGAAGATACGTATCTTATACACAAATTTTAATCAGACAAACAAAAGAAAGTTGCCTATTGGAAAGATATATAAATGGTATTAACAGGAAGAACTCGGAGAAGGGGTCGGGCAGCAAACGTGTTAACGTAAATAGTAATAATAATAATAATCGAATACATATATTACAATTAGTGGTGGGCACAAAAACCGGTTTTTGAGAATTTTCAAAAAGCGGTTTTACACAGAAACCGATTTTCGGTTTTCTCCACAATTGGTTCTATTTTTGACCAGAATAGTATTTCGTTGTTCTCCAGAAACCGATTCCGTTTCCACAGAAATAGTTCTGTGTGTTTTCCAAAAGTTTTCACCGAAACCTGTGAAAACCGAACTGGTTTCGAAGAAAACCTGAACCGGTTTTGGAGAAAACCGAAACCAGTTTCGGCGAAAAACCGAAACCGGTTTTGATGAAAAACCGAACCGGTTTTTGGAAAACTGAAATGTCGGTTTTCTAGAAACCGGTTTCCGGTTTTTATAAAACTGGTTTTGGCCATCCCAAATTACAATACTCAAAGAACACATTATCAAATGTATAAACTCATCAATACTGTTTCTGTCTATTAAAAGAAAAGAAATGAAATCTCCAGTTTTACAACCGACGATTATGATCTGTAGGCTGAATGAGGCGAATAATTAATGGAAATGAATTATAAAATAATTAGTGAAATGAGAATGTGGGAGGAAGCGGAAGAACCCAGAGAAAACCATGGACACGATACTGTCCGCTACAAACTCAAATGGCCTGTAATTGAATCAAGGGCACCTCGCATCACAAATGAGCGCTCCACCATTGAGCAATCGAGCCCCCAATATTGTGAGCTATTTTTCTTACGTAATAAATTTTAGTACTTAATAACTTCGGCGACTTGTAGCTTTTCGCCTTCACCAAAATATTTGAGAAGAATACGTTAGGAATCTGAAGTGCGTGTTTGGGCCTTAAGATGGACAAGATGAGTTCGTCTTGACCCTTTCAGTATACCTAGGTATTATACTCTTTTACGGAAAAAATACTAATAAAAGGCACGGGCCACTGCATTGAGCTTCATTTTCATAAACTAAATCACGTTATGCTGCAGTTATTATTGATACATTTACCTGTGAAATACGAACAAAATTATAAGGCATTTTCGGAGAACTCTGTCCAAAGGAAACTCATCTCCTAAAGTAAACTACTTCTTGTGGAATTTTTCATGAGAAATGGCTTATCCAACATTGTAGGGTTATTGCTGGAACATTTATTTATGAAATGTGAACAAAAAATCACCTGAGTCATTTTTGAAAAAGTTGTCCGAGAGAGAAAATAAAACTCCAGACAGTTTACTATTTCTTGTGGATTTTAACAAGAAACATAATCCAATCTTTATATGTAGTAACCGTTGAGTTGAGTTGATTTTGAGTTTAACTTCCCGTTCAGCAGCGAGGTTATATGAGACGTGGACCTACTGATTAACGTGGACTCCGAACCACTTGTGCTCCCGCCGGGAATCGAATCCGGGTCTCACGCACCAAAGGCGCATGTAGTGAGAAATGTCAGGCGGTAAATGTAGACCAATTTAATTACTGTATGTGTACCTCGTGTTAATTTTTTTTATGAATTCTGAATTTATGATAGTACTCGGGTGATTAACTAGCAAAAACGATCTGGTGAAAATGCTACTCTATGTTACGGTAAAAGTAATGCTCGTTAATTACAAACGTCAGTTAGTTTGAAAAAGAACGCGTATCTTACGGAACGTTAAATGGACTTCTCGATAAAGTGAGGAAAATTGGCTCAAGTATGGATAAATGGATATTAACTTAATCTGTATAAACTCAGGAGGAAAATAATAATAAACACTAACTGAAATAAGACAAAATAAAATAAAATCCAGGAATACATTTAGTAACTTTTCTTTAAAAAAAAAAAAAAAAAAAAAAACACTTGTTACTGTGATAAAAAAAAAATGTTTTTTTTTTAGACTGTACCTGCTCTGTTTCGTTTATGCGAAATAAAATTTTTCGTATGGGTATAAAATTTTCTACGAATATCTTTTTCCTTGCTAGAATGTCAACATCTTATATTCGAGCAACATACAATCCACATTCACATAATGACGAAAGACAAAAACAATACTGGGTGTGTATTCCAATGGTAAAATTTTCTTAATACCAATAGGGCATGACAATAAACATACCAGTTGGTGCACTATCCAGAATTCTTAAATCATACGCGCCAGAACATCTGTAATTGGCTGCTGTTCCATTATCCCACACCACCACAACTTCTTCCGGAGATTCGAAATTTCGTACTGTTCCGACGTGACCTTCTCCTCCATCCTACAAATAAAAAAATATTCATAAAATGTATCATTAAAATATTCACTCCAACAATTAATTTGTGACAACATTAATTTTCGCGTCATAACAAATAATACTATAACAACACACCTCTCTAAACCGAAAGAGTATAACGAACTACATACTTATTAATGTTTTTCAGTATTTTTTTCTTCCAATATTTCGAGTGTTACACTCAAGTACTCCTCCTCAGGGACAAACACATTCTCAAGTCCTTTCTCACAATCAGATCTCCACATCAATTTTGTACCAATAGTGTGAATTTAAAAAATACGTAAATTTTATCAGCAGTAGAGCTACTCCTATTATATTGCTAGCACAACAAATTCTGAATATATGAACAAAAATTAGTGTCTACTAAACAGCTGTTCTTAATCTTCCACAGTTGATATAAAAACAATGTGAAGATACTATAGTGGGAGAGGACTTAAAACTGTGTATTTCTCCTGAGAAGGAGTGCCCGAGTGTAGTACTCGAAATATTAGAAGAAAAATTGACAGGAATATTTTAGTAGGAGAGTGGTAATTGATTATATTACAATGCAATCCATACGCTCGGCAAATAATTACGAAAGAGGATAAGTTGAATGCCTAGTATACGGAAAAGCAAGCAACACTCTAAGCTTTACTTCTACTTAAACATGTCATTCGACGGTCACAGACACGTTTCATGAGATAATTACATAAAAAAAAAATTTGATTTACTGGATAGAACCCTCTCATTGATTCGATTGGAACGCAGACTTTTGTTTTTATTTATTTATCTATATTCAATAAGTTTTTAACAGTCTGCTCTTCTAGGAAACTAGAAACGAGCGATATTGGCCATCACAAACTCTCATAGGTCAAGATCGAGCCAAGAACAGTTCTCAAGGGCCGCCCCAACTGAACCAAAGTGTCCTTACTTGAATATTTTATCTCAGTTATTCAAAATGTAGAAGCCCCTCGTAGAATACCATTAGTTTTCATGAAGCTAGTGAGAACGTGTTATTTTCAAGTATCTTGTAGTTAATAATTACTTTTTTAACACAAATATTTGCACTAAGAAGATAGGTGTAAAAAATGTATTCCAAAATTAAATATATTATATGCAGAAGTGAAGTTCAATGTATGTTTATTTGAAAGTACAAAGATTCCAATTTTTTCTTCTTCTTCTTCTAGCAAGGCGTATGCAAGGACAGGGGTTCGGAGTTTAACAGCTCCTGAACAAGGTAGTATGGAAAATAAGCATTTATTATACTAAGATATGTATACAAATATCATGTGTCTCCTAAAACAAAATGAAATTGAGTGTTTGGACACCCTCCTTCTTGACGAAATTGTGCGTATACTACCATTTCCTAGTATCTCATTTTTCTTAATACGCTAAGCTTACTTAGCAAATACTGAGATGTTGTGGAGTGAAAATTCCTCCCCTACAACAAAAAATACTCTCCAAGTGATCAGGAAAATCTTTGCATAATTATTTTGTTGAAAAATCATATTTTAAATTAAGACTTTTGCATTCTGAATTTTGCCATCAGCTATAATTTACATAAACAAACAAATGACTGTACTATCCATAATGTAAAACCATCTACTCCGCTCTGTAGTAAACGATGTGCAGTAGCAGATAGGTACACATCGGTTTGTTTACGCCTACTTCAACATTTTCCTGCATATAATTTTTTGTAATTTTACTCTTGAACATAATTATCACGATGTATGTGTAAATACTACGAAATTACTTTCAGGTATACACAGGTAAACGTACATTTTAGGTACGTGTTTGAAATGAATGTGTAGATTCGTATTACCTTGACATACATACAATTAACGAAAGTGTTCTATGGTCAAAATAAATCTCAATAGTAAATTAGGGTAATACAGGATACAGTTGGACAGAATATGATAGCTGCACGATAGAATAAAATAACGCAGAGTACGGAGGATAGTTGAAAGAGATTAGCAGTGGCGATAAATAATTCACTTTAAATACATGTTTTCGCCTGTATTTCACATTCACTTCATTGGCAAACATATCTGGCCTACGAAAAGCGACAAATAAAACTGAACCTTGAAATTCTTGAGTATTAAGACGGAAAATTTAAATCTGTGCACTTACATCTCATCATTCAACCCGTAGAAAACAAATGCTTGAATTCTATTCCTGAATTAAATATATATTTTAAAAAAAATATTTATCCTGTAAAGCTATTGATTGATGATTCGTAAAATATTCAAAACTCACTAGTTTCACCTGTTTCATTCACACTTCAATTTGGTAAATCATACTTGGGCTAAGAAAAACCATAAAATTTAAAACTGCCTTAAAATCCTTGTTACCATCGTGTCGATTAACTTTTAAACTTTTGCCCTTAAAATCTCGGGTGTTTTCATTATCTTCAGGTGGTAAAAGAAATTTCTTAAACTCTATTCTTTAATTATTAAATAATAATAATAATAATAATAATAATGTGCTGTATGGATATTCCAATTAATGGGTCTACGAAATTTTGGTGTATACCTTCTATGTGTTTGATATAATTTCTACAAAAATTAGGTTTTAATGAAATGTAATAATAAATACATATTTAAAATGAATTACTGAACATAAAATTTGGTTCAAGCTGGGTTTTTATAATGTTATATTTATCAAACTGCGTATCTTAAGGGAAAAATTTAAAACGTACGCCAAAAACATTGTATCAACGATCTATTCATCTCAGGGAGATGAAACTCCGTATATAAACTCCTCATTAAAAATAAATGACAACTACTCCATCACTTTTGAAAATTCGGCCTTCAGAAGAGAGAGGGAAGTAAAGCAATTTTTAAGATAACTTCCCATTCCCTATTCATAAAATGGTCAAAGCGAGGAAGCCACTTAACCATTTAAAATGAATTTCGGATATTCCGAAAATACTTGTGAAGGGTGAAACAAATAAAAAGACCATAAGTACCCTTTAAATAAATTTGACAAGAAAGTTCAAACATGAAAATGGATTTTCTCTCCTAGTCTTACATAACCAGAGAAAAGGTTGCACACAAAATGGAATGAATATACATAAAAGGCAGCAGTGCATCTATTCAACTGTATGTTGAAATAAAGAGGTTAAAACTTTCCTTTATGCGTGTGTGAAGTTGCACAGGAAAATCAAATAACACATTTTTAACTAATGGAACTGTGCTTTTTTTTTTATTATTATTATTATTATTATTATTAAATGAAGAATCCCATCATCTTAGCCTTTAACAATTTTACCATGTTTCATAAGTATCGGATAATACGCTACGGAATTTTCTGAAAACATAGTTTTTAACCTTGGAGAAAATGAAATCATTCAGTCGTTCGCAATTAACGGATAATTTTCTCTCCCCCATCCGTGTTCCTTTATTTATTTTTTTCGCCTTCATCTTCGGCTTCTGGTATTACATTACTAGCAAATTTCATTCATTAATGTATACACCACACTTTTCGTGCACCAAATTTTCCTCACACTATACATTCCTTCCCAAATTAACACATCTCTACTTACAACTAAACATTAAATTTCTTCAAGATTTCAAGTTTGAAATGATGTGTCCATGGGGAAAAAACTGTGCTCCTTGAATATTATAAACATAATGTGACGTATGAAAAGCCATAAATTAATCGCTGAGAAATAAAAATTGGATTTTATTATAAAACTAATTTCACCAAGTAAAAACTTTGTGTATATCACATTTGTAATAAAAATCGGTTTGCTTTCCTCAGAGCACCATGTTTATTATTTAATCATGGTATGTAATACGCACAACTGGTATCAGAGAATATGAAAAATTAGTTTTAGCTAGATATACAGGGTGAACCATTTATCTTGATGTGTCCTTATAATTTTTGAACTAAGAGACAAAAAGCACTAAAATTTTGTAGCGTACAAACATCGACAAGGGAACATTGTTTAGCAAACTTCGCAATATCACTAGGTTAATAGTGTTGCCAGCCCAATATGAAGTTACATTTTTTTAAAATGACACGATGCCAGGTTGTTATATATCTCAAATCTACACGTGAAATCAAAACTTTTAACATTATACTTATCATTCTCTGTTGCAAACTAATGAAGCTACAGTCACAAAAATCCAAATTTTTGGATGTCTCTACAGCAGTAATAACGGAAGTGAGACGCGCGGGACAATGTATATCCAAGTATCTTAGTATCTAATATCATGATCATGAAATGACAGAATTTGATCGAATAGGGACATAGTTATAAGAGATTGAAGATGTGATTTTTTTTCGAAAGCTGTTATTCCGAATAAATGCTGAAATATTGCTTCATTCAATCGCACAAATGGTTTTTAATAGGTGTAAAGGTCATAACATCGTTTATAGCAATTTGATATCTCAATGGCTTATCTAAGGTAGACTACTTTTGATGTGAATTGTCCCATCCACCTAGTTTGTTATTAATGTTGTACAACCCTCCAATATTTTTATTCTTTTGATTTTGTGATATTGTAGAGTCCTTAGTTTGCAACAATAAATAACAAGCGTGGCATTACAAGTTTTAGTGTAACATGTAGATTAGAAATATGCAATAACCTGACGTAGTATCATTTGAAGAAAGGAAAAAAAAAAAAGAACATAATTGTATGTTGAATTACACTGTTCAAACTGGGTGTAGTGGCCCCGCCTAGCGCAGTACGAGCGGTCCCGGGTTCGATTTCCGGTGGGGACAATCAGTCGAAAAGGTGTAACATCTTTTTCAGGCCAGCCATCCTGGGTGATGTTTTCCTCATTCACACCAGACAAATTCCGGTATGGTACCTAACACATAGGTCTCAGGCCGCTTCTTTCCTTCCCTTTCCTCGCATAGTGCGATCGCTGAGGGCTATCATCACTCATATATGATAGGCTAACAACCATAGATGCTGAAAGCCCATAAATCTAATTCCTAAATCCTAAAACTAATTGTATTGCAGAGTATGTCAAACAATCTCCCTTCTCAATATTTGGACGGTACGAAATTTCAATGTTTTATATCTTCTAGTTTAACAGCTACAACGAAGTATCAAGATAAATAATTCATTCAGTATACTAAAAATTGAAAATAATATACTATTAAATAATAATTATAAATAATAATAAAATAATTATAAATTATATACAAAAATTTTTAAAAATCTGAATCTAAATCAACAATGATTTAGTTTGCCTAGCAACGTTAATTTTCTAAACGGATCTGTGCTGAGGAAGGCAATAACCCTTTTATAAAAGGTGCTTATGGTGAGACGTGTAATCTGCGAAGTTTCTGGTAAATAGGCCTGGTAATACAGCTTTACTGGTATTTAATATGCATCCTATCAAATCATTAAACAAGCACAAACTGCTTTCAGCAACATTTGTTTCCGATGAGTTTCAAAGAAATATGGGCAAGTATTCCTTTAGGAAATTTATTCATTATTTCGATTCTTCTGGTTCAGTTCGTTCCAGCCGCTACGTCAGAGTGACTCCTGTATAGCAGGGAAAAGAGACGTCATATGTGTTTTTTCTGTCAGCCTGTACCCAGTAGTAATCGTTGGTCGGGCGGGGTGTAATGAGAGTTAAATGTGACGCGCAGCTAAATGCCGTGTTTGAGATCTGAAGAATATTCTTAATGGCGAATGTTCTTTTCGATAAGTTATTTTCTGAGGAATGTCTCTCTAATTTAAACTTACTTAAATTGTAAAGTGAAGTTTGCAACACAGAAGAGAATTATTACAAATTCCGTTTGAGTGTGGAAATACTGAAATTACGCAATTCCGTATCTCGCGTGACAAAGATTATAAGTTATTTTCCACCCTTCGAGGAAAGTGACTGAAAGTACCATATATTTGTTATAATAGATGTTTATCGTATTCAAAGTAAGTTTCTGTGAGAATTGGCCCTTTTTTTAACAAGGCTGCAGGTTCTAGAAACACTGTTACTGTGTGCTCTTTTACGTCAAAGTTATGTTCAAAAATGTGATTGGTTGACGTACTGCAGACAAGTATGTTTGAAAGCGGTTGAAAGACATTCCGTTACTCTAATTAGGGGACCAGGGTTAACTGTTGAACTTGATGAGGCTTTCTTCTTTGTCGTAGAAAACATAACGTTGGACGGTTAAGAAAGAAAGCAATTCTGATGATTTGTGAAATTTACCACGAAACGGGTAATATTTTTCTTAGCGAGTGTCCGGATAATGAACGAAATGCTAAGAATCTCTTTGTTGTAATATCAAGACAGTTGTTACAACAGATTGCTGGAAAGATTACTCTGGGTTGGATAGTAAGTGGACTCTAAGAGTTGATCATTCGTGTAATTCTGTAGATTTTAATAGTGGTTCATACACGTAAAACATTGAAAATTTGCGGTCACTTGAAACACAATTTAAGTTTGACACATGTTTTTAAAAGCATGATTTTGCGGTTTGCTTATTACTTATAGAAAGAAAATTTTGTAGTGATGCCAGTGTTAGTGAGAGTATGCAATATTTATGAGCATGCAACTGAATTGTAATCATCTGTACAATTTTTTAGGGATGTAGTTATTTTTATTTAATACGTTTTTTAATTTTTACATAGGTAGACTAGTAGTTTGGTGTTGGGGTGTTAGAGAGCCTGCCATCCCTCTTAAGTGAATTAATATTCATGTATTATTTCTGTTGCTTCTGCTATGAGAATTCCGATATAAAGGTTGGTTTCATGTATGTTTGAATTTTGTTCTATAACTTGCTGGAGTTAGGGAATACGGTGGTTCCTAATGCAATACTTTCGTTTTATTATTTTATATCTGAATATTTGAAATATCGAGTAATTTAGGACTATTCTAAGAATAGAAATTAGGATAATAAACTTATTGTTACTTGAAAAATCAGTAATAAAACTCCAACTGACCAAAACAATATATATGTTTTAAAATTATATATTTGTGTTACAGTTTCGGCTATGTAACATAGCCTTGCTCATACACACATTATAACACCGAAATTGTAACACAAATATATAATTTTAAAACATATATATTGCTTTGGTCAGTTGGAGTTTTATTAGTTAATCTTGGCTTTTCCAAAGCTACAATGAATAAGTAAAAAAGCAGTGATTAAAGTAATTAGTGACAGAATGACAGCAGAAATCACCAGGATATCTAGCCGATTACGTTTCGAAGGAATTGGTCCCTCGGAAATTGAAGGATCTGTTCCGAGGAATAAATTCTTTTGTAATCAGAATCGAAATCACTGGATTAAGTTTAGAATTGCCCTAGTTTTTTTTATAAAAATCAGGAAAATTCGAAGGAGAAATGAGGTAAGAAATGATGATCTGGAGTTCTGATGTTATGTTTAGGTGTGTAAATTTGGCAGTAAAGTTATGTTTAAAACGAGAAAAGATACGTATACGTTTGTACCATTTGCACGATGCGGAAAGTTTCGATGATTCAACAGCATGGTAGTCGTATAAGGTGGAGAATTGGTGTGCTGAATATGATATTTTTGCATTGAGTTTTACAGAATTATATAAGACTAATGAACTGAATCTATTAAACTTTTATGATTCCTGAATTAAAGTGATAATTGAAGTTTCTAGGGCAGGGCTCTAGAACACTGATTCCCCTCTCCATTGAGTTGTAATAAAGGTAGAAAACAACGTGCCTTGCGGGACTTCTAACCCACCTTCGCAATACTATGTGAATTAAGTATTCAGCTTTGGTACAGAAAGGTACCAACCTGGCTACCGTACTGTATATAGGGACCAGCGTTCTAGAATCTTCCCCAGTTCTAGTCTAACTACAGCTTTAGCGGGTAACCTCATCAAACCTAACGTAACAATTTTTAATATTTTAACTGATTTTTTGTACATTTGGAACTGGAGGGGCACTTCTAAACTTAAGCCAAATCATTAAGAGAATCACAAATAAACGAATTACCTAAAAGAAATAAGTTAAATATGAAGCTTACAACGTATACAGTTTGTGTTGACCAGTAAACATTATAATGTAAGAAGGAACTGTAACTTTTGTCTCAAATTCCACAGCAAGAAATTCTGAAGATTAAAAATAAGGAAAGTAAATAATTGTATGGCATGCAAATAAGTTTCAATCATTTATTATCCTATGAAACGGTAAGTTCCGATAAACGCAACCTAACCAAACCTATGTATTAAGTGAAAAAAACAAACCTAGCCTAGAGTAAATGGGTTAAATTTACAATGCCCGCTCCAGGTTGTACACTCGCTCAGAAATGAGAAATTACACTCTATTAATTTCAAATGGGTCAAAACTTCCCTTACCTTAAGCTAACCCGTTCCTACCCCTATCCTACTTATCCCCACCTTACTCTACTCTACCCTATCCTACTGTACGATACCCTTTTAAAGCGGTCCTACTTATCGATGCGTAGTTGGAACATATATTGTAAAGTTTACATTCTTTTTCTTTTTTTAATCTATGAATTATACCGCTTCAAATCGAAATTTCACTTTTGAAACCTTGCAGCATTGCTATTACAGTAAGTACCACCCATTGAAATTTAAGGGAGCTATTCTTTATTACAAACTGCCATAAATCTATCATATATGACTTACTTTTGTTTTATACAAACGATTATTATTAACGCTTAACTTCAGGAGTTACAGGGTAGAATTTTTAAGTAGAATACATACAAGGGCTGGAATTACACTATGCAGGTGCTATGTTAATTTGAGAGGCTTACACTATTTCAATGATTTTCTTTCTGCGTATGTATTTTGTAATCAACTTGGCCCTACTAACAGAAGTATATAGTAATAAAGAGGAAATGTAAGACCCTATTTTTTTAAAGCAAAACCTGAAGATCAAAATTTAGTACAAAGGTGTTCCTGCTCTATTTACAAATCGTCACAACTTGATCACTTTGGGATAAAATTAGACAATTCTGAGATAAGACACTTTTATCAGTTTAAACAATAGTTACAGTTTATTTACGTAAATGAATGGAGCTATTTCAATACAATTTACTTGTAGTGTGGATATAACCTGTCAATGTAAGATCCCATACAGAAGTTTACATAGGGCAATACAGACCTGTTTTCCCCATTTCCAATCCGGTCCTCTTATGACACGAGCTCCCACACCCTCCATCATATATCTTGTGGTTCGACTGCCTGATATCGAACCTCCTTCCATTGTTAGTTTGTTGATTTGTGTTCTTTTTAAACACAAAATTGACACAACACGTAAATCATGCTCACACGCTTGGTCTCCATGATCAAACTGTGACACTGTTGGCAACTAACGAAGTAAAAGTTTTGACATTTTGAAGTAAACATTTTACAAGTCAAGCAGCTCGGAGTCTAAAAAATTGATATTTGAAATGTCGTTGTTAACTTCACGGGACCCCATTCCGAACCAGTCTACCTTGAAATTTTAAGGACTGCAACAGAACGCAAACGTTGGACAAGCAACTGCAATGGTACTATAGCCAGCTCGCACCGGTACGCTAGAATCAGTTGTTAAAATATTTCGAGTTCGCAGAACCGTTTATTATACTCAAACGCATGACCTAACCAAGAATAAAAGAAAGAAGAAAAACAAATTTGTAAAAACACATCTGTACTTCTTCCTCTCGTTTGTTTTGTTGTGAAAACAAGCACCTTTTAATTGTTTCAATTCAATGAGCATACAGAAATTTGAATGGGTGGGCACCAAGAAACTTATCTCATGCGACCAATAAAGCTTCCCAGTCATGTTAATAAAAGATTTCCAGATCTTAATCGTTAATTCGTTTCATTGTTCCGTATTTGTATTGGTGAGAATAAACATTTGAAATTTTCAGACAACAAAAGGCTAGTTTTGGTAAAACTTTGAAGCTACATACACTAAATCTCACTAACAGAAATACACTATTGCATATTTTGGCATAGGTTTTTCGCTCCTTCAAATCGTTATGTTTGAATGTGGTGCTAGAAAATATAATAGAAGTGTTCGTAGTTTAAACCCAAGCTGGTAAAATTGGCATTGCGTTCTACAACGTAAGAACTTTTGTATCTAACTTGTATGGTTTGTTTCCTAAGAGAATTATATCTATCTACCTACTTATTAATCCATTATCTCTCTCAGATATTGTTCGTCAGAATAAATCAGAAATTGTCCCGACAATTTCAGACTGATTACATATAAAACATATATGGAGAGAGACAGAGAGAGAACCAGTTAAAAAATTAGAAGAGCACCACTGAACAACTGTTATACCAGTCATCACAAAATTTTGCGTTGCACTGCGCAAACTCATAAAGAATGAAATCCTCGGTTTTGTTCTGCAGTAGATTCTTTTATAAGTATTTCTTTTATATATTCCTCCTTTGGACTATTTTCAGTAATGATATTCAGTTTGGAAGAGTGTGCATTGTTTTATCATACTCACTGGTTGCATAATACTACAAAAGACGATATAGTTGTTCATTTCTGACTAACACAAAGGATGTCCACCAATGGCGACTCTAAACTTCAACAACAACGAAATCACATCGGCAATGACATCACATCGGTTCAATGCTGGATTCACAAAACCTCTCCATTGACTTATGTCCTTAGCCGATTGGATCCAGTTTCTGCTGTGCATTCCTATTTTTGCAAGATTCATCTTAATATTGTCCTCCCATTTGCGCCTGGGTCTTCCTAACGGTCGTTTTCCATTTGAATTTCCAATTAAAACTTTGAAAGCGTTTCTATATCTTCTATTCTCGCTACATGACCTGCCTACCTGAACCTCCTAGACTTGATGATGCTAACGTCAGGTAAACGGTATAAATTATGCAATTCCTCGTTATGAAGTTTATGATAAGCAGATTTATCTTACAGAAGATTATTCTCGACACAAATTCAATCACATAATCAACTGTAGTTTATTTCTTGTCAGTTCTTTTCTTACTCTAGTGGCCAGAGCGCGTATATTCGGTTCGTCAGGTCCCGGATCGAACGTGCTTCAGATTAGATCCCACTTTAATCTGTAGGCCTGGTTTAATATAGCTTCGTTGCTGATATAAAATGTAAATACAAATCAATCAATCATTTGTTTCGTTTCTCCCCATGTGTTGCATCTATTTTGGAAGGTAGTATACAAAGAAAAACTAAAATAGGTAGTATCAAAATGATACAATGCAAAACGTAAAGTATTGCAAATAGTTTGTGTATTATATTGTTTCTTTTATATTTTTGAAAACATATACTGGAAAATTTAACTATTTAATATGATAAAATATACAAAGTTAAAGAAAGCAATAGGTTATACGTCCTCTGCTTACAGTTTCAAATGTTCTCTAGGCGACCACCAAAACCACTTCTTCCTCTGCATGATTGAAAAGAAAGCTTGGAAGTTCTTGCAATCAAGAGCGATCAAACTTTTCTGTTATTTGAAATATTGCATTTCAATGCTTTTTAGCGATTCATATAGCGTTGAGTATATGATGGTTCTCG
Organism: Thermobia domestica; assembly: GCF_964235325.1. Classification (NCBI taxonomy): domain Eukaryota; kingdom Metazoa; phylum Arthropoda; class Insecta; order Zygentoma; family Lepismatidae; genus Thermobia; species Thermobia domestica. The sequence goes on from NC_137455.1 coordinate 66,471,862, forward strand.
TATTGCTGTTATTATTTTTTTATGAATGATTTTTTATCTGCTAGATGCTGGCGCTTTCTGCCTTAGGCCGAAACGCAGAGACTATCTTAGAAGCAAGGCGGAAATTTTTAAGTTGTATTTTGGCAACTTTGCATAGTAAATTGTTTCGATCACCGGTATTTGTTTAGTGGTGATAAATGCCGTAACATAAAGAAATTACCACTTGTAAACATCCGTCAGGGGTTATTACATTCGAAAATTATAGAGTATACAGTTTTTATTTATTCCTTCATTATTTGATTATAAGTGTCGCAAACAAAAAAAAAACAATGATTCGAAATTATCTCATCTTAGATACAATATCACTCATTCTTTTGTGTGTGTGCGGGAAGTGGAACCCATTCCATCCAACTTCGCTCGGGTTTGAGTGCATTACCACGGCCACAGAGCTTTGACTTCGACCTATTTTCTCTTCTCTCGCGGTCCCATCTGCAAATCGAAACTGATTTTTTAAAACCCTACAATGCCTAGCGGGACAGATATGGGTCATAGTGGTAAATAATCTGTACTTTCTTATATAACGATATGTAGTTGCTAATGCATGTTGAACCAAATTGGGAACGTTCGAAGATAGTTGTAATTCCAGTTTTTGCATAGATAGCACTATTAAGCGTACTGGTACTTCCGTTACTCATTTTTGTTTTCCCTTGCAAAATTGCAAAACTATTTTTTTCATAGAAAATAAAAAAATCATGTAGGGTTAAGTAATATTACTTTGCATTGTACGTAAGAGCAAACGTTTAAAGGACTGCTCTGTGATGCAGGCGATTGCTAGAAAGAAAATAAAAAAGTTTTACGTCCCACGTTATGCCGGTTAGGCTAAAGGAGGCGGTGAAGATGAGAAATAAATGAAATGGTGGAATGAAGAAAGTGGGAGGAAACGGGAGGACCCCAAGAAAGCCCACGCACACGGTGTTTGTCCACCACAAAGTTCACTTGACGTCGGCTGGGATCGAACCCGGGACCCCATGCACCAGAGGTGAGCGCTCTAAAACTGAGCCACTGCAGCCTCGATTACTAGAAAGATCCAAGCCAAAACACAAGAACAGATTGTAACATGAAACATCGTGACTTACACTATGTTGCCATATCTGTCGTAGACATGAATCAGGGTTGCAAACTCCCCTGATATTAAAATTATTTTTCCCTCGGTAGCTCTTCATTCGTGTACAGCAATAGATGTAGATAGTTTTTTTTTAATGTTTGTATTCATTGGGATGATATACGTGACTTTGTGATTACCTTATAGAACTGCGTCTGACGTTTACTGTACACATTCTATGTTAACTTATCATTATAAATAGGTATTGCATTATGATTCTTTATAATCAGGGATGTTATGATGCATATACGAGAGTATACTGCGTACATTCACCTTATATTTTATAGTCCAGCGTATGATCATCTAAAGAACGAACGTATGCGGAAGTATATTCGCTATATTTTGAAAACCTTCTAGCGTATACCCACCAAATATTTTAGCATTACGTCACTGCCTATAATTCTAATTATTCTTTAACTATATATACTCTAGTAAAACAGGAATATACTATGTCCTATTGTGATGTTATAGACAACATCGTAAATCTTTTTATCATTATGCTCATGAACTGAAGATCACTTATACCTATTAGCCTAAAATAAGGAAAATTATATAACGGTTACGCTATGAGTTATCTATGATTAGCATAGAAAGGGACTACGCGAGAGGTATCGTAGTCACAGTATTAACCTATTTCTTCTTAGAAATCTAGACATCGATAATTACTACACCAACATTCATGAACATTCTGTTTATAATGAAGTGAAAAGAATTGAGTTTCGGGAAATGATTTTTAATATGTTTAAATTATTATTATTCGTGTCTGTAGAATTATTCCAAGTACCCCATATCATGACCAGGCATTGACAAATATGAAGTGAGTACAAACCTTAGGCTTATTGATATTGATCTAATAGAATTCCTGTAGATGATACACTTCAGTACAACTGTAATGTTCAGATCGGATTCACGGTTGTATACGGACTCCTCTTCTTACTTTAGTTTAACATCGCAATGCCACTACTTAGGGAATCCAAGTCGTATTGTTCGTCGACTAATGCTGAGGTCATGTATTTACTGTACTCGTGGTGAAATAGTAGATACTGTATACTGTAGTACCTACAGGAATATACATCATGTTTTTCAATGCATGAACTTATACGATGACTTGTATTAAGGTAGTTGGCATCAGTATGAGGAAACAAATTCAGGCAGAATTGCAAAGATAAAGAAATGAAATGAAATCTTTGAGTTTTACGTCCCACGTTTATGCCGGTTAGGCTAAAGGAGACGGTGATGATGAGTAATGAATGAAATGGTGGAATGAAGAAAGTGGGAGGAAATGGGAGAACCCCGAGAAAACCAAAGCACACGGTGTTTGTCCACCACAAAGTTCACTTGGCGGGGTCTGGGATCGAACAAGGGACCCAAGCACCAGAGGTGAACGCTCTACCACTGAGCCACCGCGACCCCCTACAGATAAAGAATTCTAAAGTTAATCATAAAATGAGTTTTGAAATGTTCAAAGTTTCATTTCACTATCCTTGGCAAATCATATTGAAGAATAATGAACTAAAAAATGCAATCACGGACAAAAGTTTAATAAATGAATTTAACGTAGTCAGTGACAATATCTATATTTGTATCAATCTCCTTATTTCTGACTACTAAAGGATCACTACATGACGTAGGACCTAAACCTCGTTCTTACTTATAACATCGTAATAATACATTGTAAATTCCTATGTGGATAGGAGCTTCTAAATGTATATACGTTTTTATAATATCTTATGTTTAGTGCGCTACGCATAACTCAAACGTTTAGATATGGTCCTATCGATAGACAGTGTTCTCCAAAGTTATTGAAAGCTCGAAAACCACACTATGTTTCAGATTATGAACATACTAAAACGGAAATGATGTTGAACATGACTTTGTCCAGTTCGACGCTGCCAACTGATAGAGATGCTAGGGTTTAAGAAAATCAAAAAGGAAAAACAAATAATCCAGACACCAGTAAGTGACTCAATAATAATAATAATAATAATAATAATAATAATAATAATAATAATAATATCAATGCAACTAAACCGTTTCCAGTATTGTGTTATGTTATCGTGTGTGTTTTTCAATATGACATGTTTTTCAATTTACCATATTGTATGTATATTCTCACCAATAATAATAATAATAATAATGAAGTAAATGTACTTTAGATATTACACGTAATTTTTACTTCCCTTTCCTCTTTTCCAGAAGGTGCCTGAGGAAAACTCTCTCTCCAAGCTTAGTCAGCTGTCTTCATCTTAGTATCATGCTATGCTTTTGACTTTGTGTGCCCAGCGTTAACCCAGGTTTCATCCGTGTAAACAATACACCGAACTTCTTACCTTTAGTTGCTTCACCTGGTTCCGATTTCGATTCCCGGTGGAAGAGCACAAAATTTTAATTTCACAATCATTCGTTTCCATTAATCATCCATCTCGTTTAATGAAAAGAGAATGACCATGGGACGTTAAACTTAAAAAAAAAAGACAGTTTTGCTTACGAGACATAAATCTAAATTCCATGTTCAGTAGCGCGCGCTGCAACGTCGACACTGATACAGTAGGCAGGTCTTCGTCTTCTACTACAATACGATGAAATTTTCGCCAGGAAGCTTTTATATATATATATATATATATATATATATATATATATATATATATATATATATATATATATATATATATATATATGTATGTATGTATGTATGTATGTATATATTAGTCCCTCGAGACAAAGGGGCATATCTCATTTTCTTAACTTTTTCAAGATACAAGTTTACAACTTTTTTCATTATTTTATCGGCTTTCAAAATTTAATTCGATCTCGTAAGTTATATACCTGAACGAAGGATATCAATCAAAATTTTAAAAGACGATATAATAAATGCTGTGAAAAGATTTAAAGTTGTCTCCTGGAAAAGATAAGAAAATGAGATACGCCCTTTTGTCTCGAGAGGGACGATATATATGAATTTTATGAAATGTTGCTGCTTGAATGATTGTATTATATTTCTCTAGTTCTGTGCAGAGCTTTTTCGAGATTATGTGGACAGCGTATGCGCCTTTGGAGTGGGAGACTCGGGTTTGATTCTAGACGGAACCTCATGTAGTTTGGTTCGGATGCCATGTTAAGCTGTACGTCCAGACGTCTAACTCTCATATAGTCTCATTGCTGAACGGGAGGCTAAATTTCAATCCAATCTTGTTTCTGCGTTGTGTTGCGATCCACAAATTTTGCGAAGACCTATGCAGAATGGGGACATTATGAAAAGAACCAATACCGTTACAAACTTTAGCGTATTTACAAAATTCGTCCTTATTCTTTGGTGAAGTTAAATTATTCTTACCATTAATCAGTGATGAGCAAATGCAAGACCAAGACCAAGACTCGGGTGGTCTTGGTCTTGGTCTTGCACTGGAACCATTGGGTATAAGCATCCGCCCATGAAATCAAACTTGCGATCTGATGCACTAAGTTTTTGTCAATGTCATGAAAATGTTATTTCGATATTAATTTTTTGAGCACACATTAAAAATCTCCAATGGATGCTTGAGCCTCGGAGCCAAAGCCATACCCATGTAGTCGGCACCTATGGTGTACGGAACTACTGATGTCCAATGCTATATTTCATTTTAGTTTTGGAAGAACATCACTAATATGTTTTGAAATGAAATGAAATATCTAGTTTAACATCCCACATTTTAGCACCGAGGCTAAGAGAGACGGTGATGATGAGAAATGAATGAAATGGTGGAACGAAGAAAGTACGAAAAAACGGGAAAACTCCAAGGAAACCCATGCACACGGTGTTTGTCCATAAAAAAAAAAAAAAAAAAAAAAGCTCACATGGAGCAAGATGACACCTGTGTGTCTTGAAAACGAGTAATCGCTACACAAAACGAGAACCGATTTAGAAAACGACACACTGTAGCTATATGCTACAATGGCAGATCGACTCGCACGGATCGCATAAACTACTGGGAACATATTCACTCCAGCGGTATTTATACTGAAGCCAAGAAATTAAAGTGAAAGATAGGGTGTCTATAATATTTTTTTCTTTTAAATTCTATATAAAAAAAATCAATTTGTACCGGTACTTGTGCAAGATTCTTGCGAAAGAGTCTTGGTCTTGGTCTTGCATCGGAATTCCTAGTCTTAGTCTTGGTCTTGCATGCAAGATCTTGCACAAATTGCAAGACCAAGACTCTTGCGCTCATAACTAGGCAATTTTTCTGCCATATCCGGATTTACAACCAGGCAAAATACACGATGGTATTGCTTACTAGTTTTCTTGAAAAATAAAAAAAAAATCTCATAGATATATAGGTACATAGATATATAGGTCTGTACAAACAAAAGAGAAGAAAAAGTATTCATAGGGTTGTCATTTTACCTCGTTCCCCGCTTAATCACCTATGAGAAACCATCCGCTTTTTTGGATTGGAGAAAAATCTAAGACGACTTTGCTGATAAAGTGTTGTTATCTTCTACTTAAATCATTACATTAAACTAAATTAGCTACATTAAAAATTCTGTTTCTAAGAAGTGGGTTAATTTTATGAACAATTGTTCTGCTGACGACTGCACAGAACTGTTAAGAACAATGCAATATTGTTTTGCAATACCTGCTCACAACGCAGTTGTTGAAAGAATAACTTTCTTGCTAAATGTCCATGCTAGAAACAAGATGAACGTAAAAACTGTTAAATTATTAATACCAGTGTTGTACAATATGAAAGACGTATCATGCGTAGAATTTTATAATAAGATTTTATGCAATCGAGATTTTTTAAAAGAAAGTTAAAGGGAGTGAAAAATATGGCAAAGTAAAAAAAATATATATGGCAGAATCATGCACATTTTGGTTCACCCCATGAATACTAATGTATATCTCATGTGTACGCATTTCTTTGATGACCATTCTGTACAGTTCAGCTCAACAAGTCTATGTTTTTACCTAATCTGTGTGTTCACCTAGTCAAATATTCAGAAATGATTGCAAATTGAATCACGGTATCCTTAGCATTTTTAGATTAGATTCATTATTAATATTTTTCTTTTAAAATGTTTGTGCTGTATTTCATATATCGTGGTAATGTATATAGAAATTTTGGATTGAATATAGCCCGCTCCCCCCCTCCCCAGTGATTTTTAACGAATCATAGTGAGTCTAACGATTCATTTTACTTTATAATGAATCGGAATCGCATGTTATAAAGATTTAAGATGTAAATCTTGTGGTAAGGAAGCTTTAGTATAAGTAGTAGTAGTAATAGTAGCGTTAATAGTAGTAGTAGCACTAGTCGTAGTGGTAGTTAGTAGCAATAGTAGTAGTAGTAGGAACGAGTTAGAAGCCCCGCAGGGGTTGGTTGGGTTCTGTTCTCGATATAAGTAATCTTAGTAGCAGTAGTAGTAATAGTAGTAGCAGTAGTAATAGTAGTTGTACCGGTAGTAGTAGTAGTAATAGTAGTAGTAGTAGTAGTAATAGTAGTAGTAGTAGTAGTAGTGACTCTTCCAGTTCCGGTGACAAAGAACTGGGGTGAGCGGGCTATACACAAACCGAAATTTTATAAGAGATGGACCAAGACTCCTACATATGTTTTACCTTTCTTATGATAAAAAATTATAAATTATTTTCTCAGAGAGAAAACCGTACGAACAATATCTGCCAAATATCGATTTATTCTTTTTATTTGAGAAAACTTTCCTTACAGATATCCTTACAATTATAAATATCTTACTGTAATACTTACTTAATACTTTACAATTCGAGACTCACATTTGTTGAGCATTAAAGGCAAAAACCAAATTTACTTTACTTTAGTTCCGTTAAAAAAGTACATTGGAAGTGTCACTTAACAAAAAAATCACTTCAGGCCTGGAGTCTGAAGAATCTCAGGTCAGTATTTGTAATACACATGTTCACATCACTACTTACAATTTAGAATCTCATGCTTTTCTAATTTTAAAGTATTGCAACCCTAAGTATTCATAATATACAAAGAATCAGTTGTTGGTTAATAATACAATAAATAGTCTAATAATATTTGAAATAGAACGACTGGAAATCACGACACAGTTTCCTCACATTCACTGAACTCTTGAATCGAACAAAATGAATTTGCTATAAACCAATCATATTTCTTTCAAGAGCGTCATTTAAGACTGCTTGGAGGGAGCAAGACCCCTTGATATCAGTAAAATTTCGCGTTTTTCACTGATTTGCTACTATTTTATTGATAAAATCTATATAAATCTCAAACTCAGGGGAGGGCAATTGTCCCTCCCTGCTCCCCTAAATGACGCCCCTGATTTCTTTTATAAACTTTTAACGGCAGCTGCTGTATTTAGTTTGTTAGTTTATTAAACAGCTCAGGTCCTAAAACTAAAAGGCTATTTCTGATCTTCGATAATTTAGTAAAGGGTACATCAATTTTCTTACACCGTCTAGTATTATATGTATGTACTTCGTCCCTAAGTATCATGGTAAAAGTTTCCTATAGACATTTCATTCAATTGAATCGTTCAATGAACCGATTCATAAAGAACCGGTTCCTGCCCTTGAACTATGAAATGTTGGAAATAGTAGAATCATTACAACATTTCATAGTTCAAGGGCAGGAACGATTCAATTGAATGAAGTGCCTATAGGAAACTCTTGCCAGTGTCATATTTGCAAGGTTTTGTTTAGTGTAAAGTAGCACTTGATAAATATATAGATTAACTACCATCATTATCTTAAGCCTGATAAATAGTGGTTTACAATATTCTTTATCATATGTTCCAACAATAATCCTAATAGTTTTCTTTTGCAAAATTAGAACAGCATGTACTTGAGTACTGTTACCCCAAAGCAAAATCCCATATCCAATTATACTATGAAAAAATGCAATATATGAATTTCTTAAATACTCATAGGGAATTGTATCGTTTAGTTTTCTTAACAGAAAAAGCACACGAGAGAGCTTTGTAGATACACATTTTACTTGTTTTCCAGGTTAGTTGGCTGTCTATACATATACCAAGAAATTTAATCTCATTTTCGTCATAGTTTTCTTTATCACTGCAGTGACTGAGACTAAAGGTTGTTTTTTTTCTCAATTAAGGACGAAACAATTACTTTTAAACCATGTCGGTACTTCTAATAATTCGCCTTGAGTTTCAATATACACTTCTTCAAACATTGTATTTATATTAAGTAGGGTAGTATCATCCGCGTATAGAATTGATGTGACAATAATATTTAAAGGTAAATTATTTATCATTATTATAAATAGTACCAGACCTAGAAGTGAGTCCTGCGGTACCCCGTATTTAACTTCTAATATGTTTGAATGCATATTGTTAACACTATCTGCTTACGTTCATTTAAATAGGATCTTACAAAATTTAAGCTGCTGCTATGGAATCCGTAATACGGTAATTTATCACGTAAGATTTTATGATCAAATGCTTTACTTAAATCGCAGAATGTCGTTAAAGCAATACCCTTATTTTCAAAAACTTCATATATATGTATATATTTTTCGTTAGCGATTCTACTGCATCAATTGTGGATTTCCTCAGCCTGAATTCTAATTGAGCTTCCAGAATTGTATTTTGCTCAGTCATGTATTTATATATCTGATCTTTAACAATAATTTCCATAATTTTAGAAAAAATAGGAATAAGATATTGAACAATAACTAGACGAACGATCTCCAGTTTTGTATATAGGAATAACCTTAGCTATTTCAAATGTTTTATATATCTTGTGAGAAACATTTATTGAAGCATATTGTAAGATATTTCGCAATGTGACTAATGACAGTTTTTATCAAATTGTTCGACTCGATATGTCAAACATATCCTTACTGTCAGAAGTTTTCATTCCTTTTACTACTTCTATGACGTCATCAGGGCTACCATGGTTAATCACGAAAGAACTATTAAATGGACTGTATTGACTTAAATAGTGACACATATTAACATTAGTATCCTCATCGCATTTCTTGACAATAACTTAACAAACTTTTAAGATAATTTACAACGCACAAAATCACTTAATAATGAAATCACTTCGAAATATTTTACCACTATTGCTTACGCCCCGCACGGAAAACTGAACTGTACTGTAGTTTTGCTAGACCACCGTTCACAATGGTAAAGGAACAGCAGTGAGAACAGTTATCATATCCGCTATGCATAGCTACACTGTTGAACATTAATGGGAGTCCCAGGTTCGATTACCGGCGGGAGCTCATGTGGTTCGGATTCAACGTTAATCAGTAGGTCCCGTCTCGTATAGCCTCGCTGCTGAAAGGTATGTTAAACTTAAAACCAACTCAACTGTTGGACATTAAAAATGAAATATCAAGACGGAGCGATCAGATTGACTTCACGTTTGCAGAATATATAGAGGATGGAAAGCAAGTAAAACAATTAGCAGTACAGCTCCAAGACTCATCAGTACGCCTACCTCTTGGGAATAGCAACCGGAGGCAGGCCAAAGATCCACAGTTTAATATGGTGTTTGAATAACATGAATATATATCTGGACGATTGAACAATGCCTTATCGACGAATGCGACAATTCAGCAGATTTCCTTATTTTGATCGCGGGGTATTATGATACACAGCAATTGTGGATTTTTCTTGCGTTGAACTGAAGCCAGTGGTGCATGGAGTGTAGCCATAGTGATGCTATTATGGAATCTATGACTCCAGGAATGCAACATACAAAGAAATACAAGTTTCAACTGCAGCGTCATACCACAGACCGATAGGACAGACTTCTTGTACTTGCCTATGGCAGATCAGACAGTTACATTTTGAATACTGCCCCACGAATTCGAGATTGTTTCGCTAAGACTAGTGTAGCGAACACAGTGCGCTCTGCATCGCACTACCTCTCATTAATTATGTTGGATATGTTTTAACTTTATTGTTAATGAATTTGCTTCAATAACATTCTTCATTATGAATTATGTTGTTGACTTTGTTGATATTCTATGTAGCCTATATATTCTTCTTCTTCCATATTTTAGTTATTCATTGTTATGCAGAATTAACGAAGTAGGCAGAAGGTGTCACGGATTTTGAACACAAGTACATCCCGAAATAGAAAAGGAAAATACGATAAAAATTTACAGAACAAAATTACTTTCTTTTGTAAATATAGTACTTTGTAATTTGAAATTTTAGGCATAAAATTTATTGAAAAGTAGACGAATTATCTAAATTTGTGGTGATAAAGGCATTAATACCAATATATAATTACCATTTTATAATTTCAAGCATTTCATCCAAGCTGATTTAAAAAATCAAAATGGGTTATGTGTAGCAGAAGGAGTCCAGGAGCTCGTTAAAAAACAAATTTTCAGGAGAAATGGATGATGCAAGTACTTAGACCTAACATAACGTAACCAAATCTAACTTAATCTAACTTAAACTAATCTAAGTTAACCTGAACTAACCTAAACTAACCTAGTATAAGCAGAAATACAAGCAGTGCCGTTTCCAACAAACATGACACCAACTTCCAAAAATCAGGAGCTAGTAAGAAGTTTACTCCAATATATACAAGTAAACAACTTGAACTTACGAAAAATATATATAATTACATATATTAACGTATAATTAATCAACAAAAAATATATAATTACATATATTAACGTATAATTAATCAAACTTAATTTACTCTCTTTTTCAATTTTCTAGGTGGAATACGAGATTTAAACAAACATAAAGGAAAATAGATCCCGACTAGAAATCAGCAAATGTAAAAATCTATGGGGGAAAAAAGAAAGAAAAGTCCAGTATTCATATGTAGGCTACAATTACAAGTAAACCAAACAAAGGTTCGATCACAATCAAAGGATAAAAGAACTGGGATCACAATGTCCGGTCCTATAAGGAAGATGTCTCTCAAGAGAGAAATGAAATAAATTTGTATTTCTATAGAACTTAGAGGCTGGATGAAAGTTCCGGACTTGAACATCTTGTAACATTAATATCTAAGGATTCATGTTATAGAAAAGAAAAAAAATACTGACAGGAAGCTAATCGGTAATCCAAAATACCGGATTAACTATAAACTAATTAGTCTTTTGAGAAATGCAACTTGCCCACAGAACTCTTTTGGGTAAAATGTAAAAAGAAGAAAAGAGAAGAAAATAAAGAAAGAAAGAAAGAAAGAAAAGAAATTAAAACGAAGTTTTATATTCGCTGCTTCACATTTTCAGTGTTTACATGATTTGAGCTCTTGAATAAGAGGTTATTGAAGTCTCGTGATTAGATTAAATGTTTTATTTTTGTTTGTAATGAACATTTTTTTTATTTAAAAACGTGGATTAGTCGAGTTTCTCCTGATCATGATGAAACTAGCTCTCCACATATAATGTTTTATCAGATATACCACGATGAATTAAAGCTTAAAATTAAAATAAAAAAGAGTTTGAATAAGGACCGTCATTTGGGGAGGCAAGGGGTATTAATGTGCATATATAAAGATTGTGTGTGTGTGTTCCAGCATAGCTCTAGAACTTCTAGAACAATTCTGAGGACTGGAGACTCCCGTAGCACACCTAGGAGGGGCCTGGAAGTGGGAGATATAAAAATGATCGAAAATGACCGATATTAGTGTCTAATCCATAGTTTCCGGTGACCATGAGCTGATTGGTGACAGCTTCGATGCCAACTCTAACTTCAGCCCATGAGGGTAATACCTCCAGCACACCTAGGGAGAGTAGAAGGGATGGCATATAAAATTGACCGAAAACCGCCGATACTAGTGTCGAATCCGCTGTTTTCAGGGTCGCTAAGATGAACAGTGACACTTATGATGCTGTTTAAATCCATATTCAGACCCCATTAGTACTCCTGAGGAGGGGGAATGGTGATATGTAAAAATAATTTTAAATGATTGATGTCAGTGTTGAAGTGATAGTTTTCAGGGTCCCTAGGTTGATTGGTGACAATTTTGATGCCCTTTAACTCTTTGAGGCACGGTGGGAACTTGTGCTTACACCTTTGATATTCATTTTTTTCGTCCAATTATTAACTGAAAAATTAAATTAAATTTATTTGGTGTGTTTTGAAATTGTCTAATTGTATAATTTTAATGAAATTTTAAAAAAATCAAAAGAAAATTTTTTCGTGCACCAAGGAGTACAAAATAACGCTGGCTCCCGTCCTTCAAAGATTTAATTCCAAGGTCAGCTTCCATTTGGGGTAAGAGGCCTCTAGTAATCCTCAGGGGAGGATAGGAGGAGACATAAAAATAATCGAAAATGTTAGTGTCAAATCCATAGTTTTTGGGGTCGCTTAGATAAAGATTGACACTCTCAATGCCGTTTAAGCCAGATTTAAGGCCCATTAGCGCCCGGCGAGGTGAAATGGTGACACGTAAAAATATCTAAAACGACCGATATTAGTCGAATTATTAGTTTTCAGCGTCGCGAAGTTAATTGGTGGCAATCCCGATGCCGTTGAAATCCAAGTTCAGCCTCCAGTGTGGGAAGAGCACTTAGCATTCCTAGGAGTCAAAGGGGTAGACACAAAAATGATTTTAAAAAACTATATTAGTGTCGAATCCATAATTTTCGGGGTCGTTTAGATAAAGAGTGGCACTCCAGATGCCATTTCAGTCAAGTTCAGCTCCCATTAGCACCCTGGGGTGGATTTCTGATATGTAAAAGTTTGAAAATGACCGATGTTAGTGTAGGATCCATAGTTTTGGGGGTCACAAAGTTCATCGGTGGCAGTTCCGATGGCCTTTAAGGTTCTGTAAAAGAAATCCCTACAGCGTGAAGTCGGGATCCTGAACAAGGGAATGCATCTACAAACAGTTTAGCATCATCTGGCTGCGCGGAAAAAATTGCAGAGGCTAATTGTTGCGCTAATGGTCCATATTTATAGGTTATCTATTTCATTTAACATTGCAGCATAGTTATGTGCGGCTCCAATGGTACCGAAAAAGTAGTGCATGAAGTGCCAAATGGCATATTATCTACTCTGGACGAATTCCGCTTCTATCTAGTACCGGCCATTACTATCATACGAGGCGCATCTAGAAAGTAACTTTCCCATGAGTCCCATAACTAGGAAGCTGTATGTTGCTCGAAGCGACTGCGTGCACGTGAGATAGTAAGGTACTGGCATGCTGCATGCGCCAGCAAAACTTCCCTAGTACTCTCAGTAGCATCGTGGCAGTGGTTGAAGATGAACGTTCCTATTCCAGATCCCGCCGCGTGTGAAGTGCTAGCCGTGACAAAGTTTTTGAATGCACATGGCATAGCGCCGATTGAAATCCATCGTCAGTTGTGCCAGGTCTATAGGTCTAACGTTATGAGCAATAGGGATCCGCACGAGTCGAGTCGTCTCGACTCATCTCGAGAAACTGTTGTCTCGATTCGAAAATATGTTTCTGTCTCGACTCGACTGGAATTTGAGACGAGACGTCTCGAAATTCGAGTGGAGACAAAATATACGAGTTACGCACACATCAGCCAGAACATTATGATTACCTACCTAATTATTAGTATGTCCATCTTTGGCACGGTAACAATGGCGACGAGTCTTGGCATGGACGTAATGATGCTTGGTAGGTCACTGAAGAGAGTTGGCACCACCACTTTGCACACACAGGTCATCTAATTCCCGTACATTTCGGGGAGGGGGGCGATGCGCTCTGACGTCACGTTCAATCACATCCCAGATGTGTTCGATTGGGTTCAGATCCGGCGAGTTGGGAAGTGGGTGCTAGCACATCACTTGGAACTCGTCACTGTGTTTCTCGAACCACTCCATCACAATCCTGGCCTTGTGACATGGTGCATTATCTTGTCGAAAAATGACACTACCGTTGGGAAACATGGTCGTCATGAAGGGGTGTACGTAGTCTGCAAGCAGCGTGCGATACGTCTCGGCCGTCATGGTGCTTTGCTCGAGCTCCACTAGACACATGAATGCTCACGTGAATGTTCCCCAGAGCATAATTAAGCCACCGCCAGCTTAATCATACTAAATTCATTTAATATTCAAAGAGAAAATATTAAAATCCATTAAAAATTTAGTGCAGTCAATATACAGCATTTATACTCAAATGTCGTAGAAAATCTTCAGACCATTCCGCTCTCTGCAGATTGCAACACTGCAAAACATCATCATCGCGGAGAAGGGAGTGGGGAAATGTAGGATTAGGTGCGCAAAAGCTAGGCTGCAGCGTTCTGTTTACAAACTTTTTTTACTTATAGGAGGACAGTCGCTCAGTTCCAAGATTAGAGGGGACATGTAACCATAATATAACTCGTGATATCAATATATTTACGAAATAGATTACATTTCGTTGCTAGTTAACATGGAACATTGAAAGATTTTACTACAACTTTGAATATTTCTATTGTTTTAATTCATTATAAACATATGGTGAATTAACATTTTACTTGTAGCTACAAGTGGCTATTTTATTGGTTGTAGCAAAAAACAAAAAAGGGGACACTAACGGGACTCGAACTCGGGACCCTTCGCAAGCGAGTGCCAGATGCTACTGATTCTGCCACGTCGTTACTTGATAAGTTTGCGCAACGTATGATATATGTGGCGAGTCAAAAACTTTAAGACGCTTTTTCTCTGGTATATTAGGCCATTGTGCTCTCCCATTTTGTAATATGAACACTTTAAATGTGCACTATCACCTTGCAAAAAATGGCCCCGAAGTTCATTTACCAAAGTATGTTTTCTCCTTGTGAGCCACCGTTTTTTTATTAGTGTATTAGTATATAATTTATCAAAGAACATGTGTTTCTCAAACCTAAGAGAGTAATAGGTACCCCTCCCTTTCCCAAACGATGGCTCTGAAATATTGGGCCACAGTAAACGACTCATTAGAATTGCTTTTACTGCAAAACTAATGCTACAGTGAACAGTTTTGCGGGCACTTTTCCATGATAGGTTCACATTTGAGAAGTAAAATCATAATCCTTTATAAATTAACTTTAAAGTTCTCGTTTCATTTTCTAAAACGCATCCTACACGAATGAATAGAATGGAGTCGAATTGAGCCTAACAGTTCCATGCGGTGAAAATGAAGCGTCCATCTTTGGTACTTTTGTAGAGAACCTTCTACGGCTGCATCTGACGCACTTGAGCAGGAATTTTCTCCATAGCATCAAATGACGCAGAACCTGGAAATTCAGTGTGTGGTAGTATGATTGAGGAAATGATTCATTTCGAGCGAAAGAAAAGTGTACATCTTCATCTGATTACTCAAATGCAGGAATCGAAAACGGCAGTAGGCAACAAGACTTAGAAATTCAGACTGACACCCCACAGGAAGTTATATTGAAAGATAAACCAATGAAATGTGAGGAGAAGATGAAGGCATGCAGTATTACGGAATATTAACAAGTCAAAGCGGTCAAAACATGTTTATGTCAATATCAATAAGGGAACTTGTAATAAAGAATCTACAGAAAATTTTCTCTGTAATGACTCAACATCTTCTGATGAAAGTTACATTGATGAGAATGTCCGTTGTGAAAACGATGACACCAATGTTTGTGAAGATGATGAACAATGTATTTAGTGTTGGAAATATGATTTTAATGGAGAGATTTAGTGTGCACTTACTGTGGTTGATGTTTCACAGTATTTATCCAGTCCAGATGGATATTTGTGTGATTATTTGAGTTTGCACACCATTCACAAACCATTTTATATTTTAGCATGTTTATTTGGTTTTAAAAAGTCATAAGTTATGAAATTTTCTCAGTGAACATTTTAAGCTGTTAAAATAATTTTTCATTTCCTATTTTGAACATCATTGAAAGATAGAATTTTTATCTTCCCCACTTCTCCTTCATTTTGTACTTCATACATAGCCTATTTATTATACGTATATTCACGAACTGAAAACGAAGGTGGAATTGAAAATAGGCTTTGTTCTACAATAGACTAAGGTAACTGGATTTTTTTTCAGTGAGTCCAAGGAAGCTTTTCAACTTCAGTCACGATAAAGCATACGGGTTTTGCTTAAAATTCCTGTAAAAATCCGGAAACTTTCCTCAGAAAACGGGGACGTCTAGTAAGCTTACATATTTATGAATTCAATTCAAGGAAGGCTTGAGCTTAGAGATGTAACCTACTAAAGCTAATTACTATAATTTAAGTTTTTACTTATGTTTAGTTTTATCAGACGTTTTCTTCTAGTATATTCATGTCGGTAATGCAAGAAGAGAACATCTAAATATTTATTTATTTATTTTTTTTTTTAATAATTATTCTTTCCTTTGATCTCTATTAGTTTTGTATAACACACGTACTTTGATTAGTAAGATAGTTCTGTAATACACGGTGTTTATTGCTATTTTTAAAAGGAAGATTTTAGTGCAAAAGTGATCTAAAACAAAAAAATAAAATTTATCATATAAGCCAATTGTAAGATAAATATACTCTTTACTGCACATTTTTGAACGATACTTTTTAAAAAGGGGGAAACGATGTTGTTTCAATAACGCTATTTAATATATTAGATGAATAGTGATCCCTACAGTTAAGAAAATGGGTTCGATTTCCGGTGGAACACTCGCTTGGAAAGGAGTAAAAGCCTTTCCAGGCCAATCATTCTGAATTTTTCTGGGTTTTCCTCATTCACACGAAGTAAATGCAGGGTTGGTACCTAACATAAAGGTATAAGGCTCCTTCCTTCCTTCCTTCTTCATTTCTCATTGTCCTGAATACTGGGTTCGCCTAGAAATATCAGCCCTCGTACGTGATAGGCTAAAATAGCCATAAGTGCCAGTAACCCAGAAATATATAATTCACGTAATTCCTAATGAAAATGAATATATGTTTATTCATTATGTTATTAATATGAGATTATTAATGATCCTAATTGTCTAAAGATATGGGAAATGGGGATCAATGTAGTTGTCATGTATTTTTAGGTATATATATCTTTTAGATTGCCTAAATCTTAATTGTGTCTTACATCTATACAAGCCAAAAGAAGATTCTAGAACAGTAAGCAATAATTAACATTACATTTAACAAACTTGTTTCCATCTGATTCTGATACAATATGTTCAATTTAGTTATGATCATTTGTCCCGTTTCCCCTAAGCTTAATACTCTCTCTTGGTGAAGATCTATGTGATCATTTTGATTAATCTTATTCTTTTCAGTTATTCCTTGAAAACATGAAATTCTGGACTTTACTTCGTGATGATCACAACTCCTTTCCTCTTACGATGACTCTGAGAGGTGTGTATGTCAGTGTATTCATTGATTTGGGGAGACGACACCCTTCCAAAGGGGGTACGGGCCTATGAAATCGTTCCTAGGCAGCCTTGAAGCAAACCATGAATGAACGAGTAAAGATCCCACATTTCACATAGTTGGAAATTACTCCACTAGATGTCAGAAGTGCCTACAGTTTCACATCTTTCAAAATTGCCAACTTGTACGATAATGACCGAATCGTACTCCAATTTTTACTCCCATTCGATGTACGATAGGAAATTATACGATAAATCTAACAATACCTGGTAAGGTGCAAAATTAATTTTGAAAGTATTTGAAATTCGAAATAAATGTCATTCATTGTGTGAAAAAAGAATATGAATTTAGCAACATACGTGACAAAATATCTCCAAACATTACAAATGTAACCAACCTCTTGAGAAGGTAAATAATGCAAGTAAATTAACGTATAATAAGGTAGTAATTTAAATATTCTACGTTACATTGTTAGCTACATTTTGCTTACGTTTATCATACTTTAAAACCATAAATGCAATTTATCTGCCTACACGTGTTCATTATTACTAGGAACATTGATTGTTCGGATCATTACAGCATAACATTCATTTCGAACACAGCTACAAACACATTGTTTAAAATGTGACCCGAACCGCTAATTGTATTTGTACCCCCTAGGCAATCGCTCCTATCGGTAATAAAACCGGGGACTATGTACATAGAAAACATGCGTTGGCTACTGGGGCGGCTTTAGGATTTTAATTTTGGGTAGGCCCACTCCCTCGCCTTTGAATACATACATTTGATTGATTAATGACAGTAGGAAATTACTTTCACAGTAATGGTTGATGCTATTTGCTAATTAATTATCTACCATTAATATAAATAGTGGAACATAAATGTCCTCTTTATCGTATCTTTTAGCGTTTATATATTCTTCAAAATTTTTGGGTAGGGCCGTGCCTACCCGCTAAAACCGCCACTGGTTCGCTATTCTATCAGGAGGGGGTATTTACTACCTAGTACTTCAAGTAGGCAAGCTTTTACAAGTAAATAAACAAAATGTTGAAGAAAAATCACAAAAAAACTTTCGAGAAACCAGTAAATAATTGAACTTCAGTCTTGTTTTTTATGCAGATTGTTGAATATAATTTTAGCTGTAAACGTTCCTGTTAGAGTGGCGTGGCTAACGCTCCCGTCTTTGGTGCAAGCGGTCCCGGGTTCGATTCCCGATGGGGACATTCGGTAAAAAAAAAGGAGTAAAAGCTTTTCCAGGCCAACTATCCTGAGTGAAGTTTTCCCGGGTTTTTCTCATTCACACGAAATAAATGCCGGGATGGTACCTAGCATAGGTCTCAGGCCGCTTCCTTCCTATCCTTTCCTCGGATAGTGTGATCGCCAAGAGACGTCATCCCTCATAAGTAACGGACTAACGTGTCCATAGATACTGAAAGCCCAGAAATCTAAATCCTAATCCTAATCCCGTTCCTGTTATAGTTTCCTCTTAAGAGGCCTCATCCCGGCAAAATTAAAATACCGCTAATTTTACAGTAATTATGTGATATCTTCCATTAGATAAAAGGTAATCGAAATGTGGAACAAGAGCGCCCTAGACAATATAATTTTGCGTGTGGTACTGTTATCACAAGTCACCTAGTAACTTTTCGTTTTCAGCCGGTTAGAAACGCGAAAATAAATGCGGATTTTCAAAATACATCGAAATCGAAAGTAGATAAGTGATTTGTGATAACGGTATCTCATGTAAAATTACATTATCTAGGGCGCTCTTGTTCTATATTTCGATGATCTTTTATCTAATGGAAGATATCACATAATTACTGTAAAATTAGCGGTATGTTAATTTCGCCGGGATAATGCCTCTTAATCTTGAAATGAATGAGATCCTTCATTTTGACGTTCCATAATTATGGCCCTTTTAGGCTGAGAGAGATTGATGATTAAGATAAGTGAGTGATGGTGGAAGAATCAGAGGAATACGAACATCGGAGGAAACAGGAGTACCCCACGGACACGATGTTGTCCACCACAAACTTACTTGACCGGGGATTGAACGAGGAACGCCACTTTATTATTATTATTATTATTATTATTATTATTATTATTATTATTATTATTATTATTATTATTATTATTATTATTATTATTATAACTTGATATTGAGAAAGGAAAGAATAAGAGTTTTACGACAAAAATGATAATTTTAAAGTGCAACACATGATAATATCTTATAATCTGGTTGGCAACGCTGAATGTTTACAGTCAAGTTTCTATCTATGTATCTATTCATACAATCTGGTTTATCGTTACTCTTACTTGTATAGAGAAATGTAGTTAGATAAAAATGATAGCTCGAGTTGAGCGGTCGCTTAGTTTTATTAGAGGTTTGCAAGGATATTAGCGAATATGTTAGTAGTTAGTTTGAATTCGGCAGTTACGTCGTCTACTCAACCAGCTTCAGAAATGGCATCTTCGTCGAAGAGGAACCGGTCTCGTCGTAGACTGGCTGCATTAACTTTTCTTTCGAACATTTCTTTAGATGGAACTTACAGAGATACAAAGCTATCACTGTTAACTAGAAATGGTGCTCTTACAAAATATGAGATCAATAAGGAGACAGACTTAATTAAACCTGATAATGAAGATGAAGGTTCCCAAAGTGACCCAGAAAAGGATGTAAACAAACGGTGTGTAAGTGTGGAAGTGAGGACTAAAAAAGTGCAACATTCTCCCCAGCTGGGGAAAAGTCCTGGACATCAGTCAAGCTCAGACTCTAATGCCAGTGAAACTACGTTGACTCCCTCCAAAATCATTGATCAAGAGCATCGCGGCTCCAGTTCATTAGTATCATCATTCCGAGAAAGGTAGGTGCTATTTTTGAATATATGATTTGTGTGTGTGTGAAAGGGGGGGGGGGGGTAAAGTACAGTGTACTTAAATATCTGCAGAGTATTATGTTACTCGAACATTATCTATTGCCTTCTGTACGTAACGTTTTCATTGAAAGAAAAGAGTGGAATTCCCTTGTTTATTTTTTACTTCTAATTACAACTAATTGCTTATGTAAATTA
This sequence comes from Thermobia domestica, assembly GCF_964235325.1. Classification (NCBI taxonomy): domain Eukaryota; kingdom Metazoa; phylum Arthropoda; class Insecta; order Zygentoma; family Lepismatidae; genus Thermobia; species Thermobia domestica. The sequence continues at coordinate 66,492,322 of NC_137455.1, forward strand.
TTATTAAAAGTAGCGTTTCTAATTGTGAAGTGGCAATTAAATCCTAGTTCCGTTTTGATCATAGAATGCATCAACATTATTATTTCTATTATTAGACCAGTTATTATTGTTAAATAGACCATGTGTAGCGTGGAACAATGTGGAGTGATTAACGTTTAGATCCATTTAGATGTGTACGTTTGATTCCTTTCAGCGTCTTAAGATGTATTTGTTTATATTTACTCTCGGAATTAGTTCAATAAACGAAAAAAATTAAAAATGATGATGTAGTATGGATGGAATAATGAAATCAGAGCAAGCTGTAGTTCTTGTGTAAATATTATTTGCTACATGTGTATGTAGCATTGCTGGAATCGAACTTGTTGACAGTGTTTCTTGCAGACACTTTTTTTGGGGGGGGGAGGGCAGTTCCCCCTCGAAGCTCTAAGAGTGCCCCGGAGGAGACCAGAATAATACGTCTATAATATAATAAATAGAATAGTTAAATTGTTAAAATGTAACGATTTCTCTTTATCATTTTATGGAGTATCCGTAGAATAAAACTTTCCTAATTTCATTATTTTAGTACAGTGACACCAGTAGCTTATTTAGAATTTTGTTCCGGAGACTATGGCCATACCCGAAGTAGTAGTAAACCTGGTTTTATTATAACATTATGTATTACATATGGAATGAAAAAAGATAAATAGGCCTAGCTTAGATTTTTTTGGTGGGGGAGGTCTCAAGCCATTTAGGCCTTTGTAAATATGCCTCTGAGTAATTCCTACAATCAGTGGCGGCGATTGGACGTTAAAAGTGAGGGGGCAGAACATGATCTGAATATTTGTAGTTTCCCTAGTTGTTTCTAACACTTTGTTTGACGAAAGGTTGTATAACTAATAGGATCAGTGGCGGATCCAGGGGGGATCGGGGCGATTGCTCCTCCCCAGAAGAAGAAGCTTTCTTATTTTATATGTATAAATAAAACCCGTCCCATAGTTTCGAGCTCTTAAAAATAGCTCTTAAGTAGCAGTATTACAACCCACCGCCCCTCCAGAAGTCCGACCTGGATCCGCCCCTGAATAGGATACTATCTTTTTCAGTTAAAATACCGTATATCGTATTTCATATTTTAAGTAAATTGACAAGAGAAACACAAGTAGGTACTATCCCTTTGTACTCTTAAACAACGAAGGTGTAACAAGAGAGTTAATTTCTTGCTCGTGGACATCTTAAAGCTCTGTCTGAAAAATTATATGATCAGATTATTTAATAACAAATAAATAGAAAGGATAATGTTAATCATAGTAATGAATAATGAGGCTTGTTTTGCAAGTTATATTGAAACTGGGGATTAATGAACAACTTATACTTTTAATTCCACACATACTATTAAATATATGTTATTACTCTTAGAAAATAAAAGACAGTAAATACTACAAGCATATGCTGATACATTTAAAGAAATACTTTTGCAGCTTCCCGAAAACATGTTCGTTGTAATTAGGTGCAGTTTTCACTTTCTTGGAACACATGAAAACATAATACTTATAATCACTCTACACTCCAACTATACAATATAATCCTAAAACCTAGAATTATATTGAATTTAGTAAATTTAATTGTATATACACTCGTACAACCCTAAACACACCACATCACTCGTGTATTACACTGCAAAACAATGGAAAAGGTAGAAGTTGTTTCTTATTACTGTTTTCTAAATCAATATTCTTCACTATTAGGAAGAAAAAAAGACATTTTAGGAACATTGTCAATTTTTGTGCTACTAAAGAATAACTTACGAAAGACTTTTTTTTATTTTTTTTTTTTAATGATCTCTCAATCAGTTTCAAAGCGGCTAATATATCGAGCACTTGTAAGAAGAAATTGAAAGTTAATTTTTGGGCTATTTTACGTGACAGTTAAAATGCAATTCCTGTAGCTTTGTTGTCTCCCGGGAAAGACAACCAATATGTACTCACGCTACGACAAATATTATATGGCACCATTTTTATTATGAACCAGTAATACACACAAAAACTTTGCATTTCCAAATGAAACTATATACATTAATGGGTAATTTAAAAAAAAAAAGGGGAGTGGCGACTGACCCCCTTTGCCACCCCTAATCGCCGCCCATGCCTACAATTTCCTCTATCACGCATCTGAAAATACCCTACCTCCAGAAAGATTATTCTGAAACCCTTGGTTATCTGTCTGAAATGCTTATATCTTGTCTGAAATAGAAACAAGTATTTCATCGTGCGAACATAGTTATAAGTTTAATGTAATTATATATCATCTTTGTTTTTCCACTTTTTTTTAACATAGGAGATTTTTAAAATATAGAAAGCTTGATTTTTTGAGGGAGAAGGAAATTAAAATTTGCGGCTTTTCAGTTTCTTATGCAAGAATCATCTTTGCTTTCCTGTAGTGGATTCAGTTTTAGACTGTCTTTACATTTATTTATACATATTTCTGGCCATTACCAGTATCTATGGCCTTAAGCCCGTCACGTATGAGAAATTACCTCCCTCGGTGAGCACACTATCCGGAGAAGGAAGTGCTCTGGGACCTGTGTATTATGTACCACCCTGACATTTCCCTGGTAGCTTGCCTTTGTTCCAATTCATTACAGAACTGTGGCTGGAATTTCGTACAAAAACAACCCTTTTACACGGCGTTGACCGTTTTTTTTTTTTTTTTAATTCTGTCATTTCAACATAAAGCAAGTGCTTAATTACGATTGTATTTTAAATTTTATAGGATGTCCCAGTTTTTAGTTTAAATTTTCATAGGGAGTCATTTTCATAGACAGAGAGTTAGTTAAGCATTGGTACCTAATAAAAACTGTATTTTTTAAATATCACATGAATAATATCTTTGCAGAAAAACCGGGACATATAAAGTTTTGAACAATTTGAAGGGGGGCCGCGGTGGCTCGGTGGTAGAGCGTTCACCTCTGGTGCATGCGGTTCTTAGCTCAATCCCAGCTCGCGCAAGTGAACTTTGTGGTGGAGAAACATCTTGTGCGTGGGTTTACTCGGAGTTCTCCCGTTTCTTCCCACTTCCTTCATTCCGCCATTTTCCTTCACTTCTCCTCGTGACCGGCCTATCCTGCATAATTGTGGGGCGTAAAAATTAAAGATCCCATTTTTTCATTTCAATTTGATGGGGACATATGATGTAATAAAATCCGGGACTGTGCCCGCTAAAACGGGACTTTGGAACGCCTAATCAGGTTACATCTCTTTATAATTGTATGTCAGATTCAAACGTTGCTGGGAGCTTAATGGCTCATGTAAAAACTGTTCGGATCCCAAATTTTCGTTCTTCATAACTTTCTTAGTTCCGTAAGATCAAAACACAAGCAGTCAATCTCGCTTCTGTAATTAAACCCTATTTTCACTCGAGATGGGAATTAATATTTATAGTTTTTTACACAATGAGAATTTTCTTCAACTTTTATAAGAGCTTTTATTTAAAATTCTTGCAACACTAATAGATATAGCGGAGGTTTTAAGGCAAAACGCTTGTAATCTCACGGACGTAGATTCGAGTCCTCGTCAAGGTAGCAATTTAACTCCTTCGTGGCGTGGCGGTGAGCGCACGTGCCTTTGGTTTGGGAGACCCGGGTTCGATTCCCGGCGGGAGCTCATGTGGTTCGGACTCCACGTTGATCAGTAGGTCCACGTTTCATATAGCCTCGCTGCAGAACGGGACGTTAAAATCAACTCAACCAATAGATATATAGCCACTTCTACCAGTAGTGTACTGTGGTAGCTCAAAGGACCTGACTCCTTATATTTAGGCGCCTATGTTCAAAATGATATCAAATAAGAGGAACAGCATTGAAAATAAGAACGCCATTAGAAATGAAAGAGAAATGAATGTCCGTTACATTTTTTAGGAGTTACGAAACTTCTATAGAAACAGAGCAACACGTTTACATTCAGGAGGTATGAATAAGTTTTGTTTATTGTTCTTGTTTGTGTATATTAAAGAAGTTTTAACAATCTATTATATAAAAGAGATATAAAATAAACTTTTGAAAGAGTCTATGTACCAGTACATGTACTATTGAGTATTTCGAAACAGAAATTATTGTTTATTTAATCAATCGTATTTATTCTTTTCTTTTACATGTTGATTGTATTTACCTTTTCATTTTTTCTCATATAACACAATAGTTTATTTTTCCGGTTTCTCTTTGATATTTCCGTAATATTAGTACCATTACGTGCGTCACCAATGATTGGCGCACAAAAAAGGGATAATGTTATTTTAACAAAATTCTGTTATGTCAATAGGATTGTATTTTAATACTATTAAATAGATAAAAATGATAACTATGTATCACTTATCAATTATATGATACTATGTATTATTAAATAATGGCATAATTTATTTATAGCTATTATTAACAGCTGAAAGTTACGTATGTACGTAATTAATATCTATATATCTTTCAAGTGTGATACTTTTTTTTAAAAAAAAAGCTATTTACACACCTCTTCCCTCCACTCATAGTAAAGGATGTAGCTCTAAAATACTTTTTTTTTTTCATTGGGCAAGGTCTGCATGCCTTATACTATTTCATTTTTTTTTAGTTAGTTTTGCTTTTTAATTATGTCGTTGTGTAATGAAGTTCCCTCGAAGGTTGGTTATAAATAATTCAAATGTCTAGGCCGTTGGTCTTCCTCATGGTCCACAGACCAAAAGTAGCCCACGTTCTTTTCAAAAATTCTTTAACATGAAAACGGCATCGTTATTTCGGATTTTAATTGAATGGCAAGATTCTCTACCGACTGAAGACTTTTTTTAAAATTAACGTCCCGTTCGGCAGCTAGGCTATATGAGACGCAGACATACTGATTAACGTGGAATCCAAACCACAAGAGCTTCCGCCGGGAATCGAAGCCGGGTATCCCACGACAAAGGCGCGTACGCTAACCGCTTAGCCACGAAGACAGACTGAAGAGTTTCATTCCCGCTTTGTATCAATACATTAGTTAACAGTTGATAAAAAATATATATTTATTTCTCAAATTCTGTAGAGCAGTTGCCTCCTGTCATTAATTTACGCTCTTGCATGGAGACCCGACAACTGTAATTACAGCGAAATAGCTTTTTGGCCCGCGTGGGTCACTGGCATGGGCTGAGCAGTGGGGGCATGGAGGACATTGTCCCCCAACTTTTTGACAAAAAAATGAAAATGACATCTATAAGATGGCCACCTACCAAGACCTGTCAAAATTTGCGAGACTGTACGGTTGTCAAAATGGTTAAAAATGATTTATTCATATTAACTCCACACTCGTCTAGGAAGTATTCCACGGGTCCGAGACCGACCAAAAGGTCTGCCCCTCCTCCCAGCAGACAATTCCTAAATCCTCCCATAGTTACAGGTATTTTTAATGTGACCCGCCCTACCTGATGGGTTGAGGACTCCCTCTCTTAGGCTAATTTCCACACTTCATTTGCAATGTAGTGTTTTACTTTTTCAGAACTCAAAATGTAATCTTAGATATTGCATGGTTACATTTAAATCGAGAGAGAAAAGTAAAAGTGAGGGAAAAAAAAAGAGGAACCCAGAGCCATACGATGTCAAAAATTTAACCAAAATACTTGACACTATATACTGAAACTAGCCTTTGGCTTCGCCCCAGACCCCTGCATTTGCTCGGTCTACAGCCTCGCACCTCTTAAATCCACAATTCTACCAAATTTCGAGTTTCTTTTCATATTTCAACTATCTAAAAATAAGATTTTGTATCCTAAGAAAACGCCCATTTAAATAGCATGGGATTTTTTTCACTCCCTCTTTAGACCCCTTAAAAACTAAAAATATTCACTTTTGACAATTTTTCTGTGGGTTAGTCCTGGAGACTACAATCATGCCAAATTTCATCATTCTTATCTTGCGAGAAGTGCCTAAACATTTTGGGGTGTAGAAGATGTCCCATATAAATAACATGGGAGAGATTTTTCAGTTCTCCATAAAACCACTCTACAGTTGGAAATTTTCATTTCTGGTGATATACTTAGGTAAAGCTAACAAAAACGTACAAGCATACCGAATTTCAAGTTTTTATTCCAATTCCAAGTATCTGAGATTATAGGACCAAAAAAAAGGGCCATTTAAATAACATGGGGAAATTCTTCATCATCTCTTTAGATCCCCTAAAGATTAAAAATGTTCACTTTCGTCAATTTTCCCGTGGTTTAGTCGCGGAAAGCTACAATCATGCCAAATTTCAACTTTCCACGTCAACCAGAACTACTCATTTACTTTATATTAATTAATGTAGTTTTATTTATGGTTAAGATTAAGATTTGCCCCCTGGTCAAAATAGATAAATGTCATCTCCCATTTGTAGTAGAGCTTGAAACAATTATTTTGCAAAGGAACGTAACAGGTAGCTCTAACTCCGATTTTAAAAACTGTTAACTTTGTTTAGCTCTAACTTATGCTGTCATATACTAACGTAAATAAAATATATACAATAAAATCAACCAGTTTCGATCACAGTGTTCTAAAATGAGAAATAAAGCAATATATCAGTTATTGTACATTCATAACCAAAGAGCTTCAAACTAAAATATATATATATATATATATATATATATATATATATATATATATATATATATATATATATATAAGTATCATGATCTGTATAACAACCGGGGAAAAGTGGTATGATTTGTTCTCTGAGTAGAGAAAAAGAACAAAAAATATTCATTAAAGTACTATTCAGGTCTGGAGAAGACTCTGCACAGTGATTTGCAGTACTTCTGGTCACAACTTAAAAATAAGGAACCAAATAGTGTTTATAGTATCCTATATGACAATTCTTTATATTCTGACAAGTAAAAGATATGAGATGTGTTTGTAGAGATCATTTTCAAATAATCTTTTCAGCTTCTGTAAATATAAGCCCTGTATCTCAATCAGACTATAAGAATGGTAATGCAATATGGATTTCACATAATAGTTACTACATCTGACGTCACGAAAGCTATGAAGAATGTGAAACCTTGTAGTGCAATTGGTCCGGATGGTTTCTCAAATTATGTAATCAAAGCGTGCTCAGATCATCTTGCACCTATATTAGTAAATATATTCAACAAATCTTTGAAAACAGGTATTGTTCCAGAAGTATGGAAAAAAGTCTTTCAATACTTCCAATTATTTAAAGAGGAAGAAAAGAATAACACTAATAACGAGGGCTATTATAACTTTAAACTCATTTAGCAAAATTTTTGAAGCGGTAATTCATGAATTCTTGGTATTTCAACTAAAATCAAAGTTAGTTGTCTGAACAGGGCTTCTGGTTATTCTTATTACTAAGAAATTCATTAAATTAAAATTAACATTATTATCCGTAGCATTAACATAAACTTATTACGTCTTTATCTATGGAATTCACAAAATTTGTCAATATTTGTACCCAACTATATATATTTTTTTCAAGTTATTTTAACTTTGACCAGTGGCGGCGATTGGACGTTAAAAGTGGGGGGGCAAGATATGATCTGAATATTTGTATATCGATGTTAGTTTTCCTGGTTGTTTCTAACATTTTGTTTGACGAAAGGTTGTATAACTAATAGGATACTATCTTTTTTAGTTAAAATACCGTATATCGCGTTTCATATTTAATTAAGTAAATTGACAAGAGCAACGCACATTAGGTACTAAATCTTGATTCCTTGCTCATGAACATCATTAAATTCTTCTGGAAAATTGTGTGATCAGATTATTTAATAACATATTTGCAAAACAACTAAATAGAAAGGATAATATTAATCATACTAATGAATAATGAGGCTTGATTTGTAGAAGTTATATTGAAACTGGGGATTAATGAACAACTCATATTTTTAATTCCACCTTGCCATTAAATGTATGTCATTACTTTTAGAAAATGAAAGACAGTAAATACTACAAGCATATGCTACGACGCAATTGTAATATTAATTCCTTTGAATTGCAATTAAAAAGCAATTCCTGTAGCTGTCTTAACTCCACGGGAAGACAAATAACCAATACCCACTTACGCAACGACAAATATTATATGGTACATTTTTTTTCTATGAACCTGTAATATATGCAAAAACTTTACATTTCCAAATTAAACCATATACATTAACCATTTTAGATTATGGCTTTTTAAAGGTAAATTATTGAATTTCAGTCAATCAGCTACAGCATCATTCCTATTTATTCTAGAATCATGGTTAGTACTTCATTCTCTTCAGAATAGAACAACCTTTCAAACGGTTCCATTTACGTTTTCCCATCATGTCCCTAAGGCGGAAAAGTTTGAGGGAAATATGGATTTTTTCTGATTTTTTTTTTAAACTTTGATACCCTCTGGACCCCCTATGTTAACGCACAGATCTCAAAATCAACTGAAAAATACGAAGGGGTGTACTAAATGTGTATAAAAAAAAATTCAAGCTTCTATCTTGAAAACTAAATGCAGGAAAATGTTTACCAATGAGCTAAGAACATTCCCACAATGCCCCAGATGACCAGATGTAATATAAAATTTTCCTGAGACACCCCTATTTATCGTAGGATCTTTGTTCGTACACCATTCCCTTCAGAATAGAACATACTTTCAAACGGTACCACTCACATGTCTCCATCTTGTACCTGAGGTGGGAAAATCATGAAAAAATGGATTATTTGTTTAAAAAATATTCCTTCTTTGTACTTTTTTTTTTTTTGCTCCTCTGTACCCCCTGTTTTAACGCAGAGATCTGAAACAAATCTGAAAAATACTAAAGGGTGTACTAAATGTGTGTGCAAAATTTCAATCTTCTAGGTGCACAAGTAAGCCCGCCAAAAATAATATCTCTACAATACTCCAGATTTTCGTATAAAAAGGATCTCAGGTAAAAATTCCCTGAGACATTTCTATTTATACTAGGATCATGTTTCATACATCATTCTTTTTAGAACAGAACAGCCTTTCCACTCACATGTCTCCATCATGTATTTGAGGAGGAAAAAAGGGATCTTTGTTAAAAAGATAACTTTTTTTTATCTTTTTGCCCCTCTGGACCCCCCTGTTTTATCGCAGAAATCTGAAAAGAATGTGGAAAATATTAAGTGGTGCACTGAATGTGTGTGCAAAATTTCAATCTTCTAGGTGCAAAAGTAAGCCCGGCAATAAGTAATATAAAAGTCATAACAAAATATATTTTTTTAAGTTATGACGTCATCGCACTACATCTCGACGCAGAAAGGCATGAAAGCATATGTGTTCTACAATGCCTCCAGGCTTGAGAAAAACAGAAATAGAAAGCTTTTTTGGTACTTTTTAAATCGAATAATGAAGATTCTAGCCTATCACAAAAAAATAGATGATATAATTTAAAAGAGTTAAATGATCACTTCAAAAAAGTGGGGGGGCAACTGCCCCCTCTTGCCCCCCCTAATCGCCGCCCATGACTTTGACACAATAAGAACTTTCAACATTGTGTGCTGATTTTTTTTTTTTTTTTAATACTCATTAATGTGAGAATCGCATATGACCCTCAGGCCGCTCATCCGGACGTAATAGTAACTCTTTCGTTCTAAGTAACTCGTACTATTTAAACGATATTTGGCCAACTACTAATAAAACGATATTTGGCCAACATAGGGTCAACCAAACTTCTTGGTTGTCAGAAGCAAACATTTTAGTTCGTAATTCATGATAATCAAGGCTTGAAAAATCCACTCGCCTGCTTGCAAGTGGCGAGTACTCTTTAACATTTGGCGAGTCAAGTCGGATCAATCAGGCTGTACAGCTGGACATATCCACAATAAATTCAAGAATCTTTGTAAGAGAGAAGCCAATAAACAAAATAAAAAATGTATTGATATGTTTACTGTGTCGCAAAGTGATCTTTGTTTATTTGTATAAATACTGTGACTGCAAAATGTTCTTGCTTGTAGACTTTTTGGCTGGCGAGTACTTGCAAGCAAGTTTTTCAAGCCTTGATACTAATAATAATAACTTTGGCCTATATATAGAACCCGGTAGTTCAATGCCGCGTTCACAAAAGCTCTCCATTGACTTCTGTCCTTAACCAACTGGATCTAGTTTCTACTTTGTATTTATAATATTTATGTTAGCCTGATCTCTAACGTCCTTTGAAATAAACCGTCTCACTTGCACAACTATTACAATACGTCACTCACTCATGTATCCTTCATTATTTGTTTGTTGAAGTGCAATATACACACATCATGTTACTTAAACTGCATAAGAGTTATCACAATGCAAGTTTAAAGTCCATCAATTCTGATATTTCATAAAATCAGCACAAGGACTTTTCTAGTTATTTCACTACTTTCTTGAGTACCTTTAACAATCTGAATACTCTTTTCTGAAGATATGATTATTTATGAATTTTATAAAAAGAATTAACGTTATTGCTGATTTTGATAACCAATAACTTATTTATTTATTGCGTTAAGTTCCTAAGACTTAGTAGCTTGTATTTTTATCAGTTCGTGTCAGGGGCGGATCCAGAAGAGGAAACTTTCTTATTTTATATATAAATAAAACCCATCCCAGAGTTTGGAGCTCTTAAAAGTAGCTCTAAGTACAGTATTACAACTCATCGCCCCCCAAAAGTCCGTCCTGGATCCGCCCCTGGTTCGTGTGTGGTTAGTGCTAAGGTAATATTTTCTGAAGATTGGACACCGAATACATAAGGTTTGCCACAACTGAATTTCGGTACAGTTTACAACATTGTTATTTTGATTTATCATGTCTCAAAGATGGACATACATAATTTACGCCGATGCTAAAGCTTTACAAACACCTATACTACAACATCCATATTTCTTATATTATACTTACTATAAACAGAATAGATACAAACGGTACCAACCATGGTATCATCGGATCACTACGCTGCTCTACAGTTAACGCCATAGCGTTGATTTGTTCAAGTTGAGTCAGGGCTGCCTTGTTGATGCGCAGGGCCTGGAAGAACAAAATGCCAGCTTTATAGAAATTGAATAAATCAAATATAAATAACCAAGAGGGAAAACTGATAGGAAAATCCTCGAAGCGGAACTGTACATATAAACCTATGTATACATATATGTATAAATCTTTGGAGATTAAACAAAACGGAGTAGAACATGTTAAAATAAGACATGCAGAATACATAACTTGAAACTGAGATTAATCAAGGAAGGACAATGAATATAAGAAAGTTGAAGATTATCTCCTACAATAGACTAAAATTGTGCAGCAGTCCAAAATTATTCTGATATCTGAATATTTGGGACCTTCTACAAGAGAATACCGAGTACTTAGAGGAAGAGTAATCCCTCAATATACGTAAAGCCAGTTCCGCGTAGTAAGTACGAATGTGTCAGATATAATACTATAGTCCGCGTCACTCGAATTGGCGTGTGGCATCAGCCGAAAGCTCCCAGTGCGCTGTTACTATACCTTCAAGGAGGAATCGAATCATTAATAATTGTCCACAAATAAGAACAAAATCAATTATAAATGATTAGATTCCTTTCTGAAGGTTTAGTACAGTGTTTCCCAACCTTTTTCAACTTGCGGCACACTATAGGTGTAACTTGAATTCTCGCAGCACACCCATTATATATATATATATATATATATATATATATATATATATATATATATATATATATATATAATTTGTAAATATAAAATACGGTGGTATTTTTATGATTACTGATCTCCTAAAGAGAAGAAAGCTTGATCACTGATGTTTGCCCATCGTAAATTATTATGCTTATTTTTCATTCTAATTTTAAAATGGAAAACAATTACAATGAAATATAGGACTCAGGTTTTTAAAAATCCACTTTCTCGTTCGAAAGTTGTACCTAACCCTTAACTAAAAGGGAAGATCACTAAATAACGAATAAATAAACAAATCTCCTATACTTTAAAACACAAATGTATGCATATTTGCTTTGTTGAATTTATTAAATGATATGTTAAAATTTCAAGTTACGAAATAGTCTGCAGCAATAAAGAAGCAATAATGGTTATGATAATAATAAATACGTTTTCCATCATTAAAAATGTATAGAAAAGTAACACAGTATGAAAGAGAGGTTCATTGTAATGTGAAATGCAAATATACATTTTGCCCTATGTCTTCCAATTTGATTCCTATGGAATTTATGTTCCGATTTCCTCGCGGCACACCGGTTGGGAAACGCTGGTTTAGTATAACAGCACACTGCGAGCTTATTGGCTGATACCACACGCTAATGCGGGTGACACGGACTATAACTGATATGAAAAGGCGTCAGTCTCATTTCATTTCTATGATCACTTTGCATCGATATCTGCCAGTTACCCAGAACCGAATTTACAGAATATCATTCATGTTGTCCTGTAGTGAGAGCGATAAGCTGTAAGCTTATTTTTTTTGAACATATAAAGTGTAAACAATTAAAAGCTTCAGGGGGGGGAGTTGCTGAAGGTAATCGTAGTAGGGCCTGTAGCTCGTGATTATCCGGGTACACTGAAATTGCGCAAACTTTAACTCCCTTATCTATTGACACAGATAAAGCCTTAAAGAGCAGGCAACAAAATTGGAAATTGCGCAAAAAAAATGTTCAGTGTTGCCATCCTTACCATAAGCACTTTGACTAATAAAAACAGTCAGTAAAACGTAAGGCGTTTTAGGGGAAAAAAATTACAAAGTAATGGATGACAATAGCATTTTCATTTATCGCTATTATACGTGTGCACGGGCGTCATTAGAGAGGGGGACGGAGGAACATGTCTAATCAATAATTTTCTGTAACTGTAAGATTGCCTGTAAGATTAAAACTGTAAGAAAATAGTTACTGGAAGCAAATAGTTATTCGTAAACTGTAAGGAAAACAAACTTGTATAAAATAAACAAATATATATATATATATATATATATATATATATATATATATATATATTTCTAGAAGTTCACTTTAAATATCGTGGACAGACATTCGACCAATCAGAGATAAGGATTTGCTTACATTTTCCAGTTTTGGCCAATCACAAACAAGCATTTGTTTATATATTTCAAGTGTGTCTACCACGTAACTTAGTAACTGTCCTTTCACCTTTCTGTAAATGATCCTTATATTTGCATTTGCACCTTACTGTTCTTAACGGGGTTGCCAACCGTCCCGATTCTGTCGAGACTGTACCGATTTTTGCCTTATTTGTCCCGCGTCCCGACCGAACACTCGCCGGAACGCATACTGTCCCGATTTATTGATTTTCAAAGTTAAAAATATTTTACTGGGTCATTTTTACAAAGGAATAGCTTATTTTTTACACGCACAGTTTTATGTATGGAATCAGTTCTATATAATTTTCTCTCTAAACTTTGTTTATATTAAATAATTGCAGTTGTTTTGGTTTGAATTTGTTGCATATATTGCTTATACCTAGTGATGAGCAGTGGGTGGGAAATAAAAATAAGGTGCCACATTAATTCAGGTTCGTATTACTCAGCTAATTATTTATATTTTAAATGACTCACTGCACATGTAGCCGTCTCCGGGGGAAAGGATCCAACACCGATTGTCTCGCCCCGATTTTATCTTAAGAAAAGTTGGCAACCCTGGTTCTTAGGTGCTGTGTGAAAGATAGGTTATATATTATTATCGTATAAATTGTTACAAGAATGAGTGGCCAGTGTGCTAATTGCAGATATAATAAGAATAATATAACAAGCCAAAGAGGAACGAGAATTACAGTGAGCCACTGAGGATCGAGAATAGCAAATTTTAGTGAGGAGGGTAATATAAAAAAGAAGCAATAAACGAGAAATGTTAGTAAAATTTTCAGGATAGAGTTTATATTGATGAAAACAGAAAAAAGTGTACCTTGTGTATTAATGAGAGGCTTTATGTATCGTTTCTTTCGCCAAGGAAAAATTCCTGTTGTTGGCAACGTCGCGGTGGAAACTTGCGCAATTTCAGCAGTTTCTTTTCCTCTTTAATAAGTCATAGATTACAGAGATTATCAACGATCTAATCCTTAGAAAAATTTGTGCAATGTCGTTGCACCGGATTATCCTCTAGCTGCGAGCCTAAGGGTGCACTGAAATTGCGCAAACTTTCACTTCCTTATCTGTTGATACAGATAAAGCCTTGAGCAGGTAACAGAATTGGAAATTGCGCAAAAAATGTTGTGCAACGTTGCCATCATTACCATAAGCATTTCGACTAATAAAAACAGTCACCAAAACGTCGTTTTAGGGGAAACAATGCAAAGTAATGGATAACAATAGCATTTTCAGTTATCGAGAGGACATGTCCCAGTCAATAATTTTCTGTATGATGTCTAACTGTAATATTACCTGTGAGATTAAAACTATAAGAAAGTAGTTATTGGAAGGAAATAGTAATTGGAAAACTGTAAGGGAAGCAAACTTAAATAAATAATTTTAAAAAATATATCTAGAAGTTCCCTTTAAATATCGTGGACAAGTGTTTGACCAATCAGAGATAAGGATTTGTTTACATTTTCCAGTTTTGGTCAATCACAAACAAGCATTTTTTAAAACATATTTCACGTATGTCTACCATGTATCTTAGTAGCTGTCCTTTCACCTTTTTACAGATGAAAGATATGCTGTGAGAAAGATTTGTTATATATTACTAGCAGCGTTCACCCCGCTTCGCTGCGGTCACCCCGGAACGCAATAAACTTTGTTACTTAGATAATTTTTACTTTTTCGCTTTCAAGTGATATGATAAAAACCATAGTAGATTGCAGTAAATGTTAACATTATATCGCCTGTCATTTATGTTAACCCGCCGAGTGACACGGTCATGCGGGTTGCATATAAATACGTTTATTTTTACCTATGATGAACTAACAAAGGATTTGTACGTTATGGACACTTGAATGGTCAATTATCTCAAGACACTGGTAATTAAAAATTAAAGTGATATGATAAAAACCATCTAGGGTCCAAATCCTAATAACCCCCCAAAAATGAAAGAAATTGGTTCAGCCGTATTAGCGTGATGAGGGAACAAAGGATTTGTGCGTTCTCTTTTATATATAAGATTATCATATAAATTGTTACAAGAATGAGTGGCCGTGTGCTGGATGCGGATATAATAAGATAGCCTAATAATATAACAAGGCAATGAAAAACGATAATCATAACGAGTCAGCTAGCAACGAAATATTAGAATGCTTTGTAAATGTTAGAATGCAATAGAAGTATATCTCACAAAGGAATTACGTTTATGCATTTTATTTCGGTGCAAAATTACACATAATTTCTTGAGTTTTGTTGGTGGAAATTCGCGCAATTTCAGCACATTCTGCTCCTCGTTAATAAGTCATAAATTACAGAGATTATCAACGATCTAATCTTTAGAAAAGTTTGCGCATTGTCGTTGCACCGGAACCTGATACCTGCTACCACTTATAAGGCTTAGGGCGGTTTTTCCTGTTCAAAATCTTTGTATTGTTGACAGTGACGTACGCAAGGTTTTCAGAGCTTTAATTTCCCTTGAGCAAGATGTTAATGTAAAATCGAGCGTTTACCATATTAATATATCATACAAGCACCTAAAATTATGTGAAGTAAGTTTGAACCTCTCTTGACGAACTTCTGTGTACGCTACTGAGTGTGGATATGTTGAATGTGTTATATTATAGTAGTTGTAAAGTGAGCTTGTCCATGCATCTTTGATCTTGATGGCGTCTTAAAAGAAAAATAATAATAAAACGGGGAAATGTATGGTGGGGTGATGCTCAGCGCGTGTTCTTTATCTTGTCATGGTTCGTAAGTATTGCATGCGAAAGTTCAAGAGACGAAGGCGTGGAAGCTTTATCATCGCAGTTGGTAGCATGGACAGATAATTAAGAAGCAGATTATTTGGTTATGTTTATAACAACAACATGGAGGAGAGGAAGAGTGATGTCCTTGAAATGTTCTCAACTTCGTTTAGACAAGCAAGGTTGCACAAACACTCTCATAGGCTAAACGAAAGAGAAAGAAAGAAAAAAAAACTTAAGTGGCTTTTGAAATAGTAAAAAATACCTTTGATACGATGCCAAGATAGTTTACAATAAACAACTCATTATTGATAAACGTGCGAGTAAATGGCTACATGACTGTGATATTTAAAAGTTAGATTTTTGCTCTCCGGGGGGGGGGGGGGGCAAGCATTAATACGCGTATGTGGGCCCCTTAGAAGAAGTTGTTTTTTAAAATCTTCTTTCTATCTTTCTCTTACTCTTTATGGATACCCAGAGCCTGTGTGCCCTCCCGCATGACAAGGTCTACAGGGCCGTTAGTTACGCCTCTGGGCCCGTTCCATACACGACTAATTAAGGAGACAATATTGACAAATCTCAAAGCCATACGAATATATATCATAATATCATATCATATATATATCATATATCATAATATATCATAATAGACATTTTTTTTACTGAAATGGGCCCACGACTCATTTTTGTTTTATTTACTTTTTGTGTGATGTTTTGTTTGTGTAATGTAGTGAACCTGTTTGATGCTTCATTTAATAATTTCATGTTCGTATTGTATATGAAGTAAGACAATTTTGTCTTAAAATGGGCCCTCCTCGAACGGCGGGGATCCTCCCTGGGGGGAAGTTGCCCCCTGCCCTTCCACAAGTTACGGCCCTGGTTGTACTTTTGGAAGATTAAATTTAGTTATTGTGTAGATAATATGGCTTTTGCAGCGAAATTTGGAACGAAAATTAGCAAAATGTCGAAAAATCTACATTTAATTGGCTAAGCATTAATGTTGTCTTTGATTTAGCCCCGGATCACACGGACTGGCAAAATGCTTAAAAGCGTCTTAAATGCTCTGTAAGCATTCTGTACACAATGCAATGTGGAGAAAATGGGGGAACTTTAATCAGCATAACATGATAGACCTACAGACTTAGGTTGAGGGTCATAAGTCATTAGCAGGCTAGTCTGTTCATGTTGCAGATCCCATTACTGCCTTCAGCCATACTAAACAATGCTCTAGGAGTGCTAAACTGTAAGCATTCCGTCAATCCATGAGCATCTGGGCATAGGTGGACGGAAACTCAATGCACGAAGTTTCATAGTCGCATATAATTCAGTTGCAAGACAAAGCAGATTGGTGCAAGTGGTGCCTTTTTTGGTGAAATTTGCTTTTTATTCCAATGGAGGTTCTGGCGATCGCAGTTGAGATCTTAACTGTTTCTATTACAACAAAGGATAGTGCGCCTTCAGACCAGGGTTCCCGAGTTTGGGAAATATGCGTATTTTAATGAATAAACCAATAATGAAAAACGTAAAATTCTTGTTATATCGGAGAGTAACGTGGGTGCATATAAATAGAGGGACGTGTCAAATGTTTCCAGGGAAGTCTCGATATTTTTGATTGATGTTCTTTTAGTTAAAATCTTTTATGAACACTGTCATAAAGGGCTTTGCTGTGGTAAAGTAAAATATACCTGTACTATAAGGATTATAGTGTGTCACTTGTAAGGAAACATCAAAGTAAGCAGAAAATAAGCAATTCTATTCACAATATAGTTCCATTTTTTTAAATTATTAATATTATTGTAGGGACTGCCTTTGCACAGACAGGCAAGGAAAGAGTGAGTGTGTTGCTTGTTTGCTTTTGCACAAGCACATTTGAAATAAACAATTGCGTTTTAGAGGGTAGAGATTTTTAACTTCCATCTGAATGTTTTAATTGCTTATTATTTTGTAATAATGGCAAGTAAGATATATATTAAATTGTTCCTATCAAACTAAAAATCCTGTGGGTGCAGCACACCCACAAGATTATTTGTGTGGGTGCTGGAGCCCCGTAACATCCACGTAGTCGGCGCGCATCATGTCGGAGAGTCTTCACCCTTCCCAAGCAAGATCTGAAATGACTCTGTTTCAGACCCATGTTTAATTCCCGGCGGAAGCTCATGTGGTTTGGGTCCCACGTTGGCCTTACTGCTGAAAGTGGACATTAATTTAAACTCTTCTTTGGCTGCGCATAATCTTGAGTTCCATTCCCGTTGATAGTATATATTATTTAATATTGACCCAGCATTGTAAACTTTATGAATTAAGAGGTATCGAACCTCAGTATAAAAGTACATATGCTGCTTGAAATCAATGTGCTACTAGGCATCACTTTACAAGCAAACGTTCGAACCAGATAGGAAAAAAAAACTTAATTGTATCATCTTTGATTATATTCAGCACTTTAAAGTGCTCATGCTGAATTTCACAACTGGACAGTCATTGGTTTTGCAGAAAATGCATTTAAAACTTCGTTCTTTTACAAGATTTTCATCATCTGACAAAATTGTAGAATTTTATTAAGACCATATAACTCATCTGTTAACTGAAGAAGATAGACGATTTATACCGTATTTAAGTTGCTATTAACTGCCTTTCCTTATGTATAAGTCTAGTTTGAATGCTTCCCAAAGCAGGGAAAATTAGAAAACGAACATTTCTGTAGGGAAATTTTGAAAATTTCCCTCTGTTTATCCTGTTCGTGGAGTAGCTCAAGTGCACACTGTATTTTTTTTATTTACTTTACTGCAAATTCAATTTTTTGTTGAACGAGATTTAATTATTAATAGTCGATTACAAACTGATATTACCTGTCTCAGTTCGGCCTGTGTTTAATATTGATTTATAGTTTATAGTCTTCTAGTTTCTTAACCCCACCACTATTTGTCTATAATATTTCCAAATTTTAATAATAAATTAATAATGTTCACATCGTGTGACGCAATTTTCAAGTATTTACCAAATATCACAAGTAAATACTCTCCAAATAATGTAATCTAAAATTATCGCTGTTTTCTGAAACTGTCCATGTTAGTTATCAACTCTACTCAAGTCATCAATCAAATTTGTGACATCTCACTTTAATGTTCTTCAGTGTTTGCAATGTTTTCTTTCTTTCTCTTTCTCTCTTTTCCTTTTCAAGTCACACGATCGGAACATTATTGGGTGAGATTTAACCACATTAATGAAATTTTATGACAGTGATCACTAGAGTTGAGTTGATTTTGAGTTTAACGTCCTGTTCAGCAGCGAGGCTATATGAGACGTAGACCGACTGATTAACGTGGAAGCCGAACCACATGAACTCCCGCCGGGAATCGAACCCGGATCTCCCACGCCAAGGGCAGTACGCTAACCACTTAGCCACAAAGGAGCTCCAGTGATCACTAGACATGTTCGTGAAGTTTAGTGCCGACGAGACGAGACCAGAAGTTTTCTCGTCTCGTCTAGTAAATTTTGTTGAAATCTCGTCTCGACTTTATTTTCGAATAATTGTTTCAAGTCTCGATTCTTGAAAAACTTTTCTAGTCTCGTTTCGAAATTTACCTCGACACGTTTCGTAAATTTATGCCACAACTTTGTTTCTTAATTTCATCTGAAAGTTATGCGTATACTTCTGCCTCATGAGAAGTCCACTATGAAAGGTGGGATATAACATCATTTATTATTGGAGCATAAAATTACTTTAATATAAATAATTTACTAATACTGAGTAAAGAGAGGTATTTTAAGGCTCAAAGAGCCTAAGGAAGAATTTTCACAGAGCTCCGAGCAAGCTAGATGGAGTGGATTTAGGATCCCCAAAGTTCTACGCAAGCTGACGGGGGTTCAAGGCCACAAAGCTTCATGCAAGCTGAGTGACTGAACTTAGAAGTCCCACAAAGCTCCTAGCTAAATTGACAGAAAAGAGAGCGTGGAGCTTCGAGCAAGCCAAAGTCTTTGGGTTAGGTAGCTGCTAGAGCTCCCAGCAATCTAAATGAGAGGAGGTGACCAGGTGAAGACTGATAGTGGTTGCTGAAGTCCTTGTTTCATAGCTGTTTCTAGTGTGACGGTGGCGCATTGATTTCTTTGTTGTTGCACAACCAGTGGTGTTCCTTGTGGCCCTGTTGTTTGTTACTGTAGTAACTTGTAGTAAAATGCACATGGCTACTGTTCCAAATATGAGCATGTGTTAAATGTTAGTAAACTGAGCCATATGCGGGATATTATAGTATCTTTAGACTTTGGTAAATGATTTTTATCAATTTATGATTTTATTTTAGTTGTTCATTTCATTTTCCCCTGAAAAATCAAGGAGACTATGTATTATACAAGTTCAGCCAAGCTCACCACGACGAGTTATGGGCGTCAAATATTGTGCCATATATTCGAATATACATACACCAGACTCATCGGATCTGGATCAAACGTGGCAGAAGTTTACTTAATATAAAACACGTGAAATAATGTGTTGTGCAGGTTTACGGTTCCCGAGTTATTGGCGGTCATATTTTGCGTTACATTTTCGAAAACAAACCCCATACACTAAACTAATCTGATTGGTATTATTAGTGATGAGCGCAAGTCTTGGTCCATCAAGACTTCTGCATGCAAGACCAAGACCATATCTGCAAAACCAAGACTCTTGCGCAAGAGTCTTGCACAAGTACCGGTACTACTTGAATTTTTTATCGAATGTAAAAAGGAAAGGAATACATCATTACATCGTTCACTTGAATTTCTTGGCTTCAATAAAAATGCCGCTGGAGTGAATGTCTTTCAAAAGTAAAGAGAAATGTAGTATTGAAAATTGGTAATTCCGTACACCATAGGTGGCGACTACATGGGTATGGCCTTGGCTCGGAGGCTCAAGCATCCATTGGAAATTTTTAATGTGTGCTCATAAAATTAATATCGAAATAACATTTTCATGACATTGACAAAAATTTAGTGCATGTGAACGCAAGTTTGATTTCATGGGCTTATACTTGAGTAAATGTTTATCAATATAACTTATAGCCAGGTATACGACACATCGAGGATTGAGCGATATATTATATTACAATAAATAATCCATATTCACAAGGGAAAGTGATTTTGTATAGTTATTTTAAATAACTTGGAGTTTGATGCCATTATTTTGTATTTCTAATATAGGTCAAAAGTCTTGCCTGCGAATTTGCAAAAGGTCAAAAATAAATAAATACAATAAAATAAAATAAAATAAATTGAGTTTACACAAAAGACATAGCCAGTTGGGCCATTTTCAGTTTTTACTCAAATTATTCTAAGAGGTTTGATTATAATCATTATTATTTTAATTTTTCTCTCTCTTTTTGGCCAATATTGCTAAACATATCATCTTCATCATCATCATAGCTATTCTGCCATTATTGGCAGATCACTTGCTTTACTCAGAAGCTTCGATGTACGGTGGTCCTCAGTTAGTCTCTTCGTCTTGACATAGCAATTTTCTGTTTTAATACGTTCCTTCAAATATAGTCTTCTTCGTCCCCTCCCTCTCTTTCCTTCTACCACACCCTCTAGCACATCCCTCAGAATACAGGTCCTCCTCAGCCAATGTCTCAACCAGTTCTTCTTCCTCCTCTTAATTACTTCTAAAATTCTTTTTTCTTCCCTACTGCCACTATTTCCAACACCTTGTCATTCGTTTCCCGTTCAACCTAACTAATTCTCTCCTTTTTTTCTCCATACCCACGTTTCGAAAGCCTCTTTTTTTTTTTCGGCGCTTTTGCGTAGTGTCAATGTTTCTGCCCCGTAGAATACATATTGGAATCAGTAAAACAAAATATCAATATTTACGAATTGAAAAAAAATCTGATACCTTTAGAGTGTAAAAATAAATTTGCAATTCGTGGTATTTCAGTAATCTGTGCCGTCTTGAGTTTCTTTCATGCGTGTCAGGGGTACCTTCCCAGTTTGGGAATCAGTGGAGTATTGGATCTGTTAAAAAATGTACGAACATTACGAAACATTGAGATTTTTCCTATAAGTAGTGAAGCGTGAGCACCCATTGAAAAAAATAAAGGTCATCGTCTATGTTGTACACTCTCATTATACTTACACGAAGGTAAACTGTATTACATTTAGAGACATGCATTGTAGCTATTTCCGTTGCTATTGGCTCATTGTAGAATTTATTATACCTTATATCCAGAGTAAAAGTTACCTATGAAAAGCATAATCTACCTATTAAAAGCAAGACTTGCAAGACTCTTGCAAGCAAGACCAAGACCAAGACTGGGTGTGCAAGACCAAGACCAAGGGTTCCAGTGCGAGACCAAAACCACCCGGGTCTTGGTCTTGGTCTTGCATTTGTTCATCACTAGATATTATTCTTGGCATCGTGGTAGAGGAGTTTGAAATGTTGTGTTATATGATTGTATGGTTCTTGAGATAGGTGGTAGAATTTTGCGTCATATTTTCGAAAACACAAGCGCATACACCAAACTCACCTGATTGGGATCAGATGTTTTATGCGTGTAATATGAATATCCGATTGCCCATTTGTAGTAAACTCACCTAACAATGTAAATAAAGCGATTGGGACAGCCAATCTTGACAGTGAACACAATATTACGGTGGATAACAATACAATCTTAACCATTTTGGCAAATATAATGACTACAATTGAAATTTGTGCGAAAAATTAAACTGAATTTTAATACTCTTGCTTTAAATCTCTCTCAACCAATTTTTATAATCAAATTTAACCAACTCATTTAACACAATATTATGGTGAAACCGTAATAGTTTAATTGAGAAACATCATTAATATTTTAAAACTCTTCAAACCAAACAGGTTCAAAGTTATTAACAAACTGATATACACAATATACCACAAGAAGGCACAAAATGTTAAAAAAAAAAAAAATCTAATCAAGAGAGGTGCAAGCTGTAACATGGAATGTTACAAGAGTTAACAAACGAGTGAAAACATGAGATAAGCGCAATACTTACTCGCTACCAACATTTGATTTGATGACTGCGACCAACAACTTATTAAGGGCATGGTTATGCCAAAATTTCCCTATTTCATGCTTCTCTTTTCAATTTTCATTGAATAACCCTTTATTCTTCATAAAAGAACGTTTTATGCCAAGTTTAGGAATCAATTTTCCTCACTCAGAGGCAAATCAGGATTGAAAGCAAAAACGTTCAAAGATTTCTTTGCGGCTCAGACAGCAACAGCACATTTTCAGTAAAGAGTACACATGAAACCATGTTTTAAACGTCACTGAACAAGCAGAGCTGCTATGTGTGTGAGTAACCAATCAGCGCGCTGTCCACTTGATTTTCTTACTTGTTGAAAAAGAAAAGGAGATACGAAGCTTAGTTCATCATGTTGTATTACCAAGTTCCATTTAAAACATTGAGTTTGTTTGCTTTTCCCATCCCGTTGAAGGAGGAAAAGTTAAGAAGGATGGAATAGGAAAATGTCGATATAACCGTAACCATTAAGTAATACAGTTTTGTCATACAGCTCATATAACTATTTATTTAAAATAGGAAAACGGAGGCTGAATTCTTACCTAGGATTGATTCTGGCCAAGTCAGCAAAAAGGCAAATATTTCAACCAATTTGGCTCCATTGGAGATAGATCCCTTGATAAACGTCAAGGAATTAAGCATAGAAGAATGTTAAGTGTATTATAAAGAATTTAAACATTTTAAACGTGTGCTGAAATAATATAATTACTGATTGTTAAGAATTCTGAACTTCACAGAAAAGATTACGTAGCAAAATACTGTCGCCATTTAAAATATTATTTGGCACAAAAAATAAGGTTATGTCAAAATTACGTACAATATTAATTAACACTGGTAATAAACGTTTTTTTCTGGTACTTCAATAAACATGCCAACATTTTATAGATACCAACAATTTTCAATTATGTTTCATTCACTCATTCTTATTATTATTATTGGATACCATATTAAGTTTAGAAAATAAGTACTTAGCTTTGAACTTAAAATAATAATAAGGATTTTTTTTTAGTTTAACATCTCATAATTGTCCACCGATGCTTATGGAGAGGCGATGATGAGATTGACGATAATAGTAACACGCAAGATTTATCTGTTAAATGATTGTGTTGTAAATGAGGTGGTAAAAAAAAAAAAAGCACTTATGAAGAGATACAGAAGTCTTACTGTATACTTAACCTTACGTTTTCATATTCTGCCATTTCAATCACTCAACCTCGGCCTCAATACTACAATAAGGTTGAAATCGTATCTCAACACTAAAATGATTCCAGCAGATGGTTGCGATAAGAAATTCAAGTTTTGGCTTGTCTCCCTCTACAACTCCGAGACTGTTTGAGACGTGAATTTACAGACGGAATCGGAACCACCGTAATGAGTTTTAATTTCTAATCTCTCCCACTGGAAATCAAACTCAGGACCGAAAGCACGCGCGTGCTAAGTTCAATATCCGCCCTTATCTATCTATTGCAACCAGGAAGAGGTTGATATACCAATTCTGGTTTCAATATTTGAATCCTATGGTATGCAAGTCTACCGTGAAACGAAACTCACTTGTTTAGACACAAAACTGACATAATTTTAAATTTATAGAACCAAGGCGGAAAATGTTGAAAATTACGTGTTTATGCCCAGAAATGATACTAAATTAATTGGTGCATTGATTGCTATCAATTCCAGTGACTGAATCTGCCGATCGGAAACTTCGTGTTCCCTGGTCTCTGGTGTTTTTGCTCTTCCAAACTCACTGTTCCGTGGTTGATTTGAAACGGCAGGTTGCCATGACGACTTGTGAATTTTATCTCTTCTTTTTCCTCTTAAAGTGTTATTTTCATCTTGAATCAATGTCCGGAGCATCACATTTGCATCAGAGAGAGTTCATTTCGAGGATAAAGTAGTCTTAATATCGAAAGCAGTGTTTTAGCGTGGTGTGTTTTCGTCGTGGTTTCTTGAGTTTAGATCATGCATTTAAATATATTACTTTTTAAGGAGTTTGGTTTAGAAGCGAGAGGTGTTTTTTTGGGAAACAATTTAGCGTTTTAAGAATAGGTTGCGTAATATCTCTTAACCGTCATTCAAACTGGAAGTGAAAGAAACAACCACTTCTGGTTTTAACGTTGATTGTTATAGAGTAAAAATGATAATACATAGTGGTAAGTGGTTTTCTGCAATCAATTAAGCGTCCCAAGAGTATATTATATCTTCTTTCTAATCTCTCTACTGGTACTGCGGTGACTCAGTGGTAGAGCGTTCACTTCTGGTGCATGGGGTCCTTCGTTCGATCTCAGCTCGCGCCAAGTGAACTTTGCTGTGGACGAACACCGTGTGCGTGGATTTCCTCGGGATTCTCCCGTTTCCCCCCACTTTCTTCGTCCACCATTTCATTCATTTCTCATCACCACCGTTTCCTTTATCCTAGCCGGCATAACCATGGGCAGTGTTTCTTCCAGACGCGTTTTTGGGGGACACTGCCTCTTCCCTGAGCTCTGAGAGTGCCCTCCCCCCGGACGAGACCAAAATAATACGTCTATAATAGGCCACCACGGCTCTGACGGGAACTTTGTACATAATTTTAAAAAATGTAAATTTACCGGTGTTGTGAATAATTCCATATAACAGACCTGATTGAAGCGCTGCTTGTTCAACTCGAAACACTATTGGCTCCTTTAAAATGAGAGATCATAAATGTCCTAAAGATAATGTTTCCGTTTCGGTTTTATTATTATTATTATTTTTTTATATTTCATTATTAAAGACAATTGTAGAGATATAGTGAACTTTGAGTCTCAAACTGAATTCGTTCCGTAACGCTGTTCCCGAAGCGAAATTATTTTTCTCATTGAAATTAATGTATGAACTCAAGCTGGCTCATAATTGTGTATATTATGTACAAAGACTGCGGTAAAGAAACTAACAATATAACTTGAACATAAACACATTAGAACATAAAATTAAACACATTACTCTCATATCTTTCCTCACAAGAATTTTAATCTCTTCCCCATGGGATGGTCCACCAATGCAAATCTATATTTTACATGCCTGGCAGGGCCGTGTGGGGGGGAGCGGGGCAAAGGCTCCGGGCGCCGAAGTAAAGGGGGCGAAAAATTCGAGAGAAAAAAGGAAAAAAGATAGGAAAAATTGCTTGGAATATATGTGTGGGGGCGCCGTCGTATACTCTCGCCCCGGGCGCTGATTTTCCACGGCACGGCCCTGATGCCTGGAGAAGAAGAACAATGTTGTCACAAGCAGCTTGACAGACCCATATTGGTATTCTGAGGAACTCCTCTGTGATAGCTTCCCGTAGTTCGGCCAAATTGCGTATGTGCTGTTGATAATTTTGTTCTTTAGAGCACTCCATAAGAAAAAGTAAGGTGGTTTCATATCGGGAGATCCAGTTGGCCACAACACAGACCCACGTCAGCCGATCCAGCGGTTCGAGAATGTTTCGTTCAGCTTCACCATCCTGTCTGGTATATATTAACCGTTCTAAGTCCAGTGATCGTTATTCCCATTCTCATTCTACACAGTGTTGCCATTTGAAACTTATTTTTTTTTTGTCTAGAATTACAAATACTACAGTTAGTCAAACATCATATACATGATTATGGGCAACCCTGTGAGCACAATTAATCCATTTTAGCAATAGGAATATGGTACTGTATGTATTTTTTTTTTTTTTTTTTTTTTTTTACATTTTAAACGATTTTCCTCTGATGAACAATCCAATTTTAATACAAAGACATGTCAGTCGGTGAATAACTCTAATATGCAAACTAAAACATTTAAGATTTGCGGGTTGCATATATATATATATATATATATATATATATATATATATATATATATATATATATATATATATATATATATATATATATAATAAGTCGAAAGTATTTACATTTCTTAAACTTTCTTATAAATGCAAGACACCCCAGTCTGTTACATGCACTAATTCCTAATAATTAATTCCCACTCAGGCGTATAATTTGTCGTTAGCTGCGCTGCCTCCCATTTGACGCCAAGATATGTCGCTAGTGCAACCAAATGCTTAGGTGGAATAACCAGTATAGAATAAAAATAAAATTATTCTTAATGGAAGACGAATAAGTAACAGCAACATTAAATAAAATAGTACTGTACATAATGAAGGCTAAAATAACACAAAAGTACAAAAAAGTAAATGTTTTGAATAACTTACTCTGACAAATATTGTTTACAGCAAACGCGGGAAGCACTGCTGAGCACGTGGGATTGTGGGTACAAGCGTGGGTGAGCTTTTGAACCCCGAAATATCGTTCGTCAATACAGGAAATTGTGAATCCTGAATTCACTGTATTATTTATCATGCATAATGCTTATAGTTGCAATGGAAAACATTACCTGTGTATGAATACGCGAGTGTTTAACAGAATGTAGCTTTTGAACATCGTATTTTCACAGGTTTTAACTTCGATTTCATCTTCAGGAAAGTGATTCGAAGAATGACCAATTCATTTCTTCTTATCCCTACCCCTATTATTAAAATTTATAAAAAATTAAATTAATTACTCTTAATAAATTGTGTGAAGTCTTCAGTTGATTTGTGTTCAACATTCATAATCATCATAGGTATTCTGCCATTGTTGGCAGGTTACTTGCCGTAGCTGAGAAGCTTTCATTCTCCGCGGTCTTCCGCTAACCTCTTTGTCTTCACGTCTATTTTTCTGTTTTGATATCGTCCATTAATTGTAGTTTCCGTCGCTCCCTCCCTCCCTCTGTATTCTGTAGCCATACCCTCTAGCACGTCCCTTATGACACAGTTTCTTCTTAGCCAATGTCCCAACCAGTTTCTCTTCCTCTTGTTAATAGTATCTAAAATTGTTCTTCCTCCCCCACCATTGCTAACACCCTCTCATTTGTTTTTCGTTCGACCTAGCAAATTCTTTCCATTATTCTCCACACCCACATTTGGAAGGCTTCCAGTCGTTTTTCATCATTTTTGCGTAATGTCTATGTTTCTCCCCCATACAGTGCAATACGAAACATTTTATGAGTCTTTTGTTCAACATTAGCAAAATACTATTCCTACAAATCCTGTGACTGAAACTTTTTGGTGAGTGGCTTAGAGTTTGTTACACATATTCTTAAAATCATGTTTTGGATATGAGGATTAATTACGAAACATATGCATCAGAAGTTGAAAGTAAACACAGTATTAGAGAAATCTTTCTAAACTGTTTCTGGGTTAAAAGTTTTTTGCCTATTGGTTCATTGACCGGCAGTTGAAGTCGAGAGATGGAAAGAGAGAGAGAGAGAAAAGGTTCATAGGCCATGCTGAGTGATTAGCACATTCGTATGAATTCATCAGCCAATCCTTTCAGTCCTAAGAAACTAAAAATAGATTTATTGTTGCATAAGTTATTACAAGTGGAGTACTTGTTATTAGAGATGCAAGGGCTCGGAAAAAACCGGCTTTTTTGGAAAAAACTCGTTTTTTTTGCTTCGCTTTTTTGCTTGGGAAATTTTGGGCTTTTTTCAAAATTCTGCTTTAAATTGATAAAGCAGACTTTGTTTCGCTTCTCTATAACACAAAAAGTCATTTAATTAGTGGTTGATGCCGATAATAATATAAAACCTTGAAAATAAACCATGAATTTCGAAAAGATATTTTAAACAATTTTACTTCAACATTTTTACATTATGAATTCCAAAGGATTAACCAATGTATATAATAATAATAATAAAAAATAACCTCCTATATACAAAAGTAAGCAGAGTTGGCAAGAACCATGGTTGTTTCTGAAAATGCCAAAAACCCGTTTTTGGGGGGCAGTTTAAACCAGGCTTTTTTGGGGTTTAAACCAGGTTTTTTGATTTAGATATTTTGCTTTATGTATTTATATTACATATTCACAGAAATGTTTGTTTCGCCTTGGTAGTATTATGCAACAACGGGGTTATGCTGGAAGAGGCCCCATAAGCTTAAAGAAGTCCGGTCAGTAAATTTCTTAAATTGAGAAACTCCCGCCCTAGCCATCGGCAAAATCCCGTCATTATTTTGAATGTAAAACAATAACGGGAAAATCCTGTTATTGCTTTCCATGTAAAATTTAAAGGTCAACGTATTATAATCAGTACGCTAAAACTGAGGTATTAAATTACAAATTTAATATGTAGATATCATTAAAAGTCCAATCCAAGCTAATGTTGGAAGCTACGTAGGCAATCGATAAATTTTACCAATTTCAATCACTATATTTAAGCAACCTTGACTTCTTTATAAAACAACAGGCATGCAGAAATATATAATTTGGTTTCGTTTCGTATGTTTAGGCTTAACATCCTTACGTAATACCGAGGTTATCAAGGAGAAGACTTTCGCTTAAAGTGACATCCGAACCGCTACTTGGTTTACACATGGAAGAAGGGTTGTGGTTCGACCGAGAATTGAACATGGGATACCTTAATTAAAAGGTGAAAAGGAAATAAGACTAATGCAGATGATTTGACATGTGAAAACGTCACCATGAAGTTCACACGATTCGCATTTTTGTTCTTTTTATTTTTTAAATTTAAACCAGTTATTAAAAAAAAAAAAAACAGCTGGTGTAAACGAGCCAACCCTAAAAGTAAAAACTTCTTTTAAAAGAATATACAAATAACTAGCAAAATTGTATGTAGTATTTTTACTGCAAAATATACCATACCCTCTTTTTGAAACAAAATAAAATTAAAATAAAACATAAGAGAAATACTTAGATTTATATGATACAATTAAAGGCTGCACATCTGAAACTTTTGGTTCTGTATATTCTTGAAATTCTACAGTCAAGTTTTTTATAACCACCATCAAGGGCGCCCATCAGGAAGGGGGCAAGGGGGCGCTTGCCCCCCTAGAGGAAAATGTACTTCAGAATATTGAAGGTCCAATAGAATTTTTACATTAGTTACAGCAAAATTTGAAACTATTTTTGAAACGTCGCTTATAATTGCCCCTCCTTGGAAACCACAACATGGGCGCCCTTGACCACATCACGGTTTACCCAGTCCTCAAGTTTTCTGATTTTTTAACAAGAGGGATTCAATATATCATTAGGGAACTCCCCCCCCCCAAAAAAAGGATTACGAAATATATTTAAGTTAAGCTAAATACAACTGCACAACAAACATGACTGAGTGGTTGGCTTTTGCGCTTCTATCGGGAAGTCCGGGATTCAACCCAGCATTCGACCATTCTGACAAAGCCTTCCTTCATTCCATCTGTGAATGTAGAAATAGTGCGTGTACTGGCCGACTAGGAGTGTAGGAGTTGGCCGACTTCCTTTCTTATTGTTTTTAAATCGTTATTATTACTAATTACCAGCAGTGACGGTTTTGCAAAGGTTAGGGGATCGGTCTTTCGGACTGAAGCCTGTTCCCTAAAGTTGCGGAATGTCTAAAACGAACGAAATATCTATTAGTTATGCCTTTACTCATAAACTTTAAGCTCCCGTCAAATAAAAATTACGAATGTTTAGAAAAACTAAACATTGGTAGTAAGAAAACCCCTCCCAAAACACTTTTTTAAATTCGCCACTGATTCTCAGTATAAAATGATCTTCAAGGTTGTGTCCGGAAGATTATTGCTAAACATATAAACGAAACGAAATATTAGTTATGCCTGTACTCATAAACTTCAAGCACCTCCCAAATAAAATTAGGACTTTTTAGAAAACGAAACAATCAGAGAAACCCCTCCCAAAGTACTTTTCTAAACCCGCTACTGATTATTTGTATAAATTGGTATTCAAGATTGTATCTGGAAAATTATTTCTAAATCATTGCACAACTACAGTGTAACAAAAATGTGGAAGTACGGTTTGACGGACATATTTAAAAACGTATACTTTGACGGATATATAGAAAAACGTAAGTTTAACTTTTGTGCTAGAAGCTAGAATACTAAGCTCTTAGAAATGAAACACGGATGACAAACTAAAATGATCTAGAGAAGAAAAAAAATGTCGATAACTCAAAAGTTAAAATAAAGTTAAATAGCCTGTAAAATTGTCCTCAAATACTACATTCTTCATGTTAGCTTTAATTCGTAAAATATGTGCTCAATTCATCTTGATGGTGAATTACACAGCTAAATATTTCATTTAGGTCGTGGAATTCTTATCTAACTATAGAATATACTATAAGAAAGCTATTTGGATAGAAAAATCATGAAAATGAAAAAAGCCAAAATTTCCAAAATTCTCGGTTTTTTCCCAAAAAAGCCGGCTTTTTATGTGAAAAAAAAAACATCGATTCAAAAAAGCCGGCTTTTTTGCATCTCTACTTGTTATATCAATAATATTATTAATTATGATGTGTGTGGGCGTTGATTAAAAGACCATAGAAATTATTGCAGCATCTTGAGAAGCATAATTGCTCAATGTACAAATGAAATTACACAATAAAAACGTATAGAGTTAAGTTTGATTCAATCAAATGTGTCATTGAAGTCAGAAAAATACCTATTACATGTTTCTCAGCCTCTTATACGTTGATATTTGGAGATACGGTTGCAAAATGTAAGCTGATACTAAGAGAACATTGCTTCTAGTAGCACTGGAAAAAAATGTATTGTGTGATCATACACGAAAATTATTTTAGTAGTTCTTTAGCAGACTTTTCAGGTTTCAGTATACCTACATTTCCTTCGTTTTTAGTTACACATTTGTTTTCAATACTGAAACTATATACATGATATGAGGTCTATAGTTGAACATTATATCTTCAGTTACACGTGCTCCCACGAGAAACGAACCTATGTACTAATTAATTGGCCACTAGGGGGCTCGTATTTAGTTTGTGCGTTCAATCTTGAAACAAATTTTCAAACAATATCGGAGTTATTTTTTTTACTTCCAAACTGCGACACATGACATGTTTCGTCTGCGAGGAACGGTTGCAAAGTAATGAGTTTACCATTGAAGGAGTTCCTTCAGATGAATACCACTTTAAGGATACTATACGTAGTTGCAATAGAGTGTAATGTGCCTTTCGCAGCGGTCCTCCAATGTTGACAAATCTTGAAAGAAGAGTATTTGTCTGTCATTATACAAGTATTATATACGGATAAGGTTAAGGATGGTGTTCCCTGTTAAATGTTCTTTTTCCATTTTTTTTTCGTGGCAATTAAAACGGAATCCCTGCCCTGTAGTTTTCTTAACTTCACGGGAAGACAACCAATGCGTACTCATGCAACGGCAAATATTATATGGCACCATTTTTTCTATGAACCACTAATAGATTTACATACAAAAACTTTACATTTCCAAATGAAACTATATACATTAATGGATCATTTCGAAAAAGTTGGGGGGGGGGGCAACTGCATGTTTTTCAGTACCAAAACTATACAAAAAATAAGATCCGAACCACTACTCGGATTTGTATCCATGATCCCGTGTAGTGTAGCCGCTAACGCTGTCGCCTTTGGTGTGAGCGGTCCCGGGTTTAAATACCGGTGGAGATAGTCGAAAAAAGTGTAAAAGCCTTTTCAGGCCAGCCAACCTGATTGTGGTTTTCCTGGGTTGCTTCTCATTCACACTAGGGAAATGCATAATGGCCCCAGGCTGCTTCTTTCCTTCTCATTCCTTTCTACCTCTCCAATTCCCAGGTGAGTTCGATTGTTAAGGGACGTCGTTCCTCATACGTGACGGGCTAACGTGGCCATAGATGCCGAAACGCCAGTAATCTAATTCCTAATCAGGTTTATATCCGAAGCAAGTACCCTCACCCAAAATCGAACCTAAGATCACACATGTTACTCAGTTAGCAATGATGAAGCAATGCCACAGCTTTGTGTTACCGGATCGAAGGAAATCACGGGTTGAAGGTAGTACTATACAAATGGCTTAAATTTCAGACTGATATGACAACTTCTCCAGAGGTAGAGTCTCCATTCCCTAAACAATCCTGATATAAATATTTTTTTTTCAGGATTCAGTCTGAAGTTTTAAACCTTTCACAATATATTACAATTACAGTAATTTTTTCCATGGTAGATATTCATAGTAATGTGAAATATAAAAATATACATTTTTTCCCT
This sequence comes from Thermobia domestica, assembly GCF_964235325.1. Lineage (NCBI taxonomy): Eukaryota > Metazoa > Arthropoda > Insecta > Zygentoma > Lepismatidae > Thermobia > Thermobia domestica. Next base: position 66,525,196 of record NC_137455.1, read on the forward strand.
ATGTCTTGCAATTTGGTTGCTATAGAATTAATAATTTTGTTTCGATTTCCTCACGGCACACCGGTTGGGAAACGCTGAGATATACCAATTTCTTGGCTTCGTAACTCGATAACTAAGCATGTCTCTAGTAGGTCTTTAGAATATAACGTACACTAAAAGAAACATTTAACAAGTTTTACTACGTTCGGCACACACGATTTGAATTGTTTTGTTTCGTGTCAATATGTTGAATTGCGAAAAGAAAAAAACTACAAAACGATAAAACAACTTTGATAAATGTGAAATATGTCTTTCTTCCGTAGTATGTATGTCGAGTAGACGCTTTTGTGTTATTAAGCACACTATAAATTCTGTTCAAAATACCTGTAGAATGGCACATTCAATTGTGTTAAGTCATTACTTTATCGGAATGAATATTATTTGAATATCTTCATCAGTTTATAAAATACTTCTTTAGAGTTGACATTTTGCCTGTTTTTAAATGTCTACAGAAAGAAAGAGAAAAAAAAGACAGAATATTTTCGTTCTTGAATATTAAATAAAACGTGAAAACAGGCACTTTAAAAATATGTGGAATAGAAAAATTAAATTGGATTGGCATGTCATTAAAAATTAATTTAGAATATAGGTTAACAAGTTTGTCTTGGTTCAGCATGTAATTTTAGGCATATCTGTTTCCAAGACAGAGGTGCACAAACTTCTAGCCGCGACCCTCACAAAGTCCTGAGATTGTGTTTATTTACGTGACCTAAAATGCATTAACTACATTGTATGCAGTATTTAATAAGAGGGAATTCGTGTTTCTTTCAAATAAATTATACATTTTATTTCTCTTCGATTAGTCATGTTTTTTCAAGATGTTATATATCTGTATATATATATATATATATGTGTGTGTGTGTGTGTGTGTGTGTGTGTGTGTGTGCTAGACAGTATCGTATGCAAGGGAAGGGTAGGTTTGACCCTCCCCTAAGCAAGATTTTATGCAATATATTTTTAAGAAACTGAAATTATATGAACTGGGAAGGTTGGATGCCCTCTCTTGACGAACTTCTGTGTACGTCATTGATGATGATGATGATGATTATTATTATTATTATTAGTAGTAGTAGTAGTACTACTACTACTAGTAGTAGTAGTAGTATAATATTACTTCCTTTTGCCCTTCTGTACACTATAGGTTAAAATATTTTTTAATTAAAAGGTCTAATTTCTTACATTTAACTTCAAACGAGAATTCCTTTGAAGTTCCTGTTCATTTAAATAGGTTTAGACAGTTTGTCGGCTATTTGAGCGATTTTCAAGTAATCATTGCTCGTATAAGTTTGTATTGCCATAATGAACATTGGTTGAGTGTATATTTCAAGGTCTAGTGTGAAAAACTTGTGACGAATGTTAAAAAAAATGCCATATCGCTGACAAGATAGCGTTCGAGTATAGTTTTTAATTTTTTTGAAGAAATCTTTCAAGTATGTACATACATCAAATATTTACACTTTATTGAAAAAGGGAAAAAAAAAATTAAAATGGTGTACAAGAGTTTGTTTATATATATCATTCTTTTGGTTCTTTATCTTTGATAGAATGGAAATTTCCATAGGACAAGATGATTAAGCGTGAGAGAGGTCATTAAAGTATTATCTCAGCTCTTAAGTGCAATGTTAACTTGATCTTGAATCAGCCTCCTTCACTTAAAAAAAAAAAAAAAAAAAAGCACCGCAAACATGTCAAATTAAATATTATTTCAGTGGGAAAATAAAAATATATATTCTGTCATCCAACAATCAGTAAGCTTATGTGAAGTAAGTAGATGACAATCAAGTTAAGAGACATGTTCTGTTCAACAGTCACTAAGCTTACATGAAGTAGGCAGGTAACAATTACGTAAGAGACATGTTCTGTCCAAAGTAAGCATGCATGAAGTAAGAGACGTAGACTATTCTGTCCAACAACTATTAAGTTCATATAAAGTATAAAGAGATGACAATGAAGCAAAAGAAATGCTCTGTTCAATAAGTAAGCTTATGTGAAGTAGGTAGATGACAATGAAGTAAGAGATATGTTGTCCAACAATTGGTAACCTTACATGAATAAAGGAAATGACAAATAAGAGATATGCTCCGTCCAACAATCAGTAAACTTACATGAAGTAAGTATGACAACGAAGTAAGAAATATGAATAAAGGAAATGACAATGAAGTAAGTAAATGACAACAAAGTAACAAATCTGTTCTCCAGCAATCAGGAAGCGTATATGAAATAAATAAGTGACAGTGAAGTACTGTATATCTCATACTGCAACAAGCAGTAACGTAACCTTTTATGAACTAAGTAAATTACAATGATTCTTTTATTTGAGTTGAACGTCCCACTGTTATGCTTCGAGGATAAAGGAGACGGTGATGGTGATAATGGATGAAATGGTAGGATAAAGAAAGTGGAAGAGTACGGGAGAACCTCGAGAAAACACGTACATAGTGTTTGTGCAACACGTTCGTAAAAATTGAAGTTTTATTGCTTCAACCTAAGGGAAGAAAACTTCCGTAATGTTCATTGGAATAAATTAATAATGTTCATTAAATTAATACTGTACATGTAGGAGTTATGTTAGATAGGTTTTCTTCCCTTAGTTTGAAGCAATGGAAGTGTAAATGCCGAATCATTAATAATCAACAACAGAAATAAGACAATCAACTATCAAATGTAGGAAGTAAAGTGCAATTAGGTCAAAAAGAATCTATATTTAAAGCTACAGTATTACCTCGACATTAACTTGCATTAAAAACCTCAGACATTATCGTCAACCTCTCGGTTCAAGCTCAGAACCTCGTAATTTGCGAAGTAATGAAATAAAACAATTAACCTACTCAGGCTTTTCCCACTCAGCTCTACATAATGAATGCTGGGAAATTATCTTTAAACATATATTCTAACTTATGGTTACTCCCTTTAGAGAATTCATTTCTATCTTAACAATGCTTCCAACAAATTTGTTTTAGTAGTTGTTTCTGAGGAGTGAAAATTTTCCACTAACAGCAAGTGCAGAACTCTACACACACCCAATTGTTATGGTGCACTCCCATTTTGTCCTATTTTTATTGTTCTGCCAATTATTTTGTCATTGTTCATTAATATTATTTTTTTTTATTTTCTTCGTTATTAAATTAGAGATGCTGGAATAACATTAATGTAAATTGAATGTTGCTTTAACACAAGTGATACAGTAATCTTGCATTATATGATAATTGGTGGTTAAGAATGTACTTCTCAAACATTCTTGATTACTATTTTATCTAAATAAATATTTCTGTAATTTTCGATTCAATTCTTACTCAAACTAAATCTGGGGAATAATTCTTAGTGGCCACACGGTTAACGCACAAGCTTTCTGACCCTTGGGTAGCGCAATTACCTTGGGAAAAAATCCAAGTTGTAGTTTGGATCCATTTCCTAGTACAGTAGGTTTTGTTTCATGTTGTCTTTGTGCTGAAAAGGTACAGTAAATTCCAGTTAATCTGTTAGTTTACGTGTAACACCCTTGTTTATGATAAGTAGATTTTACAAGCGCAGACCGTCTTTTATGGTTATGTATAGCCAGTCAAAAGTATGCTTTTACGAAAGTTTACTTTGTGTGGTAGCTTCTGAGGTCTTTTCTTTTACTTATTTCCGTGTGATTAAACTTGTCAAGTTACCATTAATTTCCTAACTACTTTCATTGTGTTTATAATCAATGCATAACCTCGGGTTCGGACCTAAATAGGGATATTTATGATTAACATTAAACTATAGGTCCATGTTTAATACGACTAGAGATGCGAGAATCGGCTTTTTAGTGGAGACCGAATTTTTCCCCATAAAAAGCTGGCATTTTGGGAGGGGATGGATTTTTTTTTTTTTTTTTTTACGTTTTATGATTTATATTAATCAAGTTCCACCTTAATTTTCATGTAGTGGATTCCATACTTTTTTTTAAAGTGTCTTTACAACATTCATTATGTACGAATTTTATATTCAGTTTGGCGCTATATTTATTGATTTTCGAACTGACATCTCATTTGTGTTCAGTAACTGTAAGTTATGCAACCCAACGTACCAGAGCGGTTATGTTGGTTGCCTAAACTCAAACTGGCAGGCAAAAGAAAGTAACGTTAATCAAGATACATAGGCTATGCAAATCCATTTTTGTTTTGGTATAGTATTGACTTACATCTCATTTCCAGTTTCGGAAACACTTTGTTGTGAGCTGATATTCTATTAGAACCTAATATTAGTTTAGTTTATAAAATGAAACATATAAACGGCCCTTTGATGTTAATTTAACAATAATAAAAATACAATATTCATAGAATATATTTTTTATTTAGTGTTATATCGTGTCAAAGTATTTGAAATGGGTAACTTGAGTGTAGTATCTTTACCTTCTCCCACTTGAATTTTAACGGCCGTAATAAATGCTATGTACATACAGGGCGACTGAAAATTCGACCTATTACTTAAGAGAGTTATTCTACAACTAATTTGAAACAAATTTGTCCGATTGAACCGGGCGTCGCAAATCAGTGGTTTCGGTGTACTTTGAGTAATTTCGGTGACATTTTTTAAATGTGCCGACTTACAACCCAAAAACTGAAGTTGTGAAAAAACTACTCAACTCTGACCACTAAATTCACACTTTTCGAATAACTAACGAATGAAGCAGTATTAAAAACTAAGAATGTGACCAAAATCGCCATAAAGTCAGACACAATTGCGTCATAAAACGCAAATCATGGTTCTAGTTGATAACGCAGCTGATCCCTTTGGCACATTATTGTTCGGTAACTATGGTCAGTCTTAAGTTCTTGGGGAACTGCCGTATTGATACACAGTTCACTTTATTAGTATTCGATTAAACATAATACAGTATGTGTTTATTCCAGCAATGTTCATCAGTACATAAAACAAACACAGTGATCATCTACATGATATTTTTACCTACGTGATATTCTTCACATTCTATCTACTGTGAGACATTCAGTTTGTCATTTAAAGACATTGCTTCTTCCCTCTTAGAGCGTACCGATTGTGCAAGAGGTGACGTTAGTCCCGTTCCAAGAACAGAAACACTATTAAATGCAATTTCCTTATTGTTTGCCAAGCGTTAACGTGAAAAGTGGGATTAGCACTCGAATCATTGTCTGAAAAATCGAATTCCGACAGATCACTGTCTTCAGTCAAATTTCTCGTCTGCTGAAGAGTCCATTTCCGTGTCGTGTCATTTAACACAAAAATCTGATTAACGAATGTCCCAACGCAGTTTTCAGCCAGGCCTTTCAATGTTACGGGAGCAGACGGGTTGTATCTGACAGCACATAAAAACAAGAGCTTCTCGATTACTGACAACTGATTGGAGTAACTACACAACAGCGATTTTTTTAAAATTTTATATTTTGATTTTTGTGTCATAAGTTGCTAAAACAAATTTAAATTTGTATCGCAATTAGTAAGCTTTTGTATCGCATTTTTGGCAATGAGGAAAATATTATTATATATATTTTACTGTTTTATGTTGATAGGAAATAACAAATAATACTGATAATGAAAAAGAACACAATGAAAAAGTAGTGAAGTTCGTTTTTAAGTGCTAACTTTATCGTATAGACTGTCTAAGCTAGTAGCTGATTTTGAATATGACCATATCGAGTTTTCTATTAAGTACTGTCCGAAACTGAGAATTGGAATTGTGCAGTCTACGAAGTGAGCCTTCATTTTCACGATAAGGACACAATGGGTTAATTGCACACAAACTTTAGTTTCTTAATATTATATTGAAATTGTACTCGGATTAAATTCATTTTCCTACTTTTCTAAAAGTTTTAAATCAAACACTACTCTTCCTTCTCTATTTTCAATGGAAAACAAGAGAGTTTAGCAGAAAGAATACGTATTTCTGGACCAGTGCTATGTAACAGCTAGATGCGTCGTTTATTAAATCCTTACCAGAGCTTCCGGCGGGAGCTCATGTGGTTCGGATTCCACGTTAATCAGTAGGTCCACGTCTCATATAGCCTCGCTGCTGAACGGGACGTTAAACTCAAAATCAACTCAACTCAACTTACCAGAGCTTGAAACAATTATGGAAAGATAGAAAGGCAGAATCACTACTGAAGTCCCGTATTTTTGCTAGTGATCTTGTTTCCGGAACATCCCCTTCTTTTTGCTAGTGATTTCGTTTCCGAAACGTAAGATGGGATCTTGCATCTCCAAACCTGATTATGCGCATTATTTCAATATGCAATAATGTCAAAGTACACAAGATATCTTTGTCGTCATTCCTATGACCAGTCTCCAGTGTAGTCCATAGTGAATTGGTTTGTACCTATTATTGAGAACCTAAAATACATACAAACGAGAAATGTTGAATTTTCGAAAATGAAATGAAATCTTTAAGTTTTACGTTCCATTGTTATGCCGGCTAGGCTAAAGAAGATGGTGTTGAATATTGAACGTTTATTAGTAGAACATATGTCATCAAAAGAAAATCGTTCTGCCTTCAACGAAAGACAATGGTATACTGTGCTTTATTGCAAAAGTTGCTCACTTAAGTAATACATTGTGATCAAAAGTGTATCGTATTATGCGATACAATATTTCATTTGCATCGAACTTTTACCGCTTTGAAAAAAAAAAAAAAAAGGCCCCTACACAATTATGAATTTCTCCCGGCAACTGCAATAGAAGGTGGACTGAATGACAGTTGTATTTATCTGCCACTCATTGAAAAAACCGAAAATTCAATTCATTTTTGTTGTTGCGTGCTTATCAGACGCAACCGTAATGTTATGAACCTTACGTTTACCGTAGGGTTAGCAACAGTATGGACGGTGTTATGGCATCAATTGACCAAGCGGAAAAACGTGGTTCTGAGATATTGAAGGAAACACAAACATGTTACCATTACGATCTAGTTCTTGGCACTTGGTCGAATAGCTTTTCCTGAACGTTTAAGCAAATAGTAGGGTTTCAAACTTTTTTTTTCTTTTTACATTATTTACAATGTATCCTGCTCACTGATGTAAAAATCTCGAAAACTGAAAAATGGCGCTTGGTCAATTGATGCATAACACCGTCCAATTAAACTCCAAACAAACAAATAAGGCGGTTTTGTTTGCAACTTCAATATACTGTACGCAGTGGCGTATTTACGATTTTGTTTCGGGAGGGGCTTTGCTAACTTTCGGGGGGGGGCTTTGCCTGGAAATGTGAAAATTCTGCAAGATATTTCATTTACTTTACTATACTAAGTAAGATTTCGGGGGGGGGGCTTAAGCCCTGAAGCCACCCCCTAAATACGCCACTGACTGTACGTAATTCGTCTCTCCTTCACATAATTCAAATTTGATAATATGTATTTATTTTCCGACAGAATGTAGTTAAAATAAAAGCGATCCCCGTCTCTTCTCGCCCAGATTTATTAATTGTTTTGTTTGGAAATGATTGGGCATTAATCATTCAGGTACTTAACAGTTTAATGGATCGTAACGTTATACAATAAATTTATGAGCGTTACCTGGATTTAAAACTTCCAACAACAATGTGCGGGTAATAAAGAGCGTGATAACGCGGAAGGTCGTTGTTCTTTTTTTGTAGCAGAGGTTTGAAACGTCATGGAAAATAACAATGGAATTTTCACAGCCTGCAATTGTTTATATTACGTAGTTTTTTTATACATTAACCAGTCTGAGAGGGGGAGTACTATTATTAGTAAAAAACTAGTAATATATTAATGAAATGAAAGTTAATAAATTAAATTTAATCACGCATTTAGATAGTCCACATTGTGTTAATGGAGGTATCTATAATGAAATAAATCCATTTTTTGTACTCTATCCATGTTTTATTTATTTTATTTTTATCCATATTCCTCCCCCTTTACAGACAACGCATTATGTACTTCAGTATTACACGTGTACACGTTCATAAGACACATGATAATGCATGAACATATCGGTGACAAAACTAAGTTGAAAAATGTTTACTAGATTTCTTTAGTGTGTACTCTATACAATACAAAACGTTCGTTTCACTGGTTAATAATACATGTACATTCTTAGTTATCCATCATTATTCTTGGTTTTTCATATTCTACAATTTTAGTGTGATATCAAAACTAAAATACGTATTCTACTTAGCGGAAAGTGTCAATTTACAACCTATCAGTGTGTCACGCGAGTTTTATTTTCTTGAAAATATTTTTGTCTGTATACATACTTGTTTGCCTTTTAAAATCAGTTGACCAGGATGAGGTTGTAATAAAGTGCTGTCATCCAATGGTATATAGATGCCGTTAATTACATAGTGAGTGAGTGTTATGCAACACAGACTCATTTACTACGTATCAAAACACCTCTGTCACCCTTCCTCGCTGCTTTCTGAAAAGTCATATTTGCTATACAAATGATTGTTCTTGGTTCGAACTACTAATAGTATTTCAATGAAACTTGGCGGATACATAACCTGGGCCATTGAAAAATTTTCGGGGCACCTTCCGTGCAGGTACCTGGCACTGGAGCCTAGAGACCTGCACGGGCCGACTGTGTTATTTCTTTGGGGCGGGCCGGACTTGGGCGGACCGACACTGATTTCTCTTCAGGTCGGGCCGGGCTGGGCCGGGGCCGATTAATTGCAATTCTTTAATAATGATTGACTTTCGTTAAACGATAATTGGAATAAAGCCAAACGTTGAAGCAGTGTGCCCGTGAAAAATGTTACAAAGAATGCAATAGCTATTTACAGTTTGTGTTGCTTAGCGGCTCCACTTTCACTATAGAGGATTGCAGGCTTTGCGCGGTAAATTGAGCTCTGACCTTGACCTTCACTAAACTCAAAATATGACAAGAAGGGGTGGGAAAGTTTTGCCTGTCGCTAAACAATATTGCCATCTTCACTTTATGCTAAAAATCAATCAATTAAGTTAAATTTTTGTTACAGGAAATGGAGTTTTTGTTCTCTCGATGACAGGTAAAGTTCTAGGAGGCAATGGTACCATTCGGGAGGCAAGCGTCAAGTTGTGAACCAGAGTTTAGAAAATGTTTCTGAGGGTTAGGTCAAGTTTAATACTAAATTTTGAGAAAGATTGAGGCTCGAGCTAAATTTTTAAAAAATTTATTCGGCCGGGATCGGGCCAAAAACTTTGAAAATTTATCGAGCCCGGACCGGGTTTGGGCCAAGAATTTTAAAAAAACTTATCGGGCCGGGCCGGGCCGGGCCGGGCTCAGGCCGAAAATCTCCAAAACTTTTCGGGCCCGGGCTGGGTCGGGCCTAGATACATTCGGGCTGGATTGGACTCGGGCCGAAAAATTCGGCCCGTGCAGGTCTCTACTGGAGCCCCACTAGGAGATTTCCCGCGTGCTCTCACACAGCTTGATTTCAGGTTAGGGGATAATTTGCACAATGCCAAGAGGCAGGAGAATAACCAATGTGATATATAGTAGTATACAGCCCAGGAAGGTGAGCAACCATGAACTTTAGATGTCAGTGTTCCAGCTAAAGATAACTGCGATTGTTTATTTGTGTGATACTTCGTGGCCGACACGGTCTTCCGACATCCAGTGGAGGAAGATAGTGCGATCCTCGAGAGAGGAGAATCAACTTTCTCACAAGCGATGCGGAAACATCTATTGACATGGAGACGCTACAAAGTGAACAAGAAGTGGACGCATATCGCCAGAAATTGGTCTCAAAGTTGGAGCCAGATCAGGATAACATTGCGAGGCACGATTGCTTTCTATTCAGTAGAAAACATCCTGATTCGTATTAGCGATTAATAATACCGAAGATAAAATCAGATGCGTTTTTTTTTTTTTATCTGTTCTTGAATTATTTCCTATTTCGTTAAAAATTTGAACAGAGTATGTTACAGCTGTAAGAAATCATTTATTTGTGAATGGTATGTGTAGTAAAATCAGCGGTGCTATTTAGCCGGTTCGCTAGAACCGTTTGTTATACCCTGACATAACAGTAAATTTTACCCAGTTATACCTAGGAACACTAAATTTTAGTTTAACTATCTTTGTTTTAAGAAATTCTTACAGTGACAGGGTTAAATATATGATCTCTCAGAACAAGGTATAAGCGTTTATTTCTTAATATCAAATGCTCAAGGCGCCGCGGTGGCTCAGTGGTAGAGCATTTACCTCTGGTGCTTGGGGTCTCGGGTTCGATCCCAACCCCCGCCAAGTGAACTTTGTGGTGGACAAACACCGTGTGCGTGGGTTTTCTCGGGGTTCTCCCGTTTCCTCCCACTTTCTTCATTCCACCATTTCATTCATTACTCATCATCACAGTCTCCTTTAGCCTAGCCGGCATAAGCGTGGGACGTAAAACGGAAGGATTTCGTTTCAACTTTTATCTCACGTTATTATTGTTTGTTCCCTGTATTGAAAATTGTGAAATGAAAACCCAAATCCACTGAACCTTCTCTCAGCTAACAAACTTTCGTTAAGTTGCATTTATTTGTTGCTCCGAAACATCAGGAAACGTTGATTACACTGTCAGAAACGTGTCGTATGTTTTTCTTTCTTTCTTTTTTTTTAATTCTAGATTTAGTAATTGGGTTCGTAGTACTTTTCTTTCGTCCGGTTTTTCACTTTCCCTTTTTTGTATCACTTTCACCTTCTTTCAGTTGTTGAGTTAAAGCTTTGGATCTTGTGATAAGGATCTTCATATTTCTGATATCATATGAACAGATTCACACTTGATTTGATCAGATATCTCTTCAGATATCTGAAATCTTATGAATGGTAAATAAATATGAAAAGGTTGCATTTATAAAAATAGAATATATGTAATTGTGAGAGTTTTATCATTGAGATCTACATTCTAACGTTTATCAAACATAATACACTTTTATTTTTTTCCGTATTGATGAAAGAATTGATAAGCTAAGCGTATATAAATGTAGCAAGGACTTATGACTAGCCTTCAGACCATGGGTGCACCTTCCCAAACTAAAGGTGATTGTTGCAGACCAGCATCTGCTATGATGAAATTTCTTTTTCGACTAATATGCAGCGTTTTGGGAGGGTTGCCTGGGAAATACGAGTTGAGGCTTTCTCGTCTCGAAACGGTGGTTTTGAAATGAAATCTTTCAGTTTTACGTCCCACGTTTATGCCGCTTGGGCTAAAGGAGACGGTGATGGTGGAAAACGAATTACATGGTGGAATGAATAAAGTGGCAGGAAACGGGAAAACCCCGAGAAAACCCACGCACACGGTGTTTGACCACCATAAAGACCACGTCGCGCGAGCTAAGATCGAGCAAGGGACCTCCATACACTAGAGGTGAACGCTCTACCACTGAGCCACCGCGGCCCCCGGTGGTGTTTTGCCTCGGAAAATGTACACATTTCTATTGAAATGTAATTCCATCTCAATGTCCTTAGGCAACCCTAGCGGAGGCAAGGGCGCCGATTCCTCTGTAAATTGGGGGGGGGGGACATTCAGATGCAGAAGGTATATATATGAAGATTTTAAGACAAATTGCACTCAAATTATGCCAAATATTGTAGATTCACAAATACAATAGGGAGCCCACATGAGTTTTGGGGGTGGGGGCCAGGATCGGCGCCCTTGAGCGGAGGTTTTTCCTCTTAGTGCATATCGCAGTTTCCGCAAATCAGCTTATTCAGAGAAGTTCAGTTAGTACAAGGTTGCAACAAACGTATGATCAAATAGAAACGCAAATAAGGCTGTTGCTTTTGTTGTGTCATCTATATATATAAAAGAGAACGTACAAATCCTTTGTTCCCTCATCACGCTAATACGGCTGAACCAATTTCTTTCATTTTTGGGGGGTTATTAGGATTTGGACCCTAGATTGTTTTTATCATATCACTTTAATTTTTAATTACCAGTGTCTTGAGATAATTGACGATTCAAGTGTCCATTACGTACAAATCCTTTGTTAGTTCATCATAGGTAAAAATAAACGTATTTATATGCAACCCGCATGACCGTGTCACTCGGCGGGTTAACATAAATGACAGGCGATATAATGTTAACATTTACTGCAAGCATATTTCACGGGTATTAAACACATGAGATATGGAGTTGTGCAATTAAATTTTCATTTCAACCCAGCGAAGCGGGTAATATATGCTAGTCGTAAATAAATGATTAGCTTTCCTGCACATGTAATGCAAAAATAAAGAGAACTTTATTTTAGCAATTTGTGTAGTTGTTTCTTTCAGGTACCTACGGCAAATCATACACGTCACGCACGGAATTTGTCTTCAATTTAAGGAACAAAGTTACGGTACCATGAATATTCGTGTATAATTCGAAATAGTAATATTATTATTTTTCACAAACTTTACCTCTGACTTTGGATTCAGGATATAGAGTAATACTCGCTAAAGCTCGCTGGGGGCTCCGCCCCCAGACCCCCGGTCATGCCTTTGCCATGAGGTGTCATGTTCTAGAAAACTATTCCTTCAGGAATTCACTTCCCTTGACAGCAGGCACCTGTTACCAACACATACTTCAATTCAACCGGTATTATTCCTTCCATGTAACTTTAAAAAAAAAGCACACAATTTATTAGAATGAACTCTATTACTACTTCTACTCTGGCAATCATGTACATGGCTTATTATGTACACTTTGTGCACATCTATACATGTTAGAGACAATAACAGAATTTATTTTCTGAAACATAAACAGCGGACACTGTCTTCCAATAGCCTACCTATTAAACCTTGCATTTTGCGAAAACACTCACTGTTTACAAATCTGATTTTTGCAGCCTTTTAAATATTTATTTGTAGCATTTTTTTTTTAATATTATGTTTTGCAGTGTAATTTAGTACAATTTATTATAATAGTGTCGTTGTAGTTAATTGTACATATTACCTGCAGGAAAAGTAATTCATATCTGTGATATAAGGGTGGGAAAATATTTCAGGCTTCCTGCATATTTATTCTTGTATTTACAATGAAGATACAATTTACTAGATAATTTACAAATATGAATATTGTTGGAGATGGTTTAATTTTTTTCATAGCATTTGAGTGAACACTACTTTTGTACTATAATGTAGTACAGTGGATTATAATGGAAACCTTGGGCATAGTAATACATATTACCTCAGCAAGACTTCTTGAAAAGTGTCATATATACTGCACAAATTCTTGCAGTATCCCCGTATATTTATTCTCGTATTTTCAATGAAGATTACAATTTGTAGGTGATTTACAACTATGAATATTGTTGGAGGCTTTTTAAACATTTGTTGGTAACATTTGAGAGAACACTACTTTTGCACTGTAATATAGAAGAGTCAGTTATAATGGAATCCTTCGGCATAGTAGTACATATTACCTGCAGCAAGACTTTTTGAAATATTTCATATTTACTGGACAATCTCCTGCAGTCTACCTGTATCTCTCGTCTTGTATTTCTAATGAAGACTAAATATGTTGCTAATTTACAAATATGAATTATGTTAAGGATTTTTAAACATTAGTTCACAATATTTGATTGAACACCAGTTTTTGCACAGTAACGTAGTACACTGTATTATAATGCTGTCCTTTGGTACAAAAGTAATTATTGGGCAGCAAGACTTGTAGAAATGTTTATTTATACTGGACAATTACATAAAGTCTTCCTGTATCTTTACTCTTATATTTTTAATGAAGACGAATATTTACTAGGCAATTTAGAATATGAATATTATTGGAGGCTTTTAAAAATTTGTTTATAGCATCTTAAACAACACCACTCTCTGCATTGTAGTACAACAGCGTATTAGAATCGTGTCTTTCTCATATTAATTATTATCAAACAACAAGACATCATTTTCTTAATCATCCTAAAAAAAAAACATATATAAAACGATTACTATTCCGATTTTAGAGGTGTAATTCCACAGACGCGGGCCCGCTACGTACCAGTACTATGTGAGCAGTAAGTAGGAAGTCCAAAATCTAAGGAATTGAGTGGTGTAGGGGAACGACGTGAGCCTACTAGGCAGGAGACCTGGGATCGATTCCCAATAAGTTTTTCTGTCACTTTTTCTTTCTTTGAAAGTTTATTTTTATAGCATAGGTGATTGAAAATAAGCTTGACTCTATTATACACGGCATTTTATTGCAACCGGATCCGCAACTAAAACTATTAAATCGAAAGGGGCACTTTTCCACGTATCTTATATATTATAACTATGTACGCTGCCGACGAGACAATTTTCAAGAGGTGCTCATTTGTGTGTGTGTGTGTGTGTGTATGAGCGTGTATGTGCAGTAGCGTACGCAGGAATTTATTTCGGGAGGGGTCCAAACTCAATATCAGGGTATTTTATATTGAAATTCCTAAACTTGTCCCTAAAATTAGGCTAAATTTACACAAAAGTTGGAATTTCGGGGAAGGTCCGGACCCCCAGGACCCACCCCCTGCGTACGTCCCTGTGTGTGTGTGTGTATTTCCTTAAAATTAATATTTTATATTTTCCACTTGTGGTATTCACTTGAAATTTGGTATACGATGTATGTTAACGAGGGACATAAAAAGGGAGAGAGATATTTTGCAATCATTTCCGGTTTCAAGAGACACTGTTGTCGCGAGACAAAATGTATTGTTGTCTTGTATGGACACTATATCGTGAAAATGATGCCCAATGTTTCTTTTAGACTCTTTATCGGGGACACTGCCTCCTTAGAGCGCCCCTGGCGAGATCAAAATAATACGTTTATAATACAGTAACAAATAGAATGTTATCAGCAGTGCCCCCGGGCTAATAAACCCTCCCCCCGAACATTGCTTCCGAAAGAGACACTGGTGATTCTCCATTTCCAAAGCTACATATGTTTAATTTTAAGTACTTGAGTATAGTCTCCAAACTTTACACGAACATACTGCCTCGTTTCGGGACCATCTCAAAAGTTGCCGTGTAAATATATCTTTTTCCTCTACGTATGTAATAATGAAAATATTTTGTTCCCGCAAAACGAACAGAAAGTACTTTGCTAAAAAGAGGAAATGGAGATAAGAAAAAATAGAAAACCGTTTAGTCAGGAATAGAACCCAGACCTGCTGATTAGAAAGCTCACACGTTACCTCTGAGCCATGCTCATATCTTGATTTATGCTTGTTCTATTATGCTTAACATAGCTCATAACAAGGCAGATCAAGCCAATTCAACAACATGGCAACTTTGCATTCAAGATGGCGACTTCTCCAATGATTTGAATCTCCGTTGAAACTGCCCTTCATCCTTAAGAGTATAGCAAAACATGACTGTCCTATCGTCAGAGCAACTTACAATTTTCAAGGTTACACACTTTTGAACCGCCATCTTGAAACGAAGATGACGACTTTTCCAACATGTCCGATTTTTCCCCTAACTTAGGGTGTAAGCTACGCACTTGAACGCAATTTCGTGATTCCACCATATCTACAAGTTGTCTAGAATTAGACGCCCCCTTATTACATTCCTAGCACTTTCTTACACCGAAAATGACTATTTTTTTCAAGTACAAGAGCGGATTCGCAAACTACGCATCAGAATAAACATCACCTCGGAATTTCAACGTCCTAGACACAGCCATTACAAATTTCACATTTTTTCGATTTGCGCCGCCAAACCAAAACGAATTTTAATGCTCTTTTTTCTAGCATAAACTATGTTCCTCTCGTCACAGTCTGACAAAATATGACGATTCTATGATGTGTGGAACTACTCTAAAAAACCAGCATTTCGAAACGACGAAAAATTTCGACACTTCATTTACATGGAAAATGACGCCTTTTTCATGATATCGGAATTTTCCCATTACTCACATCACATGACGAACAAGTATGCAAAATTTGGTGTTTGTATGTTTTGTGGAAGTATGCAAACAATTAAGTGTGTTTCCGACTTTAGAGGTATATAATTCCACAGACGCGGGCCCGCTACGTACCAGTACTATGTGAGCAGTAAGTAGGAAGTCCAAAATCTAAGGAATTGAGTGGTGTAGGGGAACGACGTGAGCCTACTAGGCAGGAGACCTGGGATCGATTCCCAATAAGTTTTTCTGTCACTTTTTCTTTCTTTGAAAGTTTATTTTTATAGCATAGGTGATTGAAAATAAGCTTGACTCTATTATACACGGCATTTTATTGCAACCGGATCCGCAACTAAAACTATTAAATCGAAAGGGGCACTTTTCCACGTATCTTATATATTATAACTATGTACGCTGCCAACGAGACAATTTTCAAGAGGTGCTCATTTGTGTGTGTGTGTGTGTGTATGAGCGTGTGTGTGCAGTAGCGTACGCAGGAATTTATTGCGGGAGGGGTCCAAACTCAATATCAGGGTATTTTATATTGAAATTCCTAAACTTGTCCCTAAAATTAGGCTAAATTTACACAAAAGTTGGAATTTCGGGGGAGGTCCGGACCCCCAGGACCCACCTTCTGCGTACGTCCCTGTGTGTGTGTGTATTTCCTTAAAATTAATATTTTATATTTTCCACTTGTGGTATTCACTTGAAATTTGGTATACGATGTATGTTAACGAGGGACATAAAAAGGTAGAGAGATATTTTGCAATCATTTCCGGTTTCAAGAGACACTGTTGTCGCGAGACAAAATGTATTGTTGTCTTGTATGGACACTATATCGTAAAAATGATGCCCAATGTTTCTTTTAAATCTCTTTATCGGGGACACTGCCTCCTCAGAGCGCCCCTGGCGAGATCAAAATAATACGTTTATAATAAAGTAACAAATAGAATGTTATCAGCAGTGCCCCCGGGCTAATAACCCCCCCCCCGAACATTGCTTCCGAAAGAGACACTGGTGATTCTCCATTTCCAAAGCTACATATGTTTGATTTTAAATACTTGAGTATCGTCTCGAAACTTTACACGAACATACTGCCTCGTTTCGGGACCATCTCAAAAGTTGCCGTGTAAATATATCTTTTTCCTCTACGTATGTAATAATGAAAATATTTTGTTCCCGCAAAACGAACAGAAAGAACTTTGAGAGAAAGAGGAAATGAAGATAAGAAAAAAATAGAAAACCGTTTAGTCAGGAATAGAACCCAGACCTGCTAATTAGAAAGCTCACACGTTACCTCTGAGCCATGCTCATATGTTGATTTATGTTTGTTCTATTATGTTTAACATAGCTCATAACAAGGCAGATCAAGCCAATTCAACAACATGGCAACTTTGCATTCAAGATGGCGACTTCTCCAATGATTTGAATCTCCGTTGAAACTGCCCTTCATCCTTACGAGTATAGCAAAACATGACAGTCCTATCGTCAGAGCAACTTACAATTTTCATGGTTACAAACTTTTGAACCGCCATCTTGAATCCAAGATGACGACTTTTCCAACATGTCCGATTTTTCCCTAACTTTGGGTGTAAGCTACACACTTGAACGCAATTTCGTGATTCCACCATATCTACAAATTGTCTAGAATTAGACGCCCCCTTATTACATTCCTAGCACTTTCTTACACCGAAAATGACTATTTTTTTCAAGTATAAGAGCGGATTCGCAAACTACGCATCAGAATAAACATCACCTCGGAATTTCAACCAAAACGCCGCCAAACCAAAACGAACTTTAATGCTCTTTTTTCTAGCATAAACTATGTTCCTCTCGTCACAGTCTGACAAATTATGACGTTTCTATGATGTGTGGAACTACTCTAAAAACCAGCATTTCGAAACGACGAAAAATTTCGACACATCATTTACATGGAAAATGACGCCTTTTTCATGATATCGGAATTTTCCCATTACTCACATCACATGACGAACAAGTATGCAAAATTTGGTGTTTGTATGTTTTGTGGAAGTATGCAAACAATTAAGTGTGTTTCCGACTTTAGAGGTATATAATTCCACAGACGCGGGCCCGCTACGTACCAGTACTATGTGAGCAGTAAGTAGGAAGTCCAAAATCTAAGGAATTGAGTGGTGTAGGGAAACGACGTGAGCCTACTAGGCAGGAGACCTGGGTTCGATTCCCAATAAGTTTTTCTGACACTTTTTCTTTCTTTGAAAGTTTATTTTTATAGCATAGGTGATTGAAAATAAGCTTGACTCTATTATACACGGCATTTCATTGCAACCGGATCCGCAACTGAAACTATTAAATCGAAAGGGGCACTTTTCCACGTATCTTATATATTATAACTATGTGCGCTGCCGACGAGACAATTTTCAAGAGGTGCTCATTTGTGTGTGCAGTAGCGTACGCAGGAATTTATTTCGGGAGGGGTCCAAACTCAATATCAGGGTATTTTATATTGAAATTCCTAAACTTATCCCTAAAATTAGGCTAAATTTACACAAAAGTTGGAATTTTGGGGGAGGTCCGGACCCCCAGGACCCACCTCCTGCGTACGTCCCTGTGTGTGTGTGTATTTCCTTAAAATTAATATTTTATATTTTTCACTTGTGGTATTCACTTCAAATTTGGTATACGATGTATGTTAACGAGGGACATAAAAAGGGAGAGAGATATTTTGCAATCATTTCCGGTTTCAAGCAGACACTGTTGTCGCGAGACAAAAAGTATTGTTGTCTTGTATGGACACTATATCGTGAAAATGATGCCCAATGTTTCTTTTAGACTCTTTATCGGGGACACTGCCTCCTCAGAGCGCCCCTGGCGAGACCAAAATAATACGTTTATAATACAGTAACAAATAGAATGTTATCAGCAGTGCCCTCGGGCTAATAAACCCTCCCCCCGAACATTGCTTCCGAAAGAGGCACTGGTGATTCTCCATTTCCAAAGCTACATATGTTTAATTTTAAGTACTTGAGTATTTTCTCGAAACTTTACACGAACATACTGCCTCGTTTCGGGACCATCTCAAAAGTTGCCGTGTAAATATATCTTTTTCCTCTACGTATGTAATAATGAAAATATTTTGTTCCCGCAAAACGAACAGAAAGAACTTTGAGAGAAAGAGGAAATGGAGATAAGAAAAAAATAGAAAACCGTTTAGTCAGGAATAGAACCCAGACCTGCTAATTAGAAAGCTCACACGTTACCTCTGAGCCATGCTCATATGTTGATTTATGTTTGTTCTATTATGCTTAACATAGCTCATAACAAGGCAGATCAAGCCAATTCAACAACATGGCAACTTTGCATTCAAGATGGCGACTTCTCCAATGATTTGAATCTCCGTTGAAACTGCCCTTCATCCTTAAGAGTATAGCAAAACATGACTGTCCTATCGTCAGAGCAACTTACAATTTTCATGGTTACAAACTTGAACTGCCATCTTGAAACGAAGATGACGACTTTTCCAACATGTCCGATTTTTCCCCTAACTTAAGGTGTAAGCTACGCACTTGAACGCAATTTCGTGATTCCACCATATCTACAAATTGTCTAGAATTAGACGCCCCCTTATTACATTCCTAGCACTTTCTTACACCGAAAATGACTATTTTTTTCAAGTATAAGAGCGGATTCGCAAACTACGCATCAGAATAAACATCACCTCGGAATTTCAACGTCCTAGACACAGCCATTACAAATTTCACATTTTTTCGATTTGCGCCGCCAAACCAAAACGAATTTTAATGCTCTTTTTTCTAGCATAAACTATGTTCCTCTCGTCACAGTCTGACAAAGTATGACGTTTCTATGATGTGTGGAACTACTCTAAAAACCAGCATTTCGAAACGACGAAAAATTTCGACACTTCATTTACATGGAAAATGACGCCTTTTTCATGATATCGGAATTTTCCCATTACTCACATCACATGACGAACAAGTATGCAAAATTTGGTGTTTGTATGTTTTGTGGAAGTATGCAAACAATTAAGTGTGTTTCCGACTTTAGAGGTATATAATTCCTTTAATAAGCGGAACCTATCTAACGGAAACGGAAAACCTTTCTGACTTGTATAACGGAAAATTGTGTAAGTGGAAAAGGCAGTGTTGTTTCAGTTCCTTTTAAAAGTTTCCAAATATTTTTCACATATTAGAGACACTCATCGAGATAATTTGCTGTCACGTAGAATAAGTATTATACAGAATAAATATGATATCCATATCCTTGAATATCGAATGGGATATAACAAATGAGCATATTATTAAGGATTATGCAAGTAGGACGTATACATGTTGTAATGTTAGAACGTCCGTTCGTTCGTTACTCCAGACGAATACTCTTGAACGAAAGCGAATTTTTGAAGTGTTTTTTCACAATAGATAGTTAAGGCGATTATCTCGGCCGAGTTGGTTAATGGAGTCAATCCATTAACACTTTTATGGGTAACGGTGACTTTAACAGTAGCTATCCATATCTCATTTTCAAATATTGAAACGAAAGTAGTAGAACATGCATATATCACCATTAGATGGCA
The DNA here is from genome assembly GCF_964235325.1 of Thermobia domestica. NCBI lineage: Eukaryota > Metazoa > Arthropoda > Insecta > Zygentoma > Lepismatidae > Thermobia > Thermobia domestica. The sequence goes on from NC_137455.1 coordinate 66,545,573, forward strand.
ACAAACATCCTCCAGCGCTTTGATATCTACCGGGCGAAACTGAAACTTTTACTACGTGATACCTTCTATTGTCTAGCAGAGTTTTCTTCTGTTTGTGAGAATTTCAACACCAAGAAAGATAATGTGTCCAGACTCAGAGCATTTGTACGGCAAGGTATAACATGCGCCCAATTACAATTTCAGCATGCATGGATATAGCAGCGCCCTCAGTTCCATGGTAGGAGCAGTAACACGCAAAATACAAGAGTGGTTTACTCAGTACTTACGTAGAAAAGCGTGGACCAGGTAGGAAACGTGTGGAGAACTCTCACTATGTTTAGTCAATATCAAGGGCATAATTAGACGACTGCATTCGAACGGACCGCATGGTTTCTTACAGTAAGGCGGATTCTTGTACCGCGAAATTGTACGCCTACAAGGTATGCCACTGCGAGAATGTGTGTGGAAGTAGTGGAAGAGAACTGTAAGAAACGATCAGACGGGATCAGAAGACATCTCCACATGGCAATGACGGGCATCACAGTATTATCTCGACGCTGGACCACGGTGACGGATATGGATTAGTGTGCATCGACGTTTCGATGGCGTGTGCTGAACAGTGGACTAGAGATACGCATACCTTTGCGCGGTTTCCATTGACGCAAACTCTCAAACGACTCAAGCTACAATGGACGCATGTCGGCGAGACATTTCTACTTCAATCTGTAGTACAGTTAAAGCCACGCATACGCGTTAGACATTATTGTGGTGAGTGCAATCTGCCAGCGTGCGATTGCGAACGCAGGTGTTACTGTGACACCATTGGTTACAACCAGTGCTGAAAATTTTCCGGAAAATTTTCCGATTCATAAAAACATACTCCACTTATTCCTACATCGTTGTATAGCCGTGATGTGAGGTGGAAAATTTTCTTCTATATTTTTCCGGAAAATTTTCCGTTAACATATCAATGATCAAGTAACAATTCCTCAGTATTCATAAATTGATTAAATTTATGTATAGAAATGTTAAAAATTGAAAGATTGTTTAAAGAATCTGAAAATTTTCATGGCTCAGACAATTTTTAGTACTATGTAGGAACAAGTGAAACAATTTTTCATGAATCGAAGAATTGTCTGTCCTGCACAGTGATGAAAATTTTCCGGAAAATTTGAAACGGAAAATTTTCCGATTCATAAAAACAACTTATTCCTACATCGCTGTTTAGCCGTGATGTGAGGTGGAAAATTTTCTTCTATATTTTTCCGGAAAATTTTCCGTTAACAAATATCAATGATCAAGTAACAGTTCTCAGTATTCATAAATTGATTAAATTCATGTATAGAAATGTTAAAAAGTGAAAGATCGTTTAAAGAATCTGAAAATTTTCATGGCTCACACAATTTTAGAACTATGTAGGAACAAGTGAAACAATGTTTCATAAATTGGACGATTTTGTGTCTTGTATGCAAAAATTGAAGAGCTTTTTATGAGTCGGAAAATTTTCATCATTTTGAAGCAAAAAGTAAAACAACTTTTTGTGAATCGGAAAGTTTTATTGCTCTGTAGAAACAAATATAAGGAATTTTCATGAATCGGAAAATTTTCATCACGATGTAGAAACAAGTGAAAACACTTTTCCTAATCCGGACAGTTTTGGATATTATGTATAGTGATGTTAGGTGGAAAATTTTCCACTATATTTAACTGCACATTGAGATATACAATTCCTGCAGAGAAAAATTAGACAATAACAAATCATAATTTTCCAATTAGATTTCGGGAACTAGAAAATTTTCTAATATTTCAAGTTGGGAAGTAAAAATTTACATAGTGTTTCTATCTCTCTCTATTATATTTACTTATTTATAAATGTTGCAGAATGTAAATCTATAAAATCTATGAGAAAACCGTCTTATTCGTATTAAACTGACGAAATCTAATATTGTAAGATGAAAGGTGGATTCTGAGGGAAGAACGCATTGAAGTTTTTGAAACATACTTGAAATGAAGAATCGTTAGATTTTCACTTCATGAAACTTTTTAAGACAGTATTTACTACCAATAAATTTTATAGCTAAACAATGATATAGGAATAAGTGGAGTATGTTTTTATGAATCGGAAAACATTCATGACTTTTAATAAATTGAAATTTTAAATAATAGAATGGGATATTTTTACTCTACGAACTCATGTTCTCTGCATTTGGCATACACACACACACACACACACACACACACACACACACACACAGAGAGAGAGAGAGAGAGAGAGAGAGAGAGAGAGGAGTTGAATTGAGTTGATTTTGAGTTAACGTCCCTTTCAGCAGTGAGACTATATAAGACGGGACCAACTGATTAACGTGAAATCCGAACTACATGTGCTCCCGCTGGGAATCGAAGCCAGGTCTTCCATGCCAAATGCGCGTATGCTAACCGCTTAGCAACGAAGTAGCTCGCAGATGAAAAGAGAGAGAGAAACACTGTGTAAAATTTTACTTCCCAACTTGAAATATTAGAAAATTTTCTGGTTCCCGAAAGCTAATTGGAAAATTATAATTTGTTGGTGACTAACTTGCCTCTACAAAAATTCAATTTTGTAGCTGGATGTGCCGTTAAATATAGTGGAAAATTTTCCACTTAACATCACTATACATAATATCCAAAATTGTCCAGCTTATGAAAAGTTTTTTCCACTTGTTTCTACATCGTGATGAAAATTTTCCGATCTATGAAAATTCCTTTCACTTGTTTCTACAGAGCAATAAAACTTTCTGATTCACAAAAAGTTGTTTTACTCTTTGCTTCAAAATGATGAAAATTTTCCGACTCATAAAAAGTTCAAATTTTCCATATAAGACAGAAAATATTTCGATTCATTAAAAATTGTTATTGTTCTTACATAGTATTGAAAATTGTGAGAGCCATGAAAATTTTCAGAGTCTTTAAACGATCATTCCCTTTTTTACACTTCTGTACATGAATTCAACTAATTTTATGATTACTGATGAATTGTTACTTGATTACTGATATTTTTTTAGAACGGAAAATTTTCCGAAAAAATATAGCGGAAAATTTTCCACCTCACATCACTAGTTACAACACATTATCTCTGCCTATACACATTGAGAACATTCTCCCCACGTATCATGTTTTTGTAGTGTATAATTTTCCAAAAGATATACACATATTTTCTTAATACTTTAGGCTAAGTACACACTACTACTAACTGTTGATTTTTTTTAATTAGCTGTAAAGCGAAGGAATAAAATTGTAGCGACTCACTGTTGTAGAGTCTATCCGCCTTATGCAGAATCGTTTTGATGTATGATTAGCATTATACTAAAGGCCTGACTACAGCAGGAAACATATGTTAGTCGAACTAATTAGTATAGCACTAATCAATAGTCAGAACGACTGTGCATAAGGCCCTGTGTTTTTTTCCCCATTGCTTAACTGTGTACGTGTATATTGTAAACTTCATTTTTTTTAACGTCTCATAGTGATTTCCTTTAGCCTACACTGCGCGATTGAAATGAAATTTTTCCGTTTAACGTCCCACTATTATATCCTGTGGAGTAAAAGAGACGGATGATTAATGAAAGTGATTGATTGTTAAAACAAAAGTTTGAAGAAAATGCGGTAGGAAATTGGAGAGCCCCGAGAAAATCCACTGACACGAACTCAAATGGGCTGAAATCAAACCAGGGACCCGTTGCACCAGAAGTGAGCACTCATATCACTGAGTAACCGTGCGCGCTGTAAAGTTATGTGGTAGTTGCTAGAAGTAATTATTTGACCTTGACTCGTTCTGTAGAAGCATCTTAAAAAAACGACTCAGTACTGAGACAAGAGTGCAGAGAACTGGTTTAATCTGACTATATTAGTCTACACGAAATTATTCTTGTCCAGTGTTTAAAATAGCAACACAGAAGATTCAGTGGTTGAACGAAAAACGTTTCCGCTTATATTTCATTAGCGCAATTAGTTTCGGGCCACAAATACAAATTGTGTGAAATATAACCAAGGTCGGATGCTCGTTTTTCAAGTTCAGTTCGCACGGCGTGTTATGTGTACATTTAATTTTCGTGGTTTCCTGTAATACGTCGTACTTAATTTCTTTGCACTCGTGTATTTTTGTTGAGGTAACCATATTAGGTATCTCTTCCTGTTACATCATATCCGTTGTGCATTCTCTGTTTACCTCCAGAAAATAAACCGAGAGTCGTTTGACTTCTACAAGAAACAAACAACAGAACATTTTGTAAACATTTGTATAAACACACTCACCTACTCGGTCTTTCTCCAAGACACGTGATCACATTGAAACTTGTGACGTCATTACTATGTATATGTTGATTCATTTATTCTGTATTTACAGTTTCCTTCTTAACATGTAAAACTAAGTTTTATACCCATTTTACCATGGGAAATATTGTACAGGGTGAGTTAATAGTCCGTTACCACTCTTTATAAAATGAAAACAAGTGTAGATAGGCCGGAATTAGTAATTGTAGGAACATATTAGGTCGAAGAGAACCTTTGTGTCGCACGTCAGGTGAACGGCCTCCATCTTGCTGTCCGCCATTTTGAATTTCGCTCAAAAAATTTAAATAGGAAGGGAATCACATGATATATGAAACAAGGCTAGAATTTTAAGGGAAACTCAATGGTGTAAGTAGATTTAACATAACTGTAATAACTTTGAATGGAACTCAGTTATCTCTTACAGAAAGTGTGTTTAATGTGCTGGCCATGTTGCACTACCATGTTCGCAGACGTGTCTTCCAAGCTGTATGAATATGGAGCAATGTCTCAGGTGTGATTTGTGCATATCTGTCCTGTATCAGTAGCTCCAAATGATCGAGATTCCTATCTTTTCGCCATATACCATTGCATTCAGGTGATTCCGCAGGTAAAAGTGGTGACAAATCAGGTGATCTTGAAGGCAGTTCTACTGGACCATGTGGACCAATTCATCGATCAGGAAATTGTCATGCAAATACTAACGAACCTGCAGTCGATAATGAAGCGGCGCCTCATCATGTTGGTAAAAAAAAAAAAGTGCCCTCCAGGGCCGACAATGAGGGAAGAATGAGTTGTTCAACATGTCCATGTAACGCTTGGCAATTAAGATGGCAGGAGTAATAATGAGCCATGATTCCTTTCCATACCATAATTTTCCCTGTACCAACCATTTTGCACAGATCTGTCCATTTAAGGTTTCCTAGAGACCAGTAACGTAGATTTTGTGTTTACCTTCCCTATAACATAAATATTTGCGTCATTTGATGTGTAAAATTTGAATTGTAAAGTTGGAGTCCTGCCGCAATTGTTCCAATGCTCACTCACAAAATTGCACTCTTCGATCTGGATCATCCTTAGAAATGTGTTGCCGCAGCTGCAGCTTGTAAGGATGCCGTTTATTCGTTTGTAACACCTTGCAAATGGAGGTTTGGCTGACATGACACTCTAGTGATAATAGGCATGGGGTGCAGTGTGGAGATGTAGCAAACGGTGCGAGCACTGCCGTAACTGTGCCTTCGTGAGTGACAGTTCTGGGCTTACCTGATCGTGATCTGTTTTCGAATTTACATGTCTCTTCGAACTTGGTCAGTAACTGTGTTCCTATAACGTGCGAAATTGGAGCATGTTAAGGATGCCTTTCATTGAAATCACGAGCTACAGCATAGGCACATTTAAAACTTCACATCTTGATGATCTCGATGCAGTTGGCTTTGGCTAATGGCATGGTTCAACACCTGCAAATAAGAAATAAATCTGAGTTTCAGGTGTTTATAACTTCAAAGTTATTACAGTTACGTTAAATCTACTTACACCATTGAGTTTCTCTGAAAATGCTAGTCCTGTTTCTTATATCACATGACCCCTTTCACATTTAATCTTTGTAAGCGAAATTCAAAATGGCGGACAGCAAGATGGCAGCCACTCACCATAAAGGTTTCCCCTCGGCCTAACTTGTACCTACAATTATCAATTCCGGTTATCTACACTCTTTCATTTTATAAAAGGTGATAAGGGACTTTTGACTCACCCTGTATATAGGGTCATGGGCGTCGCAATAGGGATTTAAAATCTAGTTACTTTTATTTTTGTCTTGAAATGGGAAGTCTGAGGCGATACTGGCTTGGTGGTTGAGCGCTCACCTCTGGTGCAGGAGTTTTCTAATCAAATCCCAGGTGATGCGAGTTTCTGTCATTGTATGTGTTAATTTTCTTGGGGTTTCCGTTTCCTACTGTATTATCATTAATAAATTATTTCATAATCATTCACTTTCATAACCATCCGTTACATTTAGCCTTGGGCGGCTCTATAATGTAGTCACAAAGCCACGTTTCTTCTCAATTAAATACGAAGAAAAAAATTAAGGAAAACTTATGGATATTTATTTCAGTATATGAATGAGGAACGACTGAACAGAAAAAAAAAGTTATTTTAATATGGAATATAGAACTTTGATATATTTGAGAGGTTTGACAATGTAAATCATCATGTTTGATGTTATTCTCTGTTCATATGTTCTGATTTGGTTTCTAGCGATTTCTTGCTTTACATAATAGTCTTTTCAACGCCTACCCTTAACGAATAATGTAATCACACAGTTTGCGTGACTGGAAAAGGAACCTGTTTTTCTCGGCACGTGGGACGGGAAAGAACTAGGGATGAGCATAAGCTCTGTGGCTATTCTGACGCGGGGGGCACGGTGGCTCAGTGGTAGATCATTCACCTCCGGTGCTTGGGGTACCTGGTTTAACCCAAGCTCGCTTCGTGTGGACTTTGTGGTGGACAAACACCGTGCTTGTGGGTTTTCACGGGGTTCTCTCATTTCCTCCCACTTTCTTCATTCCACCATTTCATTCATTTCTCATAATCACCGTCTCCTTTAACCTAAGCGTTATTACCGTGGGACGTAAACTTTACAGATTTCATTTCATTTTCATGACTGTGCTGACACGCTCAACACGAGAGAAGTGATACAGATTTGTCACATATATACACACAGATACTGGAGATACTAGAATAACTCGTAGGGATGCGCACGAGACAAGATTTGCGGCTCTCTCGTCTCGAAAATGTGCTGTAAAAGTGATGTCTCGACTCGAAAAATGTATATTTCTCTATTGGAAGAGCCGTGTCTTGACTCGAATTTTGTCAGGAAAATCCTGTCTTGACTCGTCTCGTGCGCATCCCTAATAACTCATATTGTATGAAAGACGAAAGAAATCCACAGTTAGTCAAATTCTCGAAAATAATAATTCTACAATATTATAGCGTTTTAACGGAAGAAATTTTGTTCAAAGATGGCATCTATGCCAGTCGATAAATCTTAGTAAGCTGAACAAAAGGGTGTGCCTGAGTGTGAAGGCTCATGCGTAGTTTTCGAAAAAACGAAAAAAAAATGTATACTTGAAGATTAATGCTGGCCGAAGACCAAGCCTCTTATTGAGATGAAACTGACCCTGAATAAGCTTGCTCTTGTGACACAAGCAAAGAGAACAAGACAAAGCGTTATTAATGAGATACAACCTAAAATTTTGATTAACTATTACATTTTAATTTCTGTTTAAGTAAAATATTGTCCAAATATGTCAAATATATAATAAGTTGATAGATCATATCAAACTGAACAAAATATTATGTTTAAGGGTAAATTCTCATGTGTAGTTTTTGAGAAAATCGAACATTCGTGCCACTATAAGAAGTATGTCGTTCGTTACCGTTTGCCAGTAATAATTGATAGTTTTTATTTTGTTTGAATATTTTTTTATTTATTTAGTAAGTGTAAGATGTTAGAAAATGTGAGGAACAGCTGTGAAGAATATGGGGTGAAAATAAATGTTAGAAAGATAAAATCCATGGTAGCTAGAACGAAGAGGTCGGCATCAAATATAGAAGTAGGAGGGGATAAAACAGAACATGTGACTAGTTTTCGATACCTGGGTAGTAGGCCTATCAATAGTGATGATATAAAGTGTGAACGTGAAATAAATGCAAGGATAGGAATGGCGAAAGAAGCCTTTAGGAGAGTGGGAGAGTCCGTTTTGTGCGACCTTGAAAAAAAGAGTCGAGAAAATGCTTCGTGTGGCGTATTATGCTGTATGGGTAAGAGATATGGACATTACGCAAAAATGATGAAAACCGACTGGAAGCTTTCGAAATGTGGGTGTGGAGAAGAAAATAAATCTTTGAGTTTTACGTCCCACGGTTATGCCGGTTAGGCTAAAGGAGACGGTGGTGATGAGTAATGAATGAAATGGTGGAATGAAGAAAGTGGGAGGAAACGGGAGAACCCCGAGAAAACAGGGTGTGGAGAAGAATGGAAAGAATTAGCTGGGTCAAGCGGAAAACGAATTAGTATGTGTTAGGAATGGTAGGGGAGGAAAGAAACAATTTTAAATATTATTAAGAAGAGACAGAGAAACTGGTTGAGAGGTTGGTTGAGACAGAGAAACTGGAAAGAAGAAACTGTATTATGAGGGACGTGCTAGAGGGTATGGTGGCAGGAAAGAGAGGGAAAGAGCGAAGGAGATTACAATTAAAGGACGATATCAAAACGGAGAAATCGTACGTAAAGACGTGGAGCATGGAAGCTTCTCAGTTGCAGTAAGTGACCTGCCAATAATGGCAGAATACTTATGATGATGATGATGATGATGATATGCCCTTATTATTATTATTATTATTATTATTATTATTATTATTATTATTATTATTATTATTATTATTATTAGTGTTTCCTAACGGTGACACACATTTTATTCATAGTAGAATAATGATCACTGCTTGCAATTTATAACAGGAATTAGGGGAAAATATATTCTTCCCCTTAATTCCCCCTTCTTAAACGTTAAGTAAATGCAGTACGTACTTATAATCAAGATTACCAAAACCACTGAAATACGCGTTTTTGTTTATTTATTAAAATCAGGAAACATATTGCTCATTTCGAATAAGCTAAGGGAAGTATAAACTAATATATTGGGAAGTGGATTATAACAATCGTGTTGTAGTTGGATTGGCAGAACGCTTTGTATTGGTGTCTTGCGTTTCTACAACGATCAGCCTTTTTGAATTTATTTGGTTTAAACTGGATAAAATCTGTTAGTCTAATGTTCAAGGACAATCATTATCCAAACTCATTATGTAAGAGGAAATCATTCCAGTTTAAGAAGGTTAGACCATGCTTGTGCTGGTACCTGCTCCTCTTATCTATAACCGCAATTTTACACAGAGAGATAAATTTCAGAAATGTAGGGCCTTATACAGTAATTTCAACGTATGGTTAGCGTCATACTAAAGGTCTTACTACTGCAGGAAGCATATGTTTGTCGAACTCTTTAGTAGGGCACTAATCACGCGTCAGAACGACTTTGCGTAAGGCTCATTATGTCCAACTCGAAACCAAGTGTTAGTCGTAAAATCAAATAAGTTGTGTTTAAATGATGGTTGCAACTTGAATATTTTTTTTCTACAGAGATGTTAGAATCATAATCAATTTGCTTTAAAGTGTGGAAATTTAATTATCTTAGCGAGAACAAACGTGTAAAAACAATAGGAATCTTAGCTTCTTTTTAAAAAGAAATTGTACTCTCATTGATATGTGTAATTATAGCAAATAAATGCAATTTTTGTATCCTCTTCGAGGCGTAATATTCTACTCAGATAAATAAACAAAGCGAATATTTACTAGCTCCCGACGCAATAATTTCACTCCAACTGTATTTATGCGTAGTGCTTTATTTTTTGGTAACTACTTGCGAATCTGAACCAAATCTGATGGGTAAATAGCCCATGGTATAGGAAATAAAGATCGCTATATTCGGTGGCCGAGCTCGATCAGGGACAGGTTCGGTTCGACTTTTATATGGTACTTTATTTCTCAGTAATTACTGGCCGGATCTAAACCAAATTTGGTGGCCAAGTAGCGCATCATCTCCATCTGAGGGACAAAGATCGCTGTATTTGATGACCGAACTCGGACAGGTTCGGCTCGGCAGCAGAGGGGATGTTCAACAGCTTTGCGCACCAGATGCTGCTGACAAGTGAGTTCAGTTCACCTTGGCTTATGTATTATTTATTTATTTTAAATATGACTATATGTCGTAGTGTACCTATCAAGCACTTAAATACTGATTGAAAACCTTTGTTGACTTTCAGCATATAGTTGAACCACCAGTGTCCGAATTCAGTCTAAGGGATTTTCATAGGAGTGTGGAATAAAACACTTCAGAAGATAGTGTGTTCAGTCTTACATATACATAATTATCTCTCAATAATAATTGGAATGGATTTTCATTACTTACATATAGAATATCCTCGAATGACTCTTCCCTCTAATCCAGCAATCCATGTATTTCTTGAGTGCTAATACGCATGCTTTTGACCACGTGGTGATGACACTAACTTCAGTGGGAATACATTTAATGGAATAATTAGGAATAGTGGTGTTACAACTTTATTCGTACAATATTAACTAATGTACTAGTTAACGCCCTGATTTGCATTTGTGCACCGGGGCTAAGGGAAACGGTGATGATGATATGGATGATAATAGTGGAATCAAAAGTATGAGGAAACCGGAGAACCCCAAGAAAATTCATGCACTCGGTGTTTGTCTTTCACAGAGTCCACTTGGCGAGAGCTGAAATCGAAACAAGGACCACATGGCCCCGAGGTGAGCGCTCTACCACTGAGCTACCTCAGCATCTTACACTCGTATGCAATATTGAGGTTATCAAGGACATGACGGTTGACGTGGGCTCCTAACCAGGGGTAAAAGTGGATCTGTAAAGGTAGGGGGACGCATGACGTCACGACATCCCCCGTGCCTCTCTTTGCCCATTGTAATTTTTTAGGAAGTGGGGTAACGGCTCCCCCGGCGTTCCCCCTCACTTTTACCCCTGCTCCTAACCACGACCGGAGCTTAAATCGGTGCAATTTCTAGTTGTACGTCTTGGGACTATGGCCTTTAGGCTAAAGGAGACGGATGATTGTAAAATAATTGGTGGGATTAAAATGTGAGAGAAAATGGAAGATTAAGATTGTGGGAAGAAACTGAAGAACTCTGAGTAAATCCTCGAATACGATGTTGTCCACCATAAATTTACATGGTTTAGGATCGAACATGGTCCCCTCTCAGAGCCATCGTGCCTCCTTGAAACTTTTGTAGTTAGCAGCTGCACATATCATCATGGAAAATCAATCATCTATAGGCCGTTCCCCACCACATTATCACGCCTTCAGGAGAACTGAAATTACAGGATCATACCACCAGTATATTACTATGACAGTAAAAGATAGAGCTCCCTCATGCTTAAGCGGTTAGCTTACGCGCCCTTGGCATGGGAGACTCGGGTTCGATTCCCAGCGGGAGCTTGTGTGGTTTGGATTCCACATTAAGCTGTTGGTTCACGTCTCATATAGCCTCAGTGCTGAAAGGGGCACTAAACTGACAGTGAAATCAAATTATTATTGAGTTATTAGTAGAATAATGCAGATAATTATTTGAGTATTTATTTTTGAAATTTTGTTTTACGTTCCACGTTATATCAGCTAGGTTAAAGGAAACTTTGAAGATGAGAAATGGATGAAATGGTAGAATGAAGGAAGTGGGAATAAACGGGAGAACCCTGAGAAAACCCACACAAGGTGTTTGTCCACCACAAAGTTTTCTTGGCGCATGCTGGGATCGAACCTAGGAGCCCATGCACCAGAGGTGAGCGCTCCATCACTGAGCCACCGTGGCCTCTGTATTTATTTTTGAATAATGCAAATAATTGTTGGAATAATTCTATCAGTACTAGTTAAAAACCGATTTGAGATGCTGTTGAATATTGTTTTAACAAGAAGACTACGCGTTTGAATTGTACTAAAAATTTTATCAAAACTGACCAAGGTTTTACAAACGAGAGCAGATTTTTTTGTCAGCCTAAATTAGATTGGAATTATAGTGTATTTCAAGTGAAAAGACTTATTTATACAATTTGTACAGTACAAATAAACTCTTAGTAACTCATAGCCTCATCCATTTATATATATCATGAGAACATATTTTTATCAATTAACTTATCCTTGAAATACATTCCGTAATTACGTTCCAAATACCTATTTACCTAAATATACGAGTAATACCTCATCTGTGAGTGCACGTACTTGAATTCGTATTACAGTACAAGTGCGTGAACTAATTTCAGAGCAGCTTATCAGTGAAAGTGATACATGTGTTAAATGTGTTTTCTGTGGAAAATGCATTTCAACTTAGTACAAACATCCGATTTTCTAGATAATTACTGGTCTGCAGGAATTCAGCGTTAGCTGGGTTTCTTAAACTACTTTTCAGGTAACCTTTCTAAATTGTATTAATTATCTGAAAAAGAGCGCCGTGCCATGTGTCGCTTATGACTTGCCCTGCATGTAGTTGATTCTATGAATGAAATTCGTAAGAACTTTTACAGACTTCCATTTCGATTTAGCCGCTTCCTTAAGTTCTGGTAGGGTTTGAGGATTGTTTTATGAACCTGCAAATTTGAAAAACCTAAAAGAAAAGTCGCAGGTTGTCAGACCACATGACTTCGTCGGCCAATTCTGGTCGCCGTTGCGCGTTGCGGTCCAACAAAGCGATTCTTGTCGTTCAGAGGTGTTGGGCAGTGCTAACAGTCCTTGCAGTAAATGGAAATTCTACGATAGTGAATGGAGAACGACGTTACCACAATATGGTTAACAACCGGCATAACCGTGGGACGTAAAAGAAAGATTTCATTTTTCCCTTAATTAGTCATGTATGGAACGGTCCCACGGCAGGAACTAACGGCCCCGCAGACCTTACCGTGCATAAGGACTCACAGGCTCCGGGGACCATAAAAGTAAGAGAAAGATGGGGCCCAAGAAATAGGAAAAACTTTTTCTAGGGCTCAAATACGCATATTAATGCTTATTACCTCAGAAAAAATCTCTTACGGCGCTGTATACTAGGGATGGCCAATTCGGAATTTTTAGTTTCCGGAAAGTGAAATCTGAACAATTCCAAAATTCGGAAAAAATCCAGATTTTGTAAAAATCGGATTTCGGAAGAATTCGGGAATTTAAAACCGGATTTTTCCGAACTCCGAAATTTTCCTGAAATCCGGAAATTGAAATTTCCGATTCCGGAAAAGTTTGGCCATCTCTAATGTATACAGGTCCAACAGTGGTGCAAATACTGCTTGTAACGTTTAGAAAGAAAGTATTGAATTTTAAATGTTTGACTGAAATTTTAACACGTAGCCGGACGTAGCTACTAAGGTAATAGAAAGGAAGCATACGAAACAAAGATAAAAAGCTGTTTCGTCTCGAAAATGTTTCGTGAAAGTCACGTCTCAGCTTGTCTCGGAAATGTGTTATGAAAGTGCACTTGTCTCGAAAACTTTCCATTTTAGGAACTCTGTCTCGTCTCGTGCGCAACTTCTACTAATAGCATAAGAGCAGGGTAGCCAGTTAGTTACTCTTCGGAGTAGTGCAAAAAATATTCAGAAAAGGGCTGAAATGAAAGAATGAATAGAAATTTAGGATTAGGAATAGAACGTTAACTTACAAACATATGTCATTACACAGATATTAACTTGCATGTATCGATTTTCTTCCGGCATAAGGCACTAGCACGTGCAGAATGTCATGTCATTCTTATGTCACTCTTTTTGTTTTTATTTCTCACAGCGTGGGGTCTCCATGCAGCCGGCGGGTGGGAAACCTATGATCAAGGGTAAAAGTCATTAAATATAATTTTTGTTCGTATATTAACTTCGCTATTTATATTTATATAAGCAGTCATATATAATAGTAAATAGGTTATCAAGAATAATATTCATATTTATTTTTATTTAATTATATGAAAAAGAAACATAATGAGAGTCTGACCTCATATTTCTAGTTGGAACGGAACCAAGAGTCAGAACTTCAATTTAAAATAACAACCGAAAGAAAGTTCCTTGAGTTATTCTTAGCGTAACTGAAGTCATGACCTGACAAAAAATGTTATCTCGCACTGTTAATTCAGTAAACACATTCATCAAACAACCTACAAGAAGATAGCAAGTGGCGATGATTTCGTGAATAAGGAAATTACGTGTTTGTGCACAAAAAGCAGAATAGTGTTGCAAGAGAAAATTATCTTGTACTCTCTGTCAGATAAGTAAATGCACATCTCTTTTTGAGTCTGGCTTTCCTGCGCTTTGACTGTGGAGAATATGAGAATTAAATCAATCAAAAGTGTAGTGAAGAGTAAGGAGAAAAGCCTAATCTGAATAAGGCAAAGAAGAGGGGCACAAACTGTGAATACGAGTAGTGCATTGTGTAAATAAAGGACGACACCGAAATAGAAATCCAGAAACAACAGGTAAATAAAGAAAAAGAGAGTAAAAATTGTCGAAGTGGAAATATAAAATACAAATGCGAACAAATATGCCAACAACTAAACATTTACCAAGGAGCGATCTTGGTGTAGTGGTCAAGACGCTAGATTATAAATCCAAAGGACGTCAGTTCGAATTCACTCATATGAGTATTTTTTGTATTTGTTAATAATGCATACAGCACATGAGAGGTGGTAAAAGAGAACGTATTAGCCTACCTGTTTAATATGTTGAGTGAAAACGAAGTAAAAATTTCAGTACGAGGAAGCAGGTATATCTAATCAGGGGTATGTATCAAAGGGCGGTGATCGGAAAAACTAAATTTTTGCATATTTCAGTCTCTACAATAGCAAATTGCTTGATAAATGTACCTATTGCAGAGACCATCATGTCAGAAATGCCGCAAAATTTCTATGCATTTCTGCCGATCATCACCCTCTGAGACGAAAACCACCCTCAGTTTGAAAGTTTCTCTCTCTCCCGCTCCCTGTATATATATGCTTACAGAGAGAAAGGGAAAGAGATGAATGCTCCCGGAACTGAGAGAGAGATGCGTCCCTTCAAATCGATGAGATGACAAATAGACGCTTACATAATAAGAATGCCTAATACAAATAGCTATAAAACATCAAACTGATTATTGCAAGCATTATACTAAACTATCCGTTCACCTAAGGTTCCAAGATCCGAACCACATACCACTCATATACCGAATGCCAAAACATTGTGCTTCACACAACTCCCCCTCGCCCCAAAAGTGTCATGTGCAATCAATCACAAGTTTTGGGATGAGGGACGATATAGAGACCACAATATTAAGCTATACAAATACACTCTAACAGATTCCTATTCAGTTATTTCTCCTTACAACTAGTTTTATTCATACAGTATGTAACAGTCTTGTTTATACATGTTGATTTTTACTGAAATAGAACTTTATTCCAACTAAAAAAAAAAAAAACAATACACGGCGCGCCAAGTGGTAAAGTAACCTAAACAAACGCAGGACAACGAAAAATATATAGAAATTCCTTTCCTAATAAAAATTAAACGAGAAAAATGTATTTTCTGGTCATCTCCGAAGATTTATCTGTGCCGAACACCAGTCTCGCTTTCGATTATTGTGGATATCTGTTTGTAGTCATTATTTTATACGAAAAAATGATACTACTTGACGGGGAATCGAACCGATATTTTCTATTTGGGAGTATAGCACGATAACACTACTCCAGCGATTGCTGTACCCAAGCATTGTTTAACAAATAGTGTAGTGTTTCTTTCTGAGAACGATAACACGAAAAGTGTATACTACAGATCAATGAAATGTTTCGAATATCCTGGTAATTCCCTTGCCCTTTCCCAATCAACATTCGCAAATCGTCTCTATCATGCTTAATATGAAGATAATTTATTGGAAAGGATTGCAGTTCTGCTATTTAGTTTCAGAGTCCACATTATCTACTAGTATGGTCGAACATTTGTAGTTATCAGGCTGGGGATCGCCGATATATCTTCCAAGGACCCATATGTCACTGTTTCGGATTCGTGGCGTTAATGTTACTTTTGTCCTATCAATATTTATTATTATAATTCGTTCTTCACCGTCTAGCTTTGTATAAAGGGTAGAGCTGACGGACGTAAAGCTAAAAAATACAACAGCTTTCTTCTTGTTTCGTGTATACCGCGAGCTCCTTAATTGCATGGGGTTCCGGGTTCGATTTCCGGTGGAAGAGAACCCCCACCGGTAGTTCGGATATCATCTTAAACTTTAGACTCACATCTTATATAATTTTAGTACTCAAAAAATCCTAAACTTTAACAAATAATAATAACATTATCAAAAATTTAATATATTCATAAAACCGTATGATAAAATATTTATTGATAAATTTCAGAAGCGTAGTACATTTATTAGGCTTGGAATAATTCAAACTGCCCATCTTGAACACGCATAGAGGCCTGCAAGTGTTGTGGTCAATTGTCAATGTGAATGCCAAAGAATACCCTGTGACTGCTCAGAGCTCGTTTTATGGAAGTAGTGTTCAAGTGTCGCTTACACAGACTTTGCCCTCCAATGTGGACTGAGACCATAAGCCAGGGGATTAAAGCTGGGCTACTAACTGGCCTTTCATCCCATGTAAATTCGGGTATTCCGGAGCCAAGCTTTAACTTTTGCTTTATGCATAAGAATGTAACCCTGTGAAAGATCCAAACTTCATTATATTAACAGTAGTAACACATCGTGTTGTATTAGAATATTTTCTTATACTAAGTTTATCAAGATGATATATGCCTTAAAACTGTAGTTTCCAGTTACTTCAGAGTTGCGGAATCTCTCCTTATTTTTAAGGCAAGTTCCGGACCCGACATTTTTAAATTTTGGTACAACATGCAATGTTGCAGGCTGAGCTTGGCAATTAAGCTTAGAACATGCAATATACAGGCTGACCATGGCCTTATTTATATATTTTATAATAATAAGATTAAATTATGTCATAGACCATCGAAATATGTTCCACGGACTCGTAGAGGTCCGCGATCCTAAGAAGTAAAGTTTCCGCTACTTAGACGTGATATAAAATATACATTTGTGTTGTAGCTAATACTTTACCATTACTTCGCTAAAATTTAACTTAGATTTCATTCCAATAAAACGTTCAATAAATTTTAACCATTCTTCTTGCCCTAGAAATACAAGAACGTCCTCTTAACCCATTATCTATCTAAAGAAATGTTTTTATAAATTGTCATTAGACTAGTCTATATTTCATAATTTTATACTGTATATCCTTGATGCTGAAAAACAATCAACTGCAAACTAACTCATGACCTTCTGTACACTTTTCTGGGGTGAGAATATCATTCAATGTTCCCACTGCTGATAGTTCTTGGACTTTGGGAAATTGAAAGATGGGTGACTTTGAACCTTGATGCAGGAAAGGAACTTTACCAACATCCATGAAATGCATCTTCTAAAAGATACAAATTTAAAATTTGATTCTTTTTGCACATAAGAACACCAGACAGACAGACATCCCATACACTTTTTCGACATATATAGTCATTGATTTTCGAGTTGAATTTTTCATCACTTTAATACAGAATTTTGGCATATCTCTTTAGAATAATTCTTCAGAATGTGAGTCACTGAAACAACATATTTGCAACTTTTATGTTCGAGAAAATTAAATTTTCTAACATTTCTTGCTCTTCATCATTGGCAGTTGTTTTTTAAAAAATAAATAAATAGCATGCTGTTTTCCTCATTTTTCAAGTTCTTGCTTTAAACAGTCTTATAAAATCTCTCATTTTCAACATGTTTATAAGGAAGTAGATACCATATGCATCCATAAACTATGTATTTAATTACTTCACTAATTACGGTATGTATTTACATTGTTTCAGGAAGAACAGTGTTATGTGTGAGAATGTTCTCTCACGAGTTCTGTGGGCGTTTGTAATTTGTATCATTCATACGTAATTTACATGGGTTACATTGCATCAGTAAAGAAGTTAGAAGATTCATGACTCTTCCGGTTGTTAATAGGAAATAATTCTGACTTTTAGAAAAAAGTTAATAGTTTTATGTCTGTGCGAATGTATCGGTATATTTTCATGTCGGTCTTACCTTTTACTTCGTGCATTTATTTGCAATGTAAGTTCCACACACTACACTGAAGATTAAAAACATCTCCTTTACCTTGATAGGTCCAAGAAAGAAAAAACAATTCAATGTGGATGGGTCCAGAATCTGGCCAATCTCCTCTTACAATGCTACCATACTGAAAAGAACTTAATTACTTCATTCTAAGTCCACTGCTAGCAGTATATATTAGGGAGAGGCAATATAAAATTAATGGATACGCCGTGTTTTAAGGACTAATTTTTGGGGATAATGTACAGGGAGAGTAAAATAAGGAACTGGACCAAATCCTACTCCCCAGCTACGGATCGGATCCATGTCCTGTTGCGAAGGTCAAACATCGGGACTTGCGGACTGTCCAGCCTATAAATGACACTTTTTATTTTTTATAGAGCAGTTTTCGAACAAATCATAAATCCAAGTTTTGAGTAAAGTTATAACAAATTTAACACTTGTTGGTAAGACAATGTGGCTAAGTGTGTAATAGAGTTTGCGCCATTAATGCATTAAAGGGTAACTTTTGTTCAGTCGCTATGTTTTTAACTTTCGTTTTGAATTGGCCATTGAGAAATGCTCGCGGAGACAGTTTAAGGGTATGTTTGTCACATATTGAGAATCAAACATGAATTTAAATAATAATAATAATAATAACAATATGAAAGAAAATAATAGTGTGCAATAGTACAGATTAGACACAATTAATTGATTTATACAAGTTATTTATTTATTTATTTATGTAATTATTTTTACAAAGTTCCCCTTGCTGGTCTAGTGGCTAGCGTGTGTGCCTTTTTGCACGTGGTCCGGGCTTCGATTCACGGTGGGACAGCACAAAAACTTAATTTCGGAATCATTAATCATTCCGAAATTCCATTAATCATCCGCCTTCTTTAGCCGTGGTAAATGGCATAACTGTTAGAAAAACTTAGTTCTACGTGGAAACTAAGAAAATAAATTAAATTTGTAATATCCCCTTGTAGTCAGATGGATAGCGTGGGTACCTGTGATGGGCGTGGTTCTGGATTCAATTCCCGGTAGAGGCATGTAACTTTCAGAGCGAACTCTGGTCTAAGAAGCAAAAAACAACATTGATGGGTGTCTATGTGCTTACTACATATCACCTGCCAAAATTCGACTGGGCGGCCGTAGATATTTACTAAGGGGTTCAAGTTAAGTTTATGTTTATTGACTAGAGGAGTTGAAGATACATGCAAATCCGTGATGCAATAAAGACAGAAATACTGTAATGAAGTAAGAAAAAAGAGCGAGTGAGAAATAGATCGTGCAAGGTGTGTTTATCCATTAGAAAATCCATGTAGTACGCTGTCTGGGATCGAACTCACGACTCTGTATTCGAAACGTGTATCCATTGTTACTAATTTACATTAAACGGGAGTAACGAAGGGAGAGTCTGATACACATATCATTAGTATCATGCAAAGGCGTAAGTTAAACTTGAGAGAAAGCATTTTATATTACAATTCAATTTGGTAGCTTTCTCGTGACTATATGGTTCGCTACTTGCCTTCGGCACGGAAGGCCTAAGTTCTATTCCCGATTGTAGCTCATGTGATTCGGATCCCATATCTAAAATATAGGTCCATGTTATGTAGCCTCGGTGCTGAAAGAAAACGCTCAACTCCAGCTCAAATAACCAACAAATCGTTTAGGTCATTTATAGTAGATTTTTTAGTTTAATCTCACGATAATGCTCCGAGGCTAGGGAAGACCGTAGTGATGATAATGAACGAAATAATGAAATGAAGAAAGTGAAAGAAAACGGGAAAACTCACGCACATGGTGTTTGTCCACCACAAACCCCACTTTGCGCGAGCTAGAATCGAACCAGAAACCCCCGTACTAAAGGTGATATCTTTATCACTGTGCCACCATGGCCCCGAGGAGTAAACTTTACATGCTATAATGAGCACATTGAGTGAAGCAATTGAGGAGTATGATGCAATGAGCGCGTGTCTGAAACATGGAGTTGGAGAAAAACGATGTTGAAAATTTAAGTAGTGTTTTTTTCTTACATAAAACAATGTAATATGCAGCATTTTATTCCGATATTGAAATGAAATGTTACCAGGACGCTAAACAAGCATGGCAAAAGCCACAAATGCATTTGATGCAAAAAGGGCGTAAACTCCTCAATTGTTTTTTCATTCTTTCAAGTCGGAAAACATATTTTAAAGGATACTAAACTTAACGTGATTCAGAGTTAAACTAGCATGCGCTT
Organism: Thermobia domestica; assembly: GCF_964235325.1. Classification (NCBI taxonomy): domain Eukaryota; kingdom Metazoa; phylum Arthropoda; class Insecta; order Zygentoma; family Lepismatidae; genus Thermobia; species Thermobia domestica. Next base: position 66,565,842 of record NC_137455.1, read on the forward strand.
TGTTTTCAGATAATAGGAACCAGACTAAATCTGTATTTCGGACATTGGTAGGTTTATTGCAACAGAAACAAAAGTTCTATCCTATGCTTACCTAATCTAATTACGATTGTTGTTACTCTTCGTTGTAAGATCCTGCTTTGGGTTACCTTTCCACCTTATCTGCACCATAGGGTATACATTAGGGATGGCCGGATCCGAATCTCGGATTTGGGTTCGAAATTCGGATCTGGATCCGAAATCCGGATCTCAGATCTTGATTCTTATCCAAACCCACATCCCACCCAAATTGTGATAAACTTGAATATCAAAAATTCGCCGAAAGTAATTTCACGAAATCCTGACAGTGAAGAAGAAAACAGAAAATTAAGACGAATATTGACAAGTCTATTTGTCTCCTTCATTCTACACTACAAGTATTGACTAGTTTTTACGTATATTTATCTTGCTCAGTCTGCTCAAAATATCAAATTTATACCTTACAATTAGATTTAATAATTATTTAGTAAATCACAATATGAGCACCGAGAATAAACTATGAATTTTGGTGCCCCTTATCTAGATTTGAAATTTCGGATTCATACATAGAATCACGCTGAAGGATAAATATTTGAGATCTGGAAACCGAAACAAGTGCTAGTACTAAGATCGTAGCAGTTTGTACAGGACTAGCTCAGGAGAGTAATGCTCCCGGAAGTAGGAACGGGAAACACAATTCTGATTGGTTGGCATTATCTATGTCTTGCCACGTTGCATTCAAATAGCAGAATTCAGACGATTGCTGTTGTCGGTCCTCGTGGCCGAGTGGGGTAGCGCTATATACTAGTAATGAAATTTCTTTTGGCGTGAGTTCAAACCCGGACCGTGGAAAGTTTTTTTTAAACATTTTTTTTTTACATTTTTATAACACTTTTTAAATTAAAATAATACGAAAATAATACTCGAAAATGTGATTTACTTAGTTTTGTGCAGATAAGTAGTAGTAGGAATGGGTTAGAAGCCCCGCAGGGCTCGTTTTGTTGCCCTTGTACTCCATGATATAAGGCTCGTTTTGTTCCCCTTGTACTAAATGATATAGATTTTGTGACCAACTTAAAACAACTGACTAGGATACCGCGTAAAACAGCTGGAGTAGCGCGCAAAAATCGTACTTCCGGGAGTATTACTCTCCCGAGCGGGTCGTGTTTGTACCTAGGTAATGCGAGCGGAAGGCACTTGCACTAATTCCGCGTGTACTTTGGGGAACACGAGAAACTAAAACAGATAAATATTCTTTTTCAGGGGCAAGTCGCGCTTTAACATGACTTTTCATGAGTGTTGTGTTCAAATACGAAAACTGTAATAGCGACTTGTTTGAAATAAATGCCTTTTGTTTTTTAACAATAAAGTTAGATACTTTCACATTGAATAAAAGTTAGCAAAGCACATTTCACTGATTAGAGTGCTGGTTCTTATGGAAGCTTTCACACTGAACCGAAGATTTCCTCATGTGGGTATCGAATTGCCAGAATTCACCTTGCTGAAAGACGTGGTTTATCATGAGGTCGCCCAAGATCCTTTTGGACTTAGCCTGTAGACTGCTTCTGGTCTCAATTATTCCCATGTAACAAGACTAACCATATATAAAGTTGGTTCGAAATGATTTAAAATATCACTAATTGACCTTAGGGGGATAATCGCGATTTAAATATTCGTAAATCAGAAGAGACGTAAAAGTTAAGCGTTAAAATAAATCCGATAATTCCTAATGCAACCTAATTATAGCAATAAAACTCCTTATGTAACATTTTCAAAGCTAAGATTAACAGTTATGTTCTTGAATAGAATGGCAACATAGAATATTATGGCAACATCGAATATTATAAATCCATTTATCATAAGTAGTACCTCTGACAGCCCCGCATTTCACATTAGCATCGCTTTTCATCCTGACAAGTGGGCATTTCACTTACCCACAATGACTTTTCAGGCGTTCCAGTGACATCAATATTTCAGTTTGGGTTTGGGATCATGCTTCGGTGAACCTTGACTATCACCATCAGCAGCTACTAGAGAATCAGAAGTTATTTCTGTATTAGGTAATGTGGGTAACTATAGCTTTTCGTCTATAGAAGACGGAGAGCGTGCCTTCGGTGCCCGTGGTCATGGGTTCAATTTCCGGAGAGGCATTCAATAATTTCGATGTTGACCTAGCATCGTGAGGATAATTGGGGAGTTATCTTAAGTAAGAGGTAGCGGACTTCAGTCTAGAAAGCTGGCATTAGGGACTTCGGGTGTTGATGCGTTGACTATACATCCCCACTTTCAACGTAAGCCCGCTGGTAGGAACCAAAGGACTGTCGTGCCAAGAATTTAGTTTGTTTTAATTATCATAAATGCCTTCTTTATTATTAAATTTTATCCAATATTTTCTTTTCAACTAGTTTGCGAAACTCAGAGCTAGCTACTTGTTTTCTTTTTAATTCATGTTCATAGTTAGCACAAATAATCGCTAAGGAAAAAACAATCTTTTCAATAAAATTCGCCTCGCGTATTTCGTAGCTAGCTAAAGTTTAGTTATTTTTAGTTTTTTTTTTAAATAAGTTGAAGGGCGATTTATCATTATCCCCTCGCTTTGCCTATTTTTTTTCTAGTTTTACCTATGTTTCTTTGCACGGACATTGCGCCTATACGCACGTGCTTACTGTGTTCGTTTACAAAAGCGGGCCATTTTCCTGCCACTATAAAAAGTACTGTATCAGAGAAATATTAATTGACGTATGTAAGTGAATATATCTGTAATGAAGTCATAATTACTGTTTTTGCATCTTACATAGTTTCCTCATCCTCATTAATCTCTTCACCCCCGCTTCCTGAATTCCAGTTCTAGTATTCTTTCTTGATGGGGGACTGATGTCTCATGTAGGCTTATTAACTATCAGCAATAAAGAACGTAGGGTTTAATTTGCACTAATTTTAAAACATTACGTTAATTAAATAATAATAATACAGAGCGAGCTCAGGCTACTTGTTAGGATTCTTGCTTCGCAATTGGATAATGCCGGGTTCGAATTCGGAGACCAGCCATCCTGACTGGGGATTTTCCAGGGTTGTTCCTCAGTTATACTGGGCAAATGCTAGGTTAGTACCTTGATCTAAGGTTCTGGAGACCTTCCTTCCATTCCTTTTCCAATGTTTTCATCTGTTGTTTACTACAGTGTAAAGTGGCCTCTGAGGATGCATCTGGTAGCTTATAGTAAATAAACAATAACGACGTAATATACCTTCACGAAACGTGTGGGTTAATTTAACTACAGCCTTACAGTCCCAATAGAGAGCTAAAGTTTTAATATCAATTTCCTGACTTTTAAATACTATTTTCATATTGTTTTAGCTTTCAATTTCCTCATGTATATTTCCACTGAGAATTGAACCTGAGATCACATGAACAAATGCGAACATGTAAAGTATTTTTGAACACTTTAATATACAAAACACAAAACGCTTCAATGATACAATACATGGATATGTTTTGGTTACGTCCTGCAATGTATGATTAAAGAAACCTGGAGGGTGAAGAAAAAATAACCTAAATCTCTTTTATATTTACTCCTTCAACAAACTCCCGACCTCAGAAGGGCAAGCCGTAAGTTAGGTAATAAAGTCATACAACGAACACTACCATATCGCTCTCCTGAAATTCTCGTGTGTATGTTTAAAAATCTACTGTTGTTCCACGCCAACTAATCTATATCTTTTGTTGTATATACTTTCGAAGTGAAAGATATTCATTATTACATTTGTTGATGGTTGGACTCTAGTGTGTTAGAAACTACTATTAATAAAAAGTTTGTTTTGTCTAGTATTCCTGCGATTAGAAGGGCTTTATCTAAAAGATATTTCATTTGTATATGAGAAAAGAAGAAAGTTTATAAAATAAATATTTTCAATATGAAGCTAACATAAAGTTTCGAAGAGGAGCTAAACAGAAGAATTTGTTACCATTTACATCAGTTTTCAGACAGTTCACTATACTCGGAAATGGGAAGAAATCAAACTTGGAAACATTTTACTAAAGACACTTCGACAGAAAGTGCAACATGTAAATATTGCAAGGTTAAAATAAAATAAAGAACAAAGGTAACACAAACGTGTTATGGAAACATTTAAAAGCACAACAACCTACTATATCAGTGAATCCGAAAAAAGTTTTAACGCATTTTAGATATTCAATTTTATCATCACAATTTCAGATGTAGGTGTGGATACGAATCAAGATCTGAGATTCCAATTTCGGATCCAGATCCGAGATCCGAATTTCGGATCCAGATCCGAGATCCGGACCCAGATCCGAGATCCGGATCTAGGTCCAGATCCGGCAAGATCCGGATCCGAAAATTTTTGGCCATCCCGAGTATACATGTTAGTGATGAGCGCAAGAGTCTTGGTCTTGCAGTTTTTGCAAGAGTCTTGCATGCAAGACCAAGACCAAGACCAAGACCAAGAATCCCGATGCAAGACCAAGACCAAGACCAAGGGGTGCAAGACCAAGACCAAGACCAAGACCATACCTGCAAGACCAAGACCATACCTGCAAGACCAAGACCAAGACCAAGACTCTTGCGCAAGAGTCTTGCACAAGTACGGTACTAGTTGATTTTTTATAGAATGTAAAAAGGAAGGGGAAAAATCATTACATCTTTCACGTGAACTTCTTGGCTCCAGTAAAAATACCGCCGGAGTGAATGTGTTCCCAGTAGTTTATGCAGTCCATGTGAGTCGATCTGCTCCTGTAACATATAGCTACAGTATGTCGTTTTTTGAATCGGTTGTTCACGAGACGACCGACAGCATAATTATATAGCTATAATAACTTCAGTGTCTGATTTACTTTGGTCATCATTTGATCATTCACGACGGCCCATGATTGGATTTTGGGAAATCATACGAAGAATAGTTGTGTCCATAAGAAGTGGATAAGCAAAAATAAACTAGAGCATGTTATGGACACGGTAGCTCAGTGGCAGAGCGTTCACCTCTTTTACATGGGGCCCTGGCTCGATCGCAGCTTGCGCTATGTGAGCTTCTTTGGTGAACAAACACCCTGTGCGTGGGTTTTCCCGTTTCCTCGTACTTTCTTCATTCCACCATTTCTCATGATCACTGTTTCCCTTAGCCTCAGTGTAATAATCGTGGGACGTTAAAGTAGATATTTCATTTCATTTCAAAACATTAGTGGTGTTTTTCTTCCAAAACTAAAGAAATGTAGTATAGAACATCGGCAATTCCGTACACCATAGGTGCCGACTACATGGGTATGGCCTTGGCTCTGAGGTTCAAGCATCCGTTGGAAATTTTTAATGTGTACTTATAAAATAATATTGAAATAACATTTTCATGACATTGACAAAAACTTAGCGCATCTGACCGCAAGTTTGATTTCATAGGTGGATGCTTATACGTTGAATAATTGTTTATCAATATAACTTATAGCCCCCTTAGGTATACGGCATATCTAGGATTCATGGATATAACATTATACAACAATAAATAATCTATATTCACAACTGAGAGTGATTTTGTACTTATTTCAAATAACTTGAAGTTTGATGCCGTTATTATGTATTTCTAATATAAGTCAAAAGTATTTATATAAATTGAGTTTACACAAAATACACAGACAGTTGAGTCGTTTTCAGTTTTCACTCAAATTATTCTAAAATATTGGGGCTCAGTGGTAGAGCGTTCAGCTCTGGTGTTTGGGGTCCCGCGTTCGATCCCAGCCCCCGCCAAGTGAACTTTGTGGTGGACAAACACCGTGTGCGAGGGTTTCCTCGGGGTTCTCCCGTTTCCTCCTACTTTCTTCTTTCCATCATTTTCATTCATTTTTCATCGTCACCGTCTCCTTTAGCCTAGCCGGCATAATCGTAGGACGTAAAACTCACAAATTTAATTTCATTTATATTCTAAAATATTAAGAGGTTTAATTATTATTTTAATTTTTTCTCTCTTTTTTGGTCAATATTGCAAAACATATCATCATCGTCATAATAATAGCTATTCTGCCATTATTGGCAGCTTCAACTACAATCTCCTTCGCCCCCTTCCTCTAGCACGTCCCTCATAATACAGTTCCTCCTCAGCTAATGTCCTCCTCTTAATTACATCTAAAATTCTTCTTTTCTCCCCTACTGCTACTATTTCTAAAACCTTTGCATTCATTTTCCGTTCAACCCAGCTGATTCTCTCCTTTTTTCTCCATGTCCACATTTCGAAAGTTTAACTGTTTCATCGTTTTTGCGTAATGACCTTGTTTCTGCCCCATGCAGTACATATTAGAATCAGTAAAACAAAATTTCAATATTTAATTGGGAGTTTGTTCAATACAAAGATGAGCTAATCGTGGTTGGAAAGAAAAATATCTGACGCCTTTAGAGTGTAAAAATAATTTTGCAATTTATGGTATTTCAGTAATCTGTGCCGTCTTGGTTTTCTTTCATGCGTCTCACTGTCAGGGGTAGCCTCCCCAGTTTGGGAACCAGTGGAGTATTGGATCTGTTAAAACATATAAAAATATTACGAAATGTTGTGATTTATCTTATAAGTAGTGAAGCGTAATCACCCATTGAAAAAAAAAAGTAAAGGTCATCGCCTATGTTGTACAGTATCATCACACTTACACGAAGGTAAAATATATTACATTTAGAAACATACATTGCATTTCCCTCACTATTGACGCAATGTAGGATGTATTATCTCTTATATCCAGAGTAAAATTTACTTATGAAACTCATAGATTTCTTAAAAGCAAAACTTGCAAGACTCTTGCAAGCAAGACCAAGACTGGGTGTGCAAGACCAAGACCAAGACCAAGACTAGGTGTGCAAGACCAAGACCAAGACCAAGACCGAGAGTTCCAGTGCAAGACCAAGACCAAGACCGCATGTGCAAGACCAAGACCAAGACCAAGACCACCCGGGTCTTGGTCTTGGTCTTGCATTTGCTCATCACTAATACATGTATTTCCCGCTTCGATAACTTGCTTCCCCAATATTAGTTGTTTCGGTCTTAAAAAATCCTATGATGTTCGATAACTTGTATCTGCAGTTATTGTAAAGTTTTTCATTCACTCGTTTGTTTGTGTGTCGTTTTCGAACTAATCTACAGGGTGTTCCAAAACATCAAACAATGGGAAATGAGTCTTCACATATTATTATTATTATTATTATTATTATTATTATTATTATTATTATTATTAATAATAATAATAATAATAATAATAATAATAATAATAATAATAATATAAATTATGGACCAACACAAATGTAATTTCAGAGTTATACCCCGCAGAATTGAAAAATGTTAAAAGGGCTATAACTCCAGAACAAAATATCAAATAAAGGTCGTGTAAAAGAACATAGTGATTATTTTAAGCCTAGATTCCATTAATGTACCATTGGATATGAAAAGTGTGCAAGTTTTCAGTTCCTAATTTATTATTCGTTTTTGGAAGACGCCATAATTCTTTTCTGTTTTGTATGGCCTTCACTATTCCATATCCATTGATGCATTAATAGAATCTAGACTCAAAATAAGATAACTAGGCTCTTTTACCCGACTTTGATCTGACATTTCGTTTTCGACATATGACTTTATTGTATCGTTCCGATCAATTTTCGGCGGGCTATAGCTTCGAAATGGTGTATTTCGGAGTTGTTTCTGAGCACCCTGTATGTGGGAGCCAATAAACATTGCAAATCTGTTCTTCGAATTTGATATTGCCGTAAGATATTTTTTTTTCTTCACATCGGTGAAAGTTTAATAAAAAATATACGAGGGCTATCCAGAAAGTAGATTACGTTTTGGAATAAAAAATCAACAAAGTATAGGAAACAAATTTTATTATATACAGATGAAAGCCACACACAAATACTACTTTTCGACATAGTCACCATTCAAATTAAGGCATTTATCGTAGCGATGTACGAGCTTGGAAATTCCTTCGTCGAAAAATTCGGCCGCCTGCGACTTCAACCACTTCGTTACCTCTTCTTGCACAAAACTTGTGGTAACCAAGCTTTTCGCTGATGATTTCGTGCAACAAACTTCGCGAAATTTGTGGAAAACTCAAAGAAAGTTCCGTTATTGTGAACTTTCGATTTTCACGGACTTTAACATCGACTTTTTCGACAAGTTCGGCAGTCACTTTGCTGGGTCTCCCACTTCGATCTTCGTCGTGAACATTGGTTCGGCCATTTTTAAATCTTATGACCCACTGTCGCACTCCACCTTCAGTGATAATGTTGTCCCCATACACTTCACACAGCTGCCGATAGATTTCTATCGGTTTACAGTTTTTTGCTGTCAGAAACCTTATTACTGCACGCACCTCGCAGCTCGCGGGATTTTCAATTAACGCAGACATTTCAAACCGTCACAGTATCTTAACGGAGCACAGCACGAACCTCTCACTAGCACGGCTAGATGCCGACTGAGCTGCGCAACGCTCTGACCCCAAGATGGCCGCGCTAGCCCCGCCCCTAGCGGACACAGACGAAAACGTAATCTACTTTCTGGATAGCCCTCGTATATTTATACAATATTTCAGATTCCCGTGTATCTAAATGTTTACCACGCTTGGTTCAGGTCCAATTTACAGTGGAGCCTAGAATTCTTGGTATTGACAAAACATTTGATTGAATTTGGAAGTTACTCAAATTATGATATAGCGAACACTTGTTTAGAGAACCAGAAATAATGGCATTAGAAGTGAGTACTACACAAGAGCGCCGATTTCTCTGTAAATTTGGGGAGGGGCATTCAGATGCAAAAGGTGTATATATATATATATATATATATATATATATATATATATATATATATATATATATATATATATGAAGATTTTAAGACAAATTGCACTCAAATTATGCCAAATATTGTATACTCATAAATACAATAGGGGGCCTACATGGGCTTTGGAGGGCCCAGGCCCCCTCGGCCCCCCAGGATCGGCGCTCTTGGTACTACACATATTCATCTAGCCAGCTCGTGGAGTTAGGAATCAGGGAACTACATTAAATGAATTCCTTCAACTCATTTGCTCTCTGGTACAAGGATCTATACAACCAAGCAACACTTTGATGGATTCACCAGTCGCAATCTTAGTGAGAATCACTGCTTTGATGTCACAGAGGTGAAGTTTAACTGCATCTTTAAGCTGTGCTAGCTATTAATATTCTAATTCTGAACTAGTTCTGCTGGCAGCACGTGTTATAAAGCAGTTAGCTTTCTGTTTACACAACATTCACTTGCGCTTTAAGCGCGTGTGAAATACGTGCGTTTCCACTTGGGAAGTAGAAGTGACAAGAAGTTTATGAACTAAATTATGTAGACGTCGTAAAAGTCTCAGAATACGCATGTTGGGCATTGTGCCAAGAATTTTGCGTTGAGTTTTCGTAGGAGGATATGTTTGCATGCATGTGTAGTCGTGCTGGTTTCCTACTCTCGGCAATTTTAATCATGCAAAGTTGCATGTTTTGATATACGTAAGAGAAAAAAAAAGTCTATTTCGCATTCAATTGCGTATTAAAAATTACAGATTAAAAAACAAAAAAAACAAATGTGTAAATAGTGTAGTTTATTGAAGATTATTTTATAGATATCAGAATTAGTGTTCTTTTACATTTTTACTCACTTTTTCTCGTTTACCACTGTGCTTACGCGTGGAGTCAAACTCGAGACTATCAAGCTGAAAGCACCAACAGGCCGTCCTGCTGTTACGGCAAGTATAGATCTTCATGTGTCCTGGTTAAGCCAGGACAGTCCTGAATTTCCCAATCCCTTCCCCAAGAAAATGTTCAAAACTCGAATTGTCCCGGGTTTTCTCCAAAACATTATACGATATTTTAAAAATCCCGCTCTTTTTGTCATCAATACTAAACTGATAAGAATAATCTACTCTCTGTCACTCTCTTTTGGTGACTCTTAACTTATTATTTAATTAATGCTAATATTTCAGAAAAAAACAAATGCATAACTATGACTATTTGTAAATTTTCATAAGGTGTTCTAATTTTTCGGTCATGAAATAGAGTAACCTTATGAATAGGTAGTGTTTGGTTCATAATAATAATAATATAATGATTATGATAAAGATGAACATATGCAATACTAAGCTACGTGCATTTTATAATTGACTGCAAGAAGACATACTTGAGTACAAGCAGGGTCGGATCCAGGATTTTCTGAGGGGGTGCATCATAACCACCAAATAACCAGTCTCATTGAAACTCTTCAAAGTGATATGTGCCAATTAGGGATGGGCAAAACCGGTTTCTAGAAAACCCGAAAAACCGTTTTGGTTTTCTTCAAAACCGGTTCGGTTTTCACTTTTGGAAGACATTTCTGTGGAAACAGATTCGGTTTCCGGAGAACAACGAAACACTATTCTGGTCAGAAAAAGGAAAAATTTTGGAAAAAACCGGAACCGGTTTTCAAGAAAACCGAAACCGGATCCGGTGAAAAACCGAACCGGATTTGGGGAAGACCGGTAATCGGTTTCGGCGAAAACCGAACCGGATTTGAAGAAAACCGAAACCAGTTTTGGAGAAAACCAAGAAACCTGTTTTTGTGCCCACCAGTAGTGGCAATATTCTCTACACCTGACAACGCTGATATATAGAACGGAGGGGGTGGGGAGTATTTTAAAGAGGGTCGCAAGTGTATGCAGAAAAAATTGTTTTTTCTCTCTTCCCTACTTGACAAATGTTATATTGCTTTGCTTGATGAATCCTTTTCCTTCAACTTTCAGAAAATCGACTTAAACTATTGCTTTTGCAAAACTCCTCTTTCTTTTAAGCCCCAAACGGAAACATGACGGCAGAAAGCTTCGGAAAAGATTGCTATTTTCACTGCTAGCTTCTCATGTTAGATACAGTAGTGTATATTTACAGCGAAGGGGAACTGCACGTGCACCCGGCCCTAAATACAAGAAATATATTTTAATTGAAAATGCAGTTGTCAATAATTAACTTGTCATTAACACCAAAAAGAAGTAAATAGCATGATGTGTTGTAGTAACATTCTCTTTCTCTTGAAAAAGAAATGTAAAATATTTCGCAGATGGTTTCGATCCCCATAGAACCCCCTAGAGGTGGTATCAACTCTGAAAAATAAAATTACCCGTACCCAGGAGCGTACCCAGAATTTTTTGTTGGTGAGGTCCAAGCTTTAGAGGGAGTCCAATACTACAAGGCACTACGTCTGTATAGTATTGAACGGGTATTATTGTGTACTCGAAAAGACGATAAGTAATTGTATAACACTTCCACCTATATTCTCAGGGAAAAAATATGGAACTAGGTTTTTTATGTAAAAGAAAAAGTACAAATGAAGTGTAAGATCAAAGCTTTATCCTACATCAATAATTTCTCAGCTAAACAAGTATAGATCTATTAAAATCTACAAATGTATGTCGAATTACGAGGTTCTGGGGAAGGGAGGCCCGGACGCGGTGGACCCTCGCGTGGGTGGGCTCCTGCACGTGCGCAGTATTCAACTTTCGAACGTCGAAGGCAGTTCCGAGCCACCCTGTATAATCTATTACTGAATTTGTATAGTCTGTACTTGTATTAGATTCTCAGTTATATTGTGTAATACACAATTCACTTAATTTTCATCTGTCTTTTTTAGACTGGTGTTCAATCTAAGAGGATCTTTAGCAGTATTTGTGATTCACGTACCATAGTTTGAGAAACATTGCTCTAAACTGTTTAATTTTGCATAGAATGTTTCTCGGAGTTTCTGTAACTAGTATATCTTCGTGGGAGAGCATTCAGTGATTCGTTGTAGTAGTATTATCTACGTAGTAGTATTACGTAGACCTAAGAGATTTAGCGTTGATAAAAACAAATAGAACCATCTATTGGAAGTGAAAAATATCAAGAGAATTGCGCGAGATCTTCAAGCAGTAGCCATGAGATCAAAGCATTGTACTATCATTCTGTTTGTTATTTATTTCATTGTAATTTCTTGCTGCGTAATTCAATCAATGTTGTTTATTTTAAGCCCTCCATTGCAGCTGCAGCACAGGTGTGCGTATCAATTCATTGATTGTTATATGCTATACGTGACGTTTCCCAAGTTCGTTAACAAATTGATGCTTCTATGCTTCAAGCAGAACAAGTTAAGTTATGCGTATTGTATGTTACGTTCAATGTGAGATTGTAGTGCAAACTTATGTAATCTGTAGTGCTGTTTACGTAAGGAATTTAGTTTTTTTTTTCTTTTTAATTATACAAATCGGAGAGTCAAAAGGGAGCTACAGAATCAACAATCGGGAGTAAAAGTTTTTTCGTTTATTTATTTGTGTATTCATTTATTTTACTTTCGGATAAACAAAAATTAACCATATGATAATACAAAAATAGAACCAAAACTTCCAGACGGATGTTCATAAGAGTATATCTTAGTATGGAGAGGAAACGTTTTCTGGCTAACAAGTTAACTGTAAATTGTAATTAAACAAGTTTTAGTAAAGAATGTAGCTTGAGTATAGGCGGATCCAAGATGTACTCTTGGGGGAGGAGAGGGAGCTACTTAGAGTTACTATAGTTTTATTTATGAACAAACCCGAGCTTTTTCATGTGCTACTGTGGATCCCCCTATAAGCTAGCTTTAGAACATCAAATAAAGACCAAATTGATTACTGGATGTATGCCATTACCAAAGAGGATTTCCTTCTCATCCCCCTTGTAATTCGCACACTCTCCACAGATATAGACACGAAGCGTCAAGAACATTTTTTACACAACGACTGTAGTAACAATAATTATATAACTCGTGATATCAATATATTTACGGAGTAGGTTACATTCTGTTGCTAGTTAACATGGAACATTGAAAGGTTTTACAACTGATTTGAACGTTTCTATTGGTGAAAGCAACAAACAACAAAATTGACCCGAACGGAAATCTAACCCGGGACCCTTTGCACGTGAGCTGCACATGCTCCTAATTCTACCACATCGTCACTTGGTAACTTTGCGCGTCGTATCATATATGCGGTGAGTCGGAAACTTTAAGACAGTTTTTCTCCGCTGTTTTTGGCTATTGTGCTCTCCCCGTTTGTAATATTAACACTTTAAGTGTGCACTACTACCTCTCGAAAGATGGTCCCGAAGTTCATGTACCAGAGTCTGCTTTCTCCTTGTTAGTATATAAACTCTATTCAAAACAACTGGACATATGCCACAGCGTTTTCCAAAATTCCACTTTTAACGAGAGAAGAGGAGCAATTTCTAGTTTTTCCTTCAATTTATAAAAATGACTTTGAGTTTGTTAATATCATCATTAGGGGGAAAGAGGGGTTAAACCACTTGAAATGAATTTTTGAACACTGTTAGCACTTAAACCGACATTGTTTGTTTGTTTGTTTTTTTATTTCACTTTGATTAAAATGTTATTCTAAGGATGAAAAGTGTTTAATTTTCCGCGAAGAATGATACCATAATCATATTCTTGCATGCAAAGAACGGAAGCAACGACAGAAACAAGAGGTGCGAGGCTGCAGGCCGAGCAAATCTAGCGGGCTGGAGGCGAAGTTCGCAGCTAGCCAAAGGCTAATATAATACATTCTTCCTGTTTGTTTCAGATATGGTTTTGGTATTGACGAATGAATGTTTCTTGTTTCTTTGCAGAACAAACACTGTTGGCAGTGAATGCAGTGGAAGATTTCAAGCTACGAGAAGAAAAATCACTCATCAGTCTGCAGTACCTGACGAAAGATACTACAATTTTAGTAGTAATGAAAGTATAGGTCCTCCAGGTAAGCTCTTGGAATGAAAAGACATATTTGGAACATCCTGTTTCTTGTATTTGTTTTCAGCAGGGATATAGTGTAAGATATTGTGGCATTAACAGTAGAGTTGTTTCTTTGAGGTACTGGTGACTTTTTCTAACGTGCAGCAGAGCTACAATACTCCTTATGCATTATAATAAAATTTTACTTTTACAGATTTCATGATAAGTTGTCACTTCTGATTTTTTTAATTTAAAAAAAATTAGAGCGTACGCTCAGTAATGTAGCACGTTATCACGATCCACCATTGCTTTAACGTCTCAAGATCTGGTAATTGATGGATGATCGAAGTTTAACGTCTTTTTATAGTATAAAGGTCGTATGAGACGTGAACTGGTGTTTTCAGTTGGTTCCAAACCTTTACGCGGATTTGTATCCATGGTAATTGCCCCCTCCCCCCCTCTCTCTCTCTCTCACACACACACACACGAGGAATTGAACCCGAAACCACACACAAATATGTGTGTCTTAATCACTTGTCTACATAAGGGCACTTAAACCCTGTTGTTTTGCGTGACAATAGTATTTTTAATAAATTATTTTTTAAAAAATATAGTATTCTTGTAGTTTTCTTCCCACTTCACTTAAATTAAAACCAGAAAACTTTGTTTCTTTTCATGATGGATCAGTCTACCCTTTAAGATTGGTTTGCTATCAATTATTTAGCTACGGTGATATATGAGTAGAATTCTGTATTAGGCTATGAGAATAGTGTATTAGGCTATGATAATAAATAGTGAGATTGATTTGTGTGGTCTGGTGGTGGAATAAAATTCTAATGTGCAGTACAGGGTGTTTGTAAAAGAACTCTCTAGTTTTAAGTATAAATTTAATTTAATTAAATGAATGAAAACTTACATCAATTAGTACATATCATGAAAGAGAATTCCTTTGTTTAATGTTTGTAGACTTCAACGTGGGATCCATTTGTGGTCCTGCACACGTCGAGACGATATTCCACTTCTCGCCACGTATTCACAACATTTCAGGTGTAACTGTCCCAACCGCCGCGACGATTCTTTCCCGTAAATGATGGATGTCTCTGATCTTGTCACTGTACACATTTTTTATGTGGTCACAAAAGAAAAACTCCAGTGGGGTTAAATCTGGTCTTCGGGGTGGCAAAGGTATTGGGCCAGCCCTCCTATCTACCTTCCTGGACTGAACTGAGGAAACAGAGGGAAAACACTGCACTGGTGCCGTCTCAAGGTCAAGCATACCTGCCAACTGCAGGGAACCAAACTTGGAGAGTTGATGAATCAAACACCACAAACTAGAATAGTGTATGTCACTTTGTACAGATTCAAGGACACATTAAAACTAGGGAGTTCTTTTTCAAACACAGTGTATTTTAGTGATCGATTAGAAAACATTCAAGATGCAAATTGAAAAATAACTGAAAAACTTATTTAAGACTTAAGTGCTTTGATTTTAAGAATGTCTTTTCCTTTTAAAATACTTTCTATCATCAAATTATTGAATCAGACTAGAAAATAATGGTTGCTTTTGGCTTGTGTTGAATCCTTGATAAAGCTTCCTGGATATATATCTGACCGCTTAAGCACATAACTTTTTATTTGCGAAGATGAAGGTCGTCCAATCATCTCTATTGCTTCCGGTTTCCGTTTATCACTGCTGGCTGTGGTGAGTAGTTTCCGGAAGGTAGTTACTTGTAGACAGGGGAAAATACTTTCTCAACTGTTCTTTTCCACCATTCGAGTTACAGATTTCAGTTGTAAATTGGAACGTGGTCTAACACAGTTTCGTGCTGTTTTGAAATCACCTGATTGACGATACGCAGCGGAATCTTCAGCATTCGAGCAGTTTGTTTGTTTATGTTTTGAATTTAACGTCTCTTTTCCATATCGAGGCTGTATGAAACATGGACAGCTTAACGTGAAATCCAAACTACATGAGCTTCGTGGAATCGAATCCAGGTCTCCGGTGCCGAAGACGCGTGTATTAACTGTTCAATAACGAGGAAGCTCTAAGCGGGTAGCTTGCATGTTATATGTCACTTTCAGTATCCAGCAACCGCTCTTCAGTGTTACCAAATCTTTGATATGAAAAATCGCTAAACGAGAGACAAAATGACTCCAATTTTGGATGGAAAGTCGCTAAACATGGAAGCCATAATATTTTCGACATAATTAACAATACAAAGTATTTACCTAGTGTAAAATTGAAAAATTCATAAAAAAAATAAAAGTCCATAGAGGAAATAATCACATCCACTTTGCTTTAACCCACATTTTTAGGCCACAACCAGGCCTGTAGCCAGCCCAAAAATGTAGGGGGGCCCGACTGAAGTTAGGGGAGGCGATCCAACCATAGTTAGTTCAACACCGTATTATACTTCAATTGCAAGCCTACCGTGAAAAGTTTAGGGGGCAGCGAAAATTTAGGGGGGCCGCCCTCCCTAGACCCCCTCTGGACACGGGCCTGGCTACAGCTAATCGTCTTACTTGCTAACGGTAATGCTGTATTACTTGTGCTTCTCAATGGAAGTTGTGCAAATTAAAGGTTGTTGAAGGGTGGAATTTACCTCTATTAAAGTGCACGGGAACACAACAAAACAGGATTGTGAAGGGATAGTCGTGCCTAATTCGTCGTCGCGTGCGCTTATCAAAGCATACATATACTCAGTGGCGTATTTAGGGGAGTAGCTATTGGCCTCAAGCCCCCAGAAATAAATTTGTTATGTGCACAACTTTATTAAAATTTGTCGGCATCCAAAAGGAAAAATATAAGTGCTTATTCACGGGTTGTGCATAGCCTCTCCCGAAACAAAATCCTAAATAGCCTACGCCACTGCATATACTAAAAAGAAATTATTATCAAAATTAATCTATTATAGAACAAGTTGTTCACAGCACAAAAGTCGCTGGATTTGTAAGTCGCCATATCATCATTTAAAAGTTACCAATCTGAAAAATGATTTTTTGTTGCTACCTTGAAAGTTAAATCCTTAAATTTAGCGATATATTTTTCCAAATTGGCAGCACTGACGCCCTTGCTAAAAATCAGTTAAGTCTACAACAGAAGGTTCGACTCATTTCTTGATTTCAAGAATGTTACTACGCATAAACCAGGAAAAGTAGTAAATTTAGTCATCGTAATAATATAATAATCTGAAATGCAGAATGCTTGTCTCTCTGTAGATAAGAGATTTTTAATATTTGGGGATCTCAGTCACGTATTTTTTAAATCATGCTTGATCCTAGCCATAGGAGCGAAGTACACGGTTCTAATTTGTCGAAGTATTCCGTTCCTCGCCACGTAATACATATAGCACAAATCAAACGCCAACTGCTGTCGGTTCTCGTGGTCGACCATGCTAGCGCATAGGCTACTAGTTGAAATCGCTTTTGGGGTGGGTTGAAATCCGACCCAGGGAAAGTTTTTAATTTTTTTTATTTTTAAAAATTTTAATAACACTTTTATCATTAAAATAAGATAAAAATAATACTTATTTGCCCTTGAACGTAATATATAATACATAAAAAGTGATTTACTTACGTTACTAAACATAGCTGAGCGAGCGTTAGCGAGCGAAGGGGGTTAGAAGCCCCGCAGGCAGTGGCGGCGGTTGGACGTTAAAAGTGGGGGGGGGGGCAAGACATGATCTGAATATTTGCATATAAATGTTGGTTTTCCTGCTTGTTTCTAATATTTTGTTTGACGAAAGGTTGTATAACTAATAGGATACTATCTTTTTCAGTTAAAATATCGTGTGTCGTATTTCATATTTTATTAAGTAAATTGACAAGACCAACGCCAAGTAGGTACTAGCAGTTTGTACTGTTAAACAGCGAAGATGTAAGAAGAGATTTGTTCCTTGCTCGTGAACATCTTAAAATTCTGTCTGGAAAACTGTGTGACCAGATTATTGAATAACAAATTTGCAAAACAAATAAATAGAAAAGATAATATTAATCATAGTAATAAATAATGATGCTTGTTTTCAAAAGTCATATTCAAACAGGGATTAATGAACAACTTAATTTTTAATTCCACACATGCTATTAGGTATATGGTATTACTCGTAGAAAATGAAAGACAGTAAATACTACAAGCATATGCTACGACATTTAAAGAAATATTTGCTTTTGCAACTTCCCGAAACATATTCGTTGCCATTAGGTGCAATTTTCACTTTCTTGGAGCTAATCAAAACACAAAAATGCTTAGAATCACTCCATACTCCAGTTATACAAAATAACCTAAAACCTAGAATTATGTTGAATTCACTAAATTTAATTGTATGTACACTCGTACATCCCAAACACACCACTTCACTCATATATTACACTACAAAACAATGGAAAATATAGAAGTTATTTCTTATCACGCTTTTTTCCCTTACTTTAGAAAGAAGAATAGACATTATAGGAACTGTCAATTTTTGTGCAATTAAAAATAACTTGAGAAAGACTTTTTTTTTTCTTTCGCGAAATGCTCTCTGAATTAGTTTCAAAGTGGCTGACTAACATATCGAGCCCTTGTAAGAAGTGAAAATATGCTGAAATTGTTGTGCTCCAATAGGTTAATTTGGGGTTATTTTCTGTGGCAATTAAAACGCAATTCTTGTAGTTTTCTTTACTCCACGGGAAGACAACCAATACGTACTCACGGAACGGCAAATATATGGCACCATTTTTACTATGAACCAGTAATACATACAAAAACAATCGCCGCCCATGCCCGCAGGGCTAGTTTTTTCCACCTTGAGCCCCATAATAATACCACGTGACAATACGTCACACTCGGATGATGCAACTTCGATGTAAATTTACCCTCACCCGCTTCCTTGTGGCAAACAATACAATTGGCTAGGATAGCGCGAGAAAAAAATTTATATGCATCTCAGCCATGTAAAACATAGGAAAAGATTTGCAGTCCGGGAAAACAGAAAACATGTCAGTTCTGATTATTCAATTTACCAAAATTGTCTTGCATGTCAACAGTATATACTAGAAGACAACGTTGCTAATAGATATCAGATTTAACCAGCTGGATTGCTAAAGCATTTTCCGAAGCTGGCTGGGATCAGGGAGACATGGGTCTCTGTAGATTTCCCTTTTTCGTGTAAATTGTTCCGAACAATGATCCAAAAGATTATGAAAGTTTGCCGGAGGGCTAGGTCGTGGATTGTGAACTACAGGTACAAATATAGTCTGAGTGAGGTCTACACTGATATACTTAATAATTTAGTGATAATATGTTCTTGACAGTTGACAAGACTTCTCTCGCAAAAATTAAATGTTATTGTAATATGTTTCCGTGTTTACTTAGAATATCTTCATTATATTCTTTTTCTTTTTTTTTTTTCAGTGGGTCGCGGGAAACCGAACTCCAGTCATGTATCCGATTCTTCCGGATATTCTGCTAAAGACGTTCGATTTTTGGAATCAGCCAAAGATCAACAGTTCCTTGATGAAAGACTTGTATTAGTGTCCTCAAAGAAAGTTCCATTTCTTGTGTTTTCCTCACTGCCATACAACAAACCGTATCGGATGGGCAAGTAAGTACATCATGTTGATCTTGATGATGTATTGATTTTTTTGTTATGAACAGCACTGCATGCAAAGGTGTGACATGCCGTGCAGGAAGTTAAGTTTGCTGCTAACAGGGAGCAATCGATGCTGTTCATGTTGTGTCTATAAATATTGATATCGAGACAGCACTCTCTCTTTCTGTTCCTGATATAAATTAATTTCTGTGTAATTCTTCCACTAACTTTTACGACTTAAAATCCCAAAGTCTAGGTTTTTTTTTTTAAAAAAAAGTACAGAAATAAGCGTAGGGTTAAATATAAAACTCTATATAGGGTGAGCCATAAGTCGCTTGACACTACCCAGCAAGCAAGCACGGCCACGATAAATCTAAGTTTGCCCGTAATTTCCCCTCGATAGATTTAATCTTAGAGATTCTCCTGTGTATGGCTTTGCCAAGTATGAATTTTATATCATGCTTCGAGTTCAGATAGCCTTGACGTATAAATCTATATACCCTTAGACCAGATACAAGAACGAAGTCAGCACAAAATCTTTGAGTGTTAGACTTAACCTTAGAGATTCTTTCTGTGTATGGTTTTGCGAAGTGTAAATTTTAAGCCATACTTGACAGGTGTATTAATTGGTTACTCTTATATTAGGTATTATTTGAACACAAACAAACTATTTGCTGAGCAAAACAATATATTCACATAAAAAACTACATACGTGTTACAGTTTCACCAATAACACTTTGGCTTCATCAGACACTATGAGTAACATGAGAAATGTGCAGTCTTATGTAGGTATTATTGACAAATCTGAAGGAAGGTTGCTATCGAGGAAGTAGCAAGTTTTGTATAGCCTTGGTTAGGTCTGCAGCCGTGTAAATGCAAGCCTGTGCAGGCCTACAGACTTAGCCTTAAAGGCTTGAGTAAGACTATTAGTTTAGCAGTTATTGAGTTTTCAGTTGAGTGGAATAGCTGTAGGTGATTGACATGAACATTTACAATACACTGAGTTCGTGATAATACGTTGTAAGAAGTGATCAGTTACTGCTACTGTATAATCGGTGGAGAACTACTATCAAACGACTATATTTAAGAAGTCCTTGAGGAGGACTTTTGGTAGGCCAGGAAGAAGGTAGGAGAGTGATATAAAATTGGATCTTACGTTAAAATGACGGTAATTACAATTCCGACTGGGTTAGCGTGGGACGGGATCAATCTATTGATAGGGTTTCTTTTTTGTGGTGGTAGTGCTATGGAAGATTTGGAGCTAGTACAGTGCAGTAGTGTAGTGAGATAATGTTACTACACGTCTTAGGAGAGTCACTGGGAAAGGGCACGGGGAGAGTTTGAGAAACATATGCTTTTTTTTAGGTAAATTGTATAGTAATACGCTAATAATAAACGTGGAAGTATTATGTCGGGAGACGTCTTTGACTCTCTCCCCTGGCAACATATGAAATTAAGAAGTTGTGGATTCGATTCTTGTGCGATCATTCTGACTTTGTTCTCTTTCACTAGTTTAGCATATTTCTTTTTTTCTTTTTTTTCACAGTGCCATCATTGTTTTACTGTGTCATCTATGACTCTCCAGTTATCTTAAAGAATAATCTGAAGCACACTACAAATAAATAACTAAAACATAAATAAATAAAAATAAAAAAACAAATCTGGTGATCCTTGCAACGAAAAAATTAGACTGCTTTTGGAAAATATGAAAAACACACGTTCGACTTTTTTGTTGTTGGCAACTTTTTTTGTAAATCTTGTATTTTAATGGTTTACACCAGGGGTAGGGAACCTGCAACCTTCCACAGTCATGAAGTGTGATCTTATGTCGCTGTTGTGAAAAATGTTAGGCTAAATTATATAAGAAGACTTTCAAAATATACTTCTGAAAAAGTAAATGAATGATATATTTTCTTACTTTATATTTTTAATATATTATTAATCATTTACATGAAAATATACAACTCTATAACTGTAAAATAATTACAAAAATTGGGTATGTTCGAAACTATCATATGCGACATTATATCTTGGGAAATATGCATTGTCAATATGACCTTTAAAACAGAAAAATAGTACCCTGTCCCTGGTCTACACTGACAACAACAAAATGGAGGCAGGGGAGATAATTATACTCTCTCATTATCGAATGATTTCAACTCCAGATGAATCTCATTTAAAAAAGAAAGAAAGAAATATGCATGTATTAGATTCGAATGACAAATCCTATTGTATAGATTTTCGTTTGAACACATCGATTCAGGCACGTATACAGGAATTAATTTGAGATTAGGTGACGAAATTCAATATAAGTGTAAATTATATGTAAAATAACCCTAAAACTACATCAGACAAGTCGAAATTTCGACAACGGTCCGGATCCTCAGGACCTGTATACATCCCTACATCGATTCATACACTAGTTTCATAGATGCCCAACTTTTTTTCTGGGGGGGGGGGATACGCCCCCTTTTGCCACAGGGACGTCCGTACTGATTTTAATTCAAGTTCGTAATCCCATACTTTGTCGACCCATTCAAAGCAACAAGCACTTCCCCTTCCTGTAGGTGATACGCAATAATACATATCATGTCTTCTCGTTAGCCACGACATACCAGGTATTACATCATTCGCCATGAGATATTGGCGTCACGCAAACAAATTATCGTTTGTAGGTAATCATGATCAGTAATCCCATAAAGCTCATTTACGCTCACGTTTGAATCCCAGAATTTCCAAAAAAAAATTCTTCCTTAATGAGGAAATACCATGCACCACAATTCGGAAACGTGGATTTTTGGACAGAACAAATTAAAATGGGGATGTTTTGGCAATATTTACAAAGTTAATTTTTATACGATTTCGGAAGCCCGTCTCTTTGAACTACATGCGTTGATAGGGACTTTTTGTTTTGCTTTCGCTTGTAGAATCACCCTGCAAAGTTTGTTCTCATAGTTCGTGAAAATATATGCAGTAATTTGACGCTAAATGAGAATATGGTATGAATTACTTTGATGAGTTGAAATGGCCGAAATTATAACACAACTAGGTTTGAAGATATTGATTTAAAGGGGCATTACCTATTAATTGCAGAATTTAACTTACACTATCATAAAAAAAAAACTTTATAAGATTTCCTTAGTTTGTTGTAGTATGGTGCTTTTATTTTCGCAAGTGGCCCTTGCCGAAAGCTCACAAATCTAATTCTTCCTCCTCTCTTTTCGCAAAAAAAAAATCTGAAGTCTGTATTTAGCTTATAAAAAAAATACAAGTATGGTTACCCTGGATTATATAAGAAATACCCCACATACATACATATTTTTTTCTTAATTTCTTGCCTCATCTAACTTTCCTTAAGTTTCACTATGAAAATTTTGTTATTTCTAATTTCTAAATACACATTTTAATTATTTTTTCAATACTTTGTACATTATTCTTTTCAAAGTAATCGTATCTTCAATAAATCAAGTAATGATAAAAGCTTTATTCGTAAGGAACACTGCATATACACTGTAATTTGTATTAGTCCAAAGTGATTCAGATGATTGTTGTATTTTAGATAGTCTACACTACACGTGGATTAGTTTAGACAGAGGAGACAGTTTAGACGTCGCACTCACCTGGCTAACACGTGATATTTTAACGAACCTTGACAACTATGAGGCATGTCCATGGATTCAC
Source organism: Thermobia domestica (assembly GCF_964235325.1). Taxonomy (NCBI): domain Eukaryota; kingdom Metazoa; phylum Arthropoda; class Insecta; order Zygentoma; family Lepismatidae; genus Thermobia; species Thermobia domestica. The sequence goes on from NC_137455.1 coordinate 66,588,872, forward strand.
TACCACCACCTGCGGTGTACTTTCTTTCCCTGAAGAAGTAACGTGAAGGTACAATACCAACAGCTGCCCCTACAATATATATTAATAGAAAGTAACTGAGATTCTTACCAAATAAAATATAATTTACAAACATTGATATGAAATTCTGTTAACTTTAATGTTCGTTCATCAAGTACAGACAAACTTCAAAAGAACCTAAAGTATTCATTTTCACAACACTGTGCGTTTCTTTCAATTAGTGGGCGCAAACTTTTGTCCACAAAACTCAGTCTATTTCAGGGTTTGAGCACAAGAAACTTGTGTGCAGAGGTAAATATTACTGAGCTTTCGTGGCTCCGGTGTAGGGGCTGCTATGGCTCAGTTGTAGAGCATTTACCTCTGGTGCATGGGGTCCTTGGTTCGATCCCAGTTCGCCCCAAGTGAACGTTGTGGTGGACAAACACCATGTGCGTGGGTTTTCCTGGGGTTCTTCAGTTTCCTCTCACTTTCTTCATTCCACCATTTCCTTCATTTCTAATCATCACCGTCACCTTTAGCCTAGCCGTCATAACCGTGGGACGTAATTTCATTTCATTTCAAGGCTCCAGTGATACTCCTTTTGGAACGATTAAGTATATAGGACATAAAAAGTTTTTACTTCCAACTGCTAGCATTCAAAATTCGTGGTGGTGTAATAATTTTTACAACAGAGGTATCCACATCTATTTCTGATGAGGTTGAAGTGATGTATTCACTACTTTGTCAATAGACGGATTCGCAATATGAAGAACTAAGTTTACGAATCAATAAATCTCAATTAAAATAACAAATCAAAGAAAGAAAAAGTAGGAATTAATGTCATACTCTCAGAAAATCTGAGAGTTATTGTGAAGGCAGCTGTTTGGAATAATTTGGGAAGATGACGTCTTACAAAAGCATTACAGAAAAAAGATTGAAGAACGAGCGTCTAGTAGGACAGAGGATGTAGATACAAAGTAATTTGATGCAGAATAAGGATAGGGTATGAATAAATATAAATGAACGAAATTATAAACTAGAACTGCAAAGGCGTTGGTTAAAGAATGAATCCTTTAATTATAAATGGCTGTATCTATTAATTGCAGGGTTAAAGTTGCTCTATCATTTTCTTTAGCATTTTCTTCATTATTCCGAAGACTTCCTTAGCTTTTTTACAATATTCACTTACATTCTCAACTAAAATCTGTATTTAGCTTATGAGAAGAAAAAAAGTATGGCCACCCTGAATTAGTAAGAAGGTTCCACATACATTTTTTTAAAAATTTCTACCTTTTTTTCTTAACTTTAAGATTCCTATGAATAAATGTTACTTTTAAGTTCTCTAAACATTTAAGTTATTTTTTCAATACCCTATACATTATTCTTTTCAAAGTAATATTTTTGTCAATAAGGTTACATTAAAAGCTTGCGGTAGAAACATCGTCACCCAAAATTTCACCTGACCAAAATCTCGTGTGCCAAAATCTTGCTGGCGCAAGACTCATAGATCGAAATCTCCCTGGGATAAGATTCGCAGGCCGATCTCCTCATAACAATAAGAGTTTCTGGGATTAAAATAATAATAAACATAATAATAACAATAACACAGGACGAGAAGTGCTTACTTTAGACTCTAGAAGGTAAAAAGAGTTGACGCGTTCAAAGTGAATGGGTGTATCATTTATTCATCGAATCTATTTTAGTTCAATTAATCGTTGAACGTGAACTGCGAAGATTCTTTTTCCCGAAGGAAATGTTATTATACATGTCTCTCCTGCTTTGAACCAAGGACGAAAAAAAAGTACATGAAAGCCATTGCCAATATATAATATATATAATATGTAAATGAAAGTGACGATATTTGTGACTTACTTTTGAGCCACCCAACCGATTTCGATCAAATTTTCAACATAGATAAAGTTCGGCCTGGGATGTTTGTATCATTTCACTTTGACGGCGCAACTTAGATGAGGGAGAGATATATAAAAATGATCGAAAATGACCGCCGATAGTGTCGGAAATCCATAGTTTTCGGGGTCGCTGAGATGAACAATGACATTTCCGGTGCCTTTGAAAACCAAATTCTTCCCCCGTTAGTTCTCCCCGTGCGAAGAACGGGCATTCTGCTAGTATGATATATTCAAGGAATTGCTTTTTTATCATCTGTCTGAGATATAAAGAAAGATTTGAGGTATTTTTTTTTTCACCATTCCATTGGGGAATATGTTTAACATTAGTTCCATTTGATTCTTCCTCCCCAAATCAGTATAAATTACAAATGTAGTCTAGCGTGTGTACTTTTACCATTTGAATGATTTTTTTTTTTTAATGATGGAGAGTTTGGTGAATACTCTTAATCAATATAATCAATATAGCCTTCAAACTTCTTTCAATTATTGTCATCTGTTGTTGTAACGTGACAACCTATTTGTCGTAAGAATCCATGTCAATTGCTTCCATTAACTTGTGAGTATGGTATCATTAAGAAGGTCACTTCTCACATCATTCTGGTTTTATTTTTGCTGTGAAAAGAAAAGAAGAGTAAAGAACATCCATCTGATTGTGCCATCTTCGTCTTTGATGTGAGAAGGTAAGTAACGGAGTCTCCTTGAGATGTTCAGAAGTGGAACTAATTAGGCATTTTTGTTACTTGTTCAACATGGTACATGTTTTGCTTCTCATGCTACATAGAATTGTGTACAAGTATCAGTACAGAAGAAAGCGAATATTTGTTTTTAGGTTGATAATGAAGCGTCTGCCCTGGCTACTTTCAGTTTTTCTTGAAATGGATAACGTTACGTTAAGAATGGAGCTATAAATAAAGAAGAGTTGGTAAGTTGCCAATCATAGCCAACTAAACACAAAAATAATTAAAATAATTTACATAGGGTCTATAATAGTCATTTCCAACAGGCTAACAGTCTGATGTAGGAGCGGTCTTTTGCGATCCGAGCCAGGACACAAAAAACTGGTTGAGAAGAATAGAGGGAGATGGAATGGAATAAAATAAGTGTTAGCAGGACAGGGTTAAAGTGAGAGGGAACGCGGGAGTACGTCATTCCTCCACTTCCTAAAAAAATACAATGGACAAAGATAGGCACGGGGGACGGCGTAACGTCATGCATCCTCCTACCTTCTCAGATCTACTTTTACCCCTGTGGGAGTGTAAAAACCATGAATCCACTAATTTTGTATGTGTAAAACTATCGACTACGCCTTGATTGCCTGTCACCACTGTGACCTATTAGACCCTAACGCTAAATTTATAGTCTTCTTTTTGCACCCTTTTTGTGTGGTTTGCTGAGAATATGAGCAGAAATCTGACATCACAAAACATCTAGTTGGTAATGATTGGTCTATAGCAATACTTTTTTTTAATTAATTGAAAATAAACTTCAAAATGTCTTAAGTCCACAATTACGACGATTTTTGTAATACTTTCTTTCTGAACGCGTTGAGACAATGAAGCTTTCTAAAGAAGTCGATTCTTTCTAGGATAAATTCCCCGAGCTCTTTCCCTGAATTATTCAGTGTGCAACTTAGGAATGAAAGATTCCAGTGCTCATCCATTATTGATTGGAATTGACGTCTGGAGGTTCATTTACCCTTGCAACAAAAACACTTCCATATTTTTTTTTTTAAAAATATTAGAAGAAATGTATGTTCCAAAGAATATGTATGTTCCAAAACGTTATCATACTTATTCGATAAGCATATTTTATGGCATTGTATTGTACAGTTTTTCGTTATACTATAACTTGATTCTTCTTTTCCAATACGTTGTTTTGGTATAATATTTTGAAACAGAATCATGACAATAAAATTCCCTTCCGCAGAGGGAAGGGGAAATTGCCCGGCGAAGATTTCTGTTCCAAAGATGAATTTCATCCGAAATAGATTTTGTCGTAGATTGGGAACGGCCAACGCGTCAATTGATAAGTCATAATAAGAAATAGTCTGTGGTGATATGTTCTTACACTGTCCTTGCACTATCGATTCCAAAGCGGGGGAACGCGGTGGCTCAGTGGTAGAGCGTTCACCTCTGATGCATGGAATCCTTGGTTCGATCCCAGCTCACGCTAAGTGAACTTTGAGATGGACAAATACCGTGTGCGTGGGTTTTCTCGGGGTTCTCCCGTTTCCTCCCACTGTCTTCATTCCATCATTCCCTTCATTGCTCATCGTCACCATCTTCTTTAGCCTAGACGGCTGGGACGTAAAACTTCGAGATTTCATTTCATTTTTCGATTTGAAAGCGATAAAGAAGTTGATTAATTCCAATAAAATAACCAGTATAAAGCAGTTCAATTTGTACAACTTGAATAAGAACAAATAGAGCTTTAAATAAGAATCTTTATACTTAGTAATCATTTTAGTAGTACTTTTGTGTAATAAAATGTTATAAATGTATTTTTTTTTTATTAATTCATAATAGTCGTAAGATCGTAGTCTTTTTTTTTTTTTTTAAAAAAAAAACTCATTCCTTTATTCGAAACAAAATGTCTTTCCTGTGCATTATTTACAGGAAACCTCACTTTTGGATTATATAAGTTATTTTTTGTGAGAGAACATATTGCTGCTTACGTGAGTATTGTGAATCTCAGATTCCTAAATAGGGTGCGAGGAAGGTGGAAGGAGAGGTAAAAAATAAATAAATAACTCAGCTTTCTTTCTCTTTCTCTCTCTCTCTCTCTCTCTCTCTCTCTCTCTCTCTCTCTCTCTCTCTCTCTCTCTCTCTCTCTCTCTCTCTCTCGCTCCCTCGTTTTTTTAAATTTTTTTAAAAGCTGTGGCCCTCCACCTCACTATTAAACACGATTATAATGGCCCTCACATTCATTTTAATTTGACATCACTAAAAATGGTGGAGGAGAAAAGAACAATTTTAGATATTATTAAGAAGAGGAAGAGGAACTGGTTGGAACATTGGCTAAGAAGGAACTGTATCATGAGGGACGTGCTAGATGATATGGTGGGAGGAAAGAGAGGGAGGGAGCGAAGAAGACTACAATTAATGGATGATATTCAAAAAACCGTACGTGAAGACGAAGAGGTTAGCGGAAGACCATGGAGTATGGAAGATTCTCAGTTGCAGCAAGTGACCTGCCAATAATGTAACCAGATATTAACATAAATAGACCGCCAGTAATTTCTGAAATGAAAAATAAACCTCAAAATTAAAAAAAAAAAAGAAGAGCCACGCCTGTCTTAGAAAAATCTAGCATTATTATTCTGTTTTCGCAAAAATGTATTTCCATAAATTTCAGTCTTATTATTATTTTCATCGTAGATGTGATCCTAAGAAAGATGTGGCTAGAAGAAGACATGCCTCTGGTGCTCGCCCTCTGTCCATGATAAATGATGGTCTTGATCCTTTTGACCTCTTAGGCTTAGAAAGAGGACAAGATGGACAGGTATAGACAATATTTTTATCTTCTAGGGGTTAAAGTCAGTAGTTTTCCTTCTTTTTATGTCCTTAAGGGACTGACACACTAAAAATAATACAAAATTTACCATTTTTCTTTTGCTTGCTTTTCATAAGTGAAAGGAAATAATAAAATGCAACTTACCACAATCATAGATAATGTTATTCTACAACAGAAAATATGAACCTAAAGAATTTTCAGTGTTGCCAGAATAACATTTCCCCCAAAATCTAAGTTAAGGCAGCGACTAGAGGAACGAACTGCATTTGATTACGTATCATGTTGTTTTGGTATCCTGTGAACTACTTCTTAAATAATGGTTGTATTTAGTTTGTAATAAACAAAATAGTTTTAACATACTGTTATTAAAATTAAATAATCATATTATATAAAAAGTAGTTCACAGGATACCAAAACAACATGATACGTAATCAAATGTATTGAGTTCGTTCCTCTAGTCGCTGCCTTAACTTAGATTTTGGGGGAATGTTATTCTGGCAACACTGAAAATTCTTCAGGTTCATATTTTCTATTGTAGAATAACATTATCTGTGATTGTGATAAGTTGCATTTCATTATCTCATTTCATTTATGAGAAAACAAGCAAAAGAAAAGTTGTAAATTTTGAATTATTTTTAATATGTCAGTCTCTTAAAAATAATTATTTATACTTCAATGCAAAAAGCATAAAATGACTTTTCTGACCCTAAGATTGTCATTCATGTATTAGATAATAACAGAGTTTCATACATAGCTGGTGTTAAGGTCATTGTAAATTTTATTTGAAATAGAAACTGCATGTACATGTCATTTGTTAGTGGAGAGCCAGGTAGAAAATGAAACTCAGTTTATAGAGTAGTTTCGATTAAACAATATGAAGAAATGTTTGGCCAATTGCGAGTAAGAATTCATTGATATTGCAAGGAGATGAAAGAAAAGATACCTTCTGTCAAATAGGACATCAAACTAAGATACCGTTCTTGCACTCATGTGATAGGCGTGAGAAATTCTCTGTAAAACTCTAATCAAGACATCAGATCTCAAGATTGAAACTAGTAACCTCTTGGAACAAAGCCAAAACCTAGTTATATACTTACACCCGCTCGTGTATATATATATATATATATATATATATATATATATAATATCCTTGATTGACCGTCCATTTACTGCCTTTCGTAGGCTGTTTATTTTCTTAACAGCAAATACGGTTACTTTTGACTAAATTTTCTAGTTGTATCCAATAAAACGAGAAAAATTTCGAGGTTACAAATTCAAGCGTACCTACATTTTGATGAAAGATTGACTTGACTTGATTTGACTTTTAGTCTATCGCCCCGTTCAGCAGCGAGGCTATATGAAACATGACCTACAGCTTAACGTGTTATCCGGAGCACATGAGCTCCCGCCGGATATCGAACTCGGGTCTATTTGATGAAAGAATAAAGTGACCTTTGGTTAAGAAGAATTATTTTTTATATTTCTTTCAAGTAGATTTCTAAAAATAAAAGATGCTGCTTTAAAACGACTTTACCTTGACACTTTAACAACTTATCTGGTTATGAACATCTAATAAAATTATCTTTTGAATGATGTTTAATATTATCTGTTTACTCAACAGATAACTTTTCAGTGTCATCTAAACAAACAATAATAAACAGTTTTCTTAATAATTGACATAGAAAAAAACTATTTACCTATCTACTTTTCATTGGAAAGTATTTATTGATCAGGTAGGCATAATTGTTACATAGTATCTCATTAGATTTCCTTTGAAAACGATAGTGGTAGGTCTTTTCTAAAGGTAAGAACTGTAGGCGTAATTGAGTACTTATACAATTAGTCTTGATTTTCTACACAAACTTTATTAGTTTGTTCATTACAAAGATAAAAGTAATCATTAATAGTGAAATATATGTGTAAACCATGAGCCTTGCATTAGTTGTAACTCTAAAGTCCTATGTGAAACACAGGATACAAACCACTACTGGCCAACTAGTTAATTTTCACTGTGAACTGTATGTAAGCACAGGGACTAGTAGATATTTTTTCCTCAGTCTTCTTTGTAATGCTCTTGTGAGACGTCTCTTTCCCTGATTATTCCAAAGAGTTGTCCTCATAATAGCTTTCTCGGTTTTCTGAGAGTATGACAGGGTTACTTCTCCTTTCTTTCCTTGATTTATTCTTTTATATGATTTTTTTTTAAATTTTGTAACCTTAGTTCTTCATACAAAGAGTCTATTTACAACTACTGAATTTATCAATTCACTGTAATCCCAAATAGATGTCACTGGAGTCACGAAGTACTTACCTATGTTTTATTTGAGATTTAATGATTTCGTAACCTTAGTTCTTCATACAAAGAATCGATCTATTTACAACTACTGAATTTATCCATTCATTCTCATCACAAATATATGTCACTGGAGTCACGAAGTACTTACCTATGTTTTATTTGAGATTTAATGATTTCATAACCTTAGTTCTACATACGAAGAATCGATTTATTTACAACTACTGAATTTATCAATTCACCCTAATCACAAATAGAAGTAGGGGTGTCACTGAAGCCACGAAGTACTTATCTATCTTTTATTTGAGATTTATTGATTTCATAACCTTAGTTCTTTCATACAAAGAACATATCTATTTACAACTACTGAATTTATCAATTGACTCTAATCACAAATAGGTGTCACTGGAGCCACAAAGTACTTACCTATCTTTTATTTGAAATTTATTGATTTCATAACCTTAGTTCTTCATACAAAGAATCGATATGTTTATAACTACTGAATTTATCAATTCACCCCAATCACATATAGGTGTAGGGATGTCACTGGAATCACGAAGCTCTTTCATATCGAGCGCAGTTTCTTTTGTACAAACCCTGTAGCGGACTTCGAGCTTTGTGGACAAATGTTTGCGCCCAAGAACAATTTAACGAAACACACAATGTTGTGAAAATGAGTAAGTTTCTTAGTTTGTTTCATTGAAGTTCGTTCTGTACTAATAATATGGTCAACGAACGTTAAAGGGAAACTAGTCACTAAATTTCATATAAATGTTTGTAAATTGGCTTTTGTTTGGTGTGAATTTCAGTTACTTTCTATTGATGCATATTTTAGGAGATATCATATGGTCAGCTGTTGGTACCTTCACGTCATTTCTTCAGGGAAAGAAAGTACACCGCAGGTGGTGGTAGTGAATCCATGGACATGCCTCATAGTCATCAAGGTTCGTTTAAACATCACGTGGTAGCCAGGTGAGTGCGACATATTCTGAACTTTCTATGTATCAGGCTCTGCCTAAATTAATCACATGTAGCTCAGACATGTAAAATATGACAATCGTCTGAATCAATTTGGACTAATGCAAATTACAGTGCATATACAATATTCCTATTATAAAGAAACCTTTTTAATATCCAGTTATCGGAAAAATCATGACACATTTTGGTAATAGTTGACAAGTATTGATTTGTGGAAGTACTAGAGTTATTCGCATCCATGCAATTGTTCTGTCATCAATAGCTGAAAGGTTGAGCGTCAGTGTGTACTATATTGCTCTTTGTTTGGTTTGGTTTTACAGATTTGACAACACATGGGAGATGGAAGACCAAAAATTGTTTCCTCTTTTTTTTTTTTTTTCTTTCTTCAGGAAAGTGAAAAACGCGGAACAAGCCTGTGAAAAGTTGCGTGAAGTTTACGGTAACAATACTCTACACGAAAATCAGTGCCAACTCTAGTTCACGAAATTCCGTGTTGGAGATTTTGATCTCAACGAAGTGCTTCGGTCAGGAAGACAAACCGAGGTTGAAGACAATCGAATAAAGACATTGAGTCGAACTATCGTTGTACGACACGGGAGATTGCAGAAACATTGAATATTCATCACTCAACTGTTCGCGATCATCTGAAGAAACGAATACATTACAAATCAATTCCAAAGCGTATTGTCGACAGTTGAAAAATGTGAACAAAGCCATCATCGAGAAATGGGCGGAACTTGTGAATCTTAAAGGGATCGTGTTCCATCACGACAATGCAAAATCAAACGCAAGTTCGATCACCCGTCAAAAAACTTTTGGAGCTTGGATAGGATTATTGCCACACCCACCATATTCGCCCGATCTTGCACTGTCAGACTTCCACTTGTTTCGCTCTCTTCAACAGTCCTTGCATGGTATATGAGGCTGTAAACCAGCACCTTCAGTTTTTCGCAGATAAAATCAAATTCTTCTATGAACGAGGAATTCTGCAGGTTGTTGAAAGGATAGAAGGTTATTGAGCAAAATGGGCAATATATCATTGATTGAAATGTATTTTTGTGTAATGAAATACATGTTGTAAAACATAGACCAAGTGCGTCATGACTTTTCCGACAACCTGATACATCTTACTTTATTGACAATAAGATTATTTTCAAAATAATAATGTGTGAAGTATTGGAAAAATAACTAAAATGTTTAGTGAAGTTAACAAAAATTTTTCCAGCAGACTTAAGGAAAATTGAGAAACAAAGCTAGAAATTAAGAAATAATTTCGATGCAATTAATAGGTACAGTCATGTTAAGTTAAACACTTTTTAAATCAACATCTTTAAACCTAGTTGTGATCTCTATTTCAGTTTCAGTTTATAATTTCGATCATTTCGATTTTATTCATCATAATTCATAACCTATCCTTATTCAGTAGACCATAGAAGACTGCAGCGCAAGTGACCGAAATTATAATGTTAAACCGCAACGGCGAACAGAAGTAATGATGATTGTATCTTCATGATTCTTTTTAGATAACCAGTTGAGATTTTTATCAGAGTGGAGCTTCTGCCCACCTGGAGGCCCAGGGACCCCCTTAATCCAGCCCTGCTTACAATGACTCTATGTTCTTTTAAAGTAGTTATGAGCAACAGTCGGATTCTGGGCCAAACCCCGACCGTTCATTGAATCCTTTCATCAGGCTCACTTGACCCCGTTGTTGAAAATGTATTTCTTATGCAGTCTTTTAAACTCAATTGAAAATTTTTCCCACTCTCGATCGCGTAGCGTAAAATTTATTCAGACTATTCAGAACATGGAAGGTCAAGTTTCCCACAAAAACGCTAAGTAAATATTTTTTTCTGAATTTCTTTAGTAAATATTTTGGTTACCATCATAACAGTTTGTATGTCCCTGTGATTACTGTACGATGAACTAGTTTTTTCGTTGAATATGGTTATTCAATTCTTGTGAAAATGTTATGCAATGTTTCGTACAACCCTCGACGCTAGTAAGTCCTCCGTGATCGGCCAACTCCTTGTTCTAACTTGCACATGTCTATTTTAAAATGTTCTATCACTGTGAGTAGGTTGTGTTTTTAACTCATACCTGATAAATATCTGAAATAGGTTGTCTTTATTTGGCATAGTTCCAACAAAGGACGATAATATAATGCTTTCGAAACGAAAATGAGAGTTCACATTCATTGTAGGGTTAGAATCTTGAGCTAAGAGACGAAAATTACCTGAGAAGTAAGAAAGCTTGTAGATCTTGTTCAGTACCTGCTAAAATGCGAAGCAATTGTATGTCAGGAATTTATTTAATGGGCAGAAGAAAAAAAAAACTTTATAATTTCGCATTATTATTATTATTATTATTATTATTATTATTATTATTATTATTATTATTATTATTATTATTATTATTATTATAACTTATAACTTATTCTGTTACAAGTTTTATAAACTATTTTAATTATATTGTCTCAAAAGTGAACTTTTTGAACTATGAAGTACTGATTATTGGTGATTTTAATATATCTAAAGTTGATTGGACGAATAGAAATTTTTCAAAGGATATAAATTATTATTCCAAAATCAAGGCAAAAATTTTATTTAATTTCTTAGATGATATGAATTTGAATGTTGATTCTGGGACGTCTGATTTCGATTTAATTTTATACAATACTTATGTTCAATCTAGTAATTCTGTAGCATCTCTGGTACCGCCTGATCAGTATCATGATCCCATTGCAATTATTGTTAAATTACCATCTCTAATGCAGGAGATAACAAGCGATAGTTTTTTGTTATATCAAAAATATAAAGAAGTCCAAGGGCTTCCCTGGGCCAATATTTTGCTGAATCAAGATATTGACATTGTTGCTCAAAATATTAATGATGTTATATTGAATGCAATTAGGAATAATGTTTCTTTAGTAACCAAATCAATTTCCAAATATCTGAGATGGTATTCTCGTAATTTATTTGCTCAATAAAAAGAATAATGCTCATAAGAAGTATAAAAGAACCCAATCTCTTCAAGATTATAATGTATTTTCTAAATATCGTTCTGATTTTAAGAAGCAACTTACTATTGATAAAACTAAATATTATAGTAAAATTGAGAATAGTTCAAAAAATAATCCTAAAAGATTTTAGAAGAATACGAATAACAAAATAAATGCTAAAGATGGACATAAGGCAATATTAGTTGACGACGAATTTCTCTCTGATCCTCGATTGTTATCTGAAGCTATGGCCAAGCAATTTGTAGCTATTTATCATAAAGATAAAATTAATGTGAATGACGATAATGATACTTCTATGGCCAGTCAATTTTGTAGTGATCAAATATGTTTTTCTACTAAACAGGTACTTGATGCTATTAAAACTTTAAATGTTAAAACTTCTCTAGGTTTTGATCAAATTCCGATTTTTATAATTAAAGGTATATCTGAAATAATTGCACCAATTTTGACATCATTGTTTAACCCCTTCGGGATCCTATGGTACAATTTGTACCATATGCACTTTTCATGGTACATTGCGTTATTTCTCTTCTATTTGAGCTTTTTCGTCCGTTTTTTTTTTTTCCAAGTCCAGAGGCCTTGCAGAAGACATTACGTATGGTTTCAGACCGTCCTGCGTCCAGACATAGGAGGTGATGACGTCATAAGTCAAAAATTTCTTTTCTCATTTTCTAAGCGTATGTTCAATATTTTTTGGCGGGCTTATTTTTCTACGTAGAAGATTGAAATTTTGCACAAACATTCAGTCCACGGAGTAGTATGTACCACATTTTTTGTTCCGATGTCAGTGCTAAAACAGGGGGGGGGGGGACCAGAGGGGCAAAGGGGTAAAAATAGGGATTTTTTACCCCCAAAATCCCGTTTTTCGTCATTTTCCCGCCTTGCATACATGATAGGACCACGTGAGTCATATCGTCTGAAAGGCAGTTCCATTCTGAAGAGAACGACGGTCGAATTATTGTTCTAGGGTAATTAGGGCCGTCTCAGTGAATTTTTATCCAAATATACTTCTGTATAGGGTAAAAGTGGGGCATGGTAGGGAATTTTTTTCTGGCGGGCCTATTTTTTCACGTAGAAGATTGAAATTTTGCACAAACATTCAGTCCACCGAGTAATATTTACCAGAAGTTTTCTTCCGATTTCTGCGTAAAAACAGGGGGGTCCAGAGGGGCAAAAGTTGAAAAAAGGGAAAATTTGCCCCAAAAAATCCCTTTTTTCAGGAATTTCCCGGCTTAGATACATGATGAAATGTGAATGGTACCGCCTGAAAGGCAGTTCTATTCAGAAGAGAATATGGGCGACACATGACCCTAGGTTAATTAGGGATGTCTCAGGAATTTTTTTCCCTGAGATCATAGTGTTTTATGGTACTTTGGGGCATTGTGGGAATTTTTGATAAAAATTCTCCCGCCCTTACTATTCAAGATAGAAACTTGAAATTTGGCACACACATTCAGTATACCAAGTACTATTTATCAGATTTTTTTTATGGCTACAATCACACAGAGGGGGTCCAGGGGGGGCCAAAGTTCGAGAAAAAAATTTTCCCTCCAAAATTTTCACCTTGACATTTTTTCCCGCTTCTGGTATATGGTATGAGCATGCAAGTGGTACCATTCGAAAGCCAGCTCTATTCTGAAGAGAATGAGGTATGAACCATGATCCTAGGATAAATAGTGACGATACAGTAGCTGCTTGACTGAAAGTCTAAAAAATAGCCCAAAAAGCCAGGATCCGGAAAGGGTTAATTGGAGTTAAGCATCTCATTTTTATCTAAATTTATGGAAAACTGTTGTTGTAACTCCAATTTCGAAAACTGATGGAAGATCCGTAACTGATTATAGACCTATCTCTATTCTTGACGTAATTCCTAAAATTTTTGATCAACTTATTTACAATTATCTTCATAGTTCCGTCGAACATTGTATTATTTCTGAACAGTATGGTTTTATGAAGCGTAAATCAACTGAACTAAATTTGAATAAATTTTTGATATTGGTTTTTCCTATTGTTCATAATCGTGGTCAAGTCGATACAATCTATTTTGACTTTGCTAAAGCTTTTCACAAAATATCTCATTATATTCTTCTTAAGAAACTTGATTCTTTTTAAATTCCTAAATATTTGATACTTTGGTTCGCCTCCTACTTGCTTGATCGTAAATTTGTAGTTAGATATATGGGTTGCAAGTCATCTGTGTACAAGATTTCTTCGGGTGTTCCTCAAGGATCCAATTTGGGTCCACTATTGTTTATAATATATGTCAATGACATTGGTAAATATTTGAAGTGTCCCTTTTTACCCTACGCGGATGATTTGAAGATCTTTTCCGAAATAGTAAGTAATCAGGATCACCTTAGATTACAAGCAGATATTAATTCAGTTTATCAGTGATCCATACAAAATTTACTTCCCTTGAACATGAACAAAATAAAAATATCGTTCTCTAGGAAAACGAATATATCCTATTATTCATACTCAATAAATCAGCATACAATTCAAACTGTTTCAATCAACAAAGACCTAGGTGTTACGATGGATTACAAGTTATTATTTGACCATCATGTTTCTACCATCGTATCTAAAGCTAGAAGGAATCTGGGACTTATCAAATGGGTTGCCAAAGATTTTAAAGACATTGCAACATGTAAAATCTTATATTGCGCTTATGTTCGATCCCATTTGGAATTCGCTAGTTTAATTTGGAATCGTAATCTTACTAGTATCACTCAAGGTCTTGAGTCAGTCCAGATTTCTTTCCTGGCTTGGCTAAAATATAAATTCAAATTACATGAGATGAATAATAGGGATATTCTTGCTAACCTTGATTTATTAGTTCTTGAAGTTAGGAGAAATTTAAGACAAATAAGATTTATTCATGATATAATACATGCTAGAGTGAATTTAATTGAATATTTAATTCAGTGTTATTAGTAGAATGAATTTAATTAAAGTTCCTTTGTATAACTCTAGGGTTTACCGATCTATATTATGTAACAATAAATTGGTTGGTTCTCCGCTATTTATTAGTGTTGATAAATAAATAAAAAATCTCTCAAAATTGATCTATTTGATCCGAATTTTTCTTTACTTAAGAAACAATATTTGGAATCTTTTACTTAGTAAATATATAAAATTCATCATGGTTTGGTATATTGTCTATTGAATTTTTATTGTCTTTGTTTTATGTAGGGTAATGGCAGTAAATATCGAACACCTTGGTCATTTCGTTAAGAAATAAGAAAATCAAAAACGTTGCGTACTATCTGAAATTTGTGAACACACCCTTCCAAACCTGGCCTTATAAAAATCAATAGGTCGATACGTTTCGATATTAACGAACGCGGGAAAGTTTCCTACTCTGTGGTTTTGGTGCGAGATTGGAGAAATCGCTATATTTTTTGTAAGGTGCAGCACCGCAGTAATAATCCTTTTCCCCTTGTGTGATGGCGTCATTATAAGGTATCCTTTTAATAATACGATGTGTTAATATCAATATATGTATATTCATTTGTTACAATGTTTCTTTTCAACTATCATCTTATTTGAAGGGAAAAGAAAATAATGTTCGATATTCGAGACCCATTTCGTAATATAGAAATGCCGTTCGATAGAAGAGGTTCCTTTAAGGAAAAGTGTTCTTTTGTATCGAACACTATTGTAATTCGAAGGGCTATTGGTGATTTAAATATTAATTTAACTAAGTTGTTGATTTCTTTTGCACTGAATACCGAGTTTTACACTGAATTGTAAGCCATCCACCTTGTTTCTGATAGTTCATGGGTTCAAACCGTTATAAAAATATTTAGATTTACAATTTTTAGTAATGTTTCGTCAAAGAGAACCTATCAAATCGAGGTCTTACGTCGTGCTGATCGCATTATTTCACACTCCTGACCCGGGATCTTCTTTATGTATAGACTAGTAACCCAGTTGAAGTTAATCATAAATAATTGTTTACATTTTTGTTGAGTATCCTTAACTACTGCTCAGGATTTGACAATGGGCAAAATTAAGAAACCCAACAAGGAAGGTGTCCCCAAAATTAGAATCAAACATGTTATAAAATAAAACCATTCCATTATTCGTTATCTGCCTTGACAAGCTGTTCAGCAGGTGAGGTCCGGTATGATGTTCCAAAGACAGGCATCGAGAACCTTCCAGGTTCCTATCACAACTTTAAACGATAAATTATCTGGGCGTCAGAAGACTGACATTGCTCTTGGCCGGAAGCCGTTCCTGAGCCCACAAGAAGAAGAGGGAATTTCTGAATGGGAATTAACATGGCAAAGAGAGGATTTGCGTTTAAGAAAAGTAATTTACTGGACACTGTTCAGGAAATTGTACAGTCTTTAGGAAGAAGCACGTCGTTCAAGCATGGAAGATCAGGGAAAATTTGATTCAGGTGTTTTATGGGAAGACATCCTTGTCTGTCTCAGAAGAAGGTTGAAACTACTAGCAAGTACAGGGCTGCGGTTTTGGAAGAGAGAATGCGCGGCTGGTTTACTGAACTTTACAGCTATCTTGAATCTGAGGGATTAAGTGCAATAATGGAAGACCCAAGAAGGATCCTCAACGCAGACAAAATAAACTTTCTGTTCCACATGGTTTCAGGAAAGTATCTTGATGGGAGAGAAGTACAGCGTCAAATTACAGCAACATCTAAAGAAAAAGAGGGCATAACAGTACTTGGCAATTTCTATGCTGACGAGCTTTGCGCCCAAACCATGATTATCTACAGCAACATACGACTTAAGCAAATTATGAAGAAGAATGTACCTTAGCTATGGATCTATGAGAAAACAGAAAGTGGCTGAATGAAGACTACAACATTTTTGACTTACCTCCAACGGTTTTGGCTGGAGATTGAGAAAATCACACTTCCTTTTATTATCTTTCTTGATGGGCATAGGAATCATCTATCACTTCAAGTCAGTGGATATTGTCACGATTATCGAATACTGGTGTATTTGCTTTTCCCCAATGCCGCTCATCTTCTGTAACCAGCAGATGTAGGCGTATTTTCACCCTTGAAACGAACATTGAAGAATACTCTTTAGGACGAGAAAATCAAAACTCTTGGTAACGAAGGTAAATTTTGCACCCAATTGAAGAAAGTTTGTAATGATACCGTCAAACCAGAAATTGTGAAAAGCGAATTTCGTAAGTGTGGTCTTTATCCATTGAGTCCTGCTGCTGTGGACTATACCAAGTGTGTTGACGATATTCGGAAGATCCCAGTGGGAAAACCACAGCAAGAGAGTGACTAGAGTACCCCTTCATCTTCTCAACAAAAGTTCCCTACTCCTAATCAAAAACTGAAGTTCGTGCTTGATGATCTGGAAGAATTCATGCGTCCTCGTGTTCTTAATATGTTCCGTGACAAACTAAGACGTGACGAAGAGGAACAGAGTGATGGTTATTCAGATTTGGATGCGTATTGAAAAAGTGTTAAAACCCAGTACAGTGTGTCACATGAAACTAAATTGGCTGATAAAAACTAAACAACAAATGATTGAAGCTCAGAAGAAGAAAACGAAGAGTAAGAAAGTGATAATCGTGAATTCACCTGGCATAATGAACGCTTAAATGTGTACGCACCTTCACCCAAGAAGGATCTTCTAGGTGCCATCATTTCGAAAACTGGAGTAAAAATTCACAAGTCAAAATATTGCATCAAGATGAGATTGCTTCGGAATTATTTGCTCGTCTTACTCAAGTAGTAGTGACGATTTTTCAGAGAGTTTCTCAAACTTCCTGAAGCCACGGAGAAACCCCAACAGTTTAAGCTGAAGAAAGTGTATGCAATATCTTCCGAGGAATACCGGAAAGAACCGAAGAAAAAAAAAGGCAACCAAAAAGATTAACGTAAGCTGTTCCTCTCTGTGCTGAATAGTGACGATATGAAACAAACATTTTGTAGCTTAGAATATTTTAATATGTATTTCTCTTTGCGTCTGCTATCTTAGTTTATATTTTAGAATTATTACAATGTGTTTACAATGAAACTACATCCGTATTGTCCTTAAAGTGAACTTGTTTAAAAGTAAAATATTCTGTTTCTATATTTAAGCCCCGCTCTTCAATATATAAAACAGCCTGTTCGATAATTAAAACCTCATTGATCGATATATAACACAACCCGTTCGATGAATGAAGTAACACAACTTTGCTATTTAAATGTTCTTCAAATTTCAAAATTATTAATTATAATTGTCATAAAGTGTTGGTTTCAACCAATAAATATCACCTTTACAGTTTTATCGCTAAAATAGTGCCATGTTCCTCATTGATAGAAAATAATGATTAAATATTCATAGGAATGTCTTTAAGTGTTCGATATATAGTGCCATAACCCTACCTTGTTATATCTATTTATGTGTATTTTTATATATTTTTTTTTTTGTAATTTGTTCATTTTTATTATGTTCATTATACTTTACTTCTTAATAATACATCATGGTCGATTCAATAGCTATTTAATGAAGGTTATGTTGTAACTATACTTTACAATTTAGCTTGTATCAAGCACATGTGCTAATCTTTTATTTTGTATTTGGTCGAGATTATTTGATGTATTTTTAATTTATTTATTTTGTTTTATTTGTATTTCTTTTGTAATCTCTCATTGTATATTATTGTACATTATGACCATTTTGGCTTCGGCTGTGGTCTTTACTATCAATAAATTCAAATTATTATTATTATTATTATTATTATTATTATTATTATTATTATTATTATTATTATTATTATTATTATTATTATTATTATTATTGTTATTATTGTTATTATTATTATTATTATTATTATTATTATTATTATTATTATTATTATTATTTGATTACAGATGTTTCTCTTATGATGCGGCTGCTCATAGAACCACAGCTCATGTAGTACCTGCTTCTCCTCCTTCTCAGTGGAATGAAAAAGGTATTCTAGAATTTGTAATTTCTCTCTACGTACGTTCGTCTTGGAAGATTCAATTTCACTTCTCTGATTGCTTGTAATGCTTCACTGCAAGAATAAAATCGAGAATTCCATCCCACGTTGAAAACGTTGATAATAGTCTGCAATTTTTGGAAAGATATAATTAAGGAAAACCTCATATGGAATTACTAATATACTCGTAGTGTATGGTTAACAATCGTATCTTTGGTATACATAGCCCCAGCTTCGATGTCCTATGACAGAATAAAATCTTCATATATTGACTCAGCATTGATACAGTTAGGGAGGCGATTAAATTACAAGCTAAAGAATTGTAGTCTATAATGACGTTGGAATCCGATACGCTGATCATTCACAAAATCAGTTACACGTATGTCATCTGTTCAGCTTAGCGTAAGGGAGTTTGCTTTATGTCTGTTTTAATGTGAAAGGAGTTTTGAAAGATATTTAAGATGCAAATTTGAAAGTTTATAATTTACATAAATTTGAATGATTTTTTTCTGTTTCCCTTTAATTTCTATCTTTCATGGGTTTTAGTTACCTGAGAGAATCGTTGTAATATAATATATATTTGTGAACATATTTTGGAGATGTAGTATTAAAGTTAGGATTAGAAAATTGATATACTGAAGAAAGTTGTTTGAAAACTTCCAAGTACCAAGAAGAAAGTGGTTCCAAAGTACCAAGAGCCAAGAAAATCAAGAACAAACTTCGTGGGATTATTTTAATAAAATTTCGAGGTTATTTTGATTTAATAATTAGTATATTCATAATTTAATCAAAGCAGAAATAACACACAGCCTCTATGAGTAAAGCACAATGCTTTTATTAAAATATTGATGTGTGACAGTTTCGCCAACTAACTAAACCTTTGGCTTCATCAGATATCTTACAATACAAGAGAGAATTACATATCATTATATACAATGACTCTAAGATGGCTCTGAACGCTAAAGATGGAAAGGAGGGGAAGAGGAAGGAAACAACTATCAGAAGGAAAGGAGGTGTGCACAGGGAATGAGGCTATGGATTACGGACATAAGATGTTACAGAGGTTTACACATTCCTCTATATGAAATGTTAGTTGTTAGGAAATACTTATATATTTCTCGAAGAAGGAATTGTGGATCTCTCTTATGGAAGCTATGGAATTCTCTCTCTCACGGGAGATAATCATTCGCGGGGCGAGTGTGGTGCTTCTTTGCCGTTTAATTGGAAAAAGGTAGGAAGGGATAAAGCTGTGGGTTTTATTCGTTAACGAAAGATGATCACTCGCAGGGCGAATGTGATGCTTTCTCGGAGATTAATTGCATTATTGGATTATTGGATACGGTACGATTGAATGAAGGAACGGATTTCTCTCTTTCACGGGGATGATCACTTGCAGGGTGAGTGTGGTGCTATCTGGGAGATTAATTGGAGTGTTGGATTAATATGGAATATTTTAAGTAGAACATTGGATGAATATGGGATATTATTAAAGAAGATGAGATGAAGATAAATATTTTTAGAGGATTATTGGATCATTAAATTCTTGGGTTATGGTATTATTGGCTACTGGATCATTGGATTATTGAAATATTGTAGATTCAGTGGAATCTTGAATTCATATGGAATTTGGAGAATAAGCAGGATGAAATATAGTGGAATATATCTTAAATGATGTGAAAGTTTGATTAGCTTTTTTGTTGTTTTGGGAATGAATTTTAATGAGTCTTGCATGGAGCTATTTTTATCAATCGAGAATTTTTGTAATCAATATTTTTGTTGTAATCAATTTTGTCTCAATTTATGTAAAGGGGGAAGAGTGTTGGGAATGAGGCTATGGATTACGGACACAAGATGTTACAGAAGTTTACACATGCCTTTATATGGGATGTTAGTTGTTAGGAAATACACTGTGTAAACAAATATTCAGATCAAGATGGACTTCAGTCAGAGTAAGTTGGATATTGGATTTTAGGTATCTTTTGTATGTTATATCTTTTTCGTGTAATCTCTGAAATAGATTACTTAAGAAAATGGGAAGTCTCTCAACATATAGGACAAGAAGTAAGACATACTAGACTACTAGAAGACATAATACCTGAGAGGAGATAGGGGAAGGAGAGCCAAGAAGAGTTGATGGATAGGAAAGGTGTGATTTACAGGATTCTGTGTAAAGAATATTACACATGTTTATAGGTGAACAGAGAAAAAGTTAAAAGAGCATGAAAGCCATTTTCAAGCCATGTAAAGGACACGGGGCACGACATAAATTGATATGAAGTTAGTGTTAGGCCGTAAACAAAGGAAGTTAATCAGAAAACAGAAGGAGGCTAGGTTTATTGAAAAAGAACATGATGTCGTGAATTGGAACATTGGTCTCAAAATTGGTGAGTAGTAGAGCAATTGCTATTAATTTGTAATTCTTAACTTGAAATTGTAATTTGTAACTTCATCGTTGTTATGTACCAAGATTTGCTACCGGAGAGGGAGAGGAAAGTGGATTTGAGATTTTGTTTGTCTTTGGTATCTCAATGGTGATTGGCTATAAGGAGCCAATCGGCGTTCAAAGACATCTAATATATATAATGATATGTAACTTTTTCTTGTATTATAATGTGTCTGTTGAAGCCAAAAGTTTAGTTAATTGGCGAAACTGTTACATATAGATATTTTAGTAAAAATATTGTGCTTTGCTCAGATGCTGTATGTTATTTTTGTTTTGGATTACTAACGCAAAGCTAACATGAACAGATAGTTATAATTTAACAGTATATATGTCCCATAGAACAAGCGATGTGCTTTCTAATCTCTCAGTTCCAGTGTCCTAACATCGCTGTCCCAGTTGAGTAGAACACTAGTTAGCAAATTGTGGGGAAGTTTGAAGGTGAGTGAGTGAGTGGTGACGAGAATCAAATTGATTGATTGATTGATTGTATGAGAGAATCATGAAGACGTCAGTGGTGAGAATCAAAATGATAGGAGAAAATATAAGTTACACATTTCTAAGTCAAGGTTAAAAAAAAATAAAATAAAATAACGATGACGTAGTAAGTCAGCAGTTCTGGTGAAAATTCTTAAAATGACAATCAAAATCAATATGCATGTATATAGTAGATATCAATCCACAATATACGAAGTGTGGAAATCGCATCGAGTTCAGTAAAGAGGATGGTGATGTATCGAATCTTAGTTTAAAAGATAAAGACGGTTTAAGTGGCTACCTATATTAACATGAAAAAGAGTGCCATGAATTTATTTAATGTAATTTAATCAAAGAAATTGTAGGGAATTATATATGGAAACTATAACGATTTCATTGCATGTAGTCTTGGACATTTTCTCTGTTCTTCTTTCGTGTATTTTATATTTAGAATAAAATTGTGTGTTTATTTAAACTCAGGAATGCCTCTAAATAATTATTAGTGACGAAATTTTCAGTGGAACCCCACACTTTCGTCAGCTTCTGATTTTATTTATTAATTCAATTTTTATTTATTTATTATTTATTAATTTATATTTTTTATTTAATAATTTAGTTTTTTTGCATAAACGCACAATTTAATTTTAATCACATCTCAAGACTTCCATCATATAATGAAAAAAAAAAAAAAAAAAAACATTGACGGTACGGTTAACTTACCTGAAATATTCCAAAATCAAAATACATAAACCATAGCATGATAGATCATCTGTAACATACGAGTATAATAGATTCATATATGCTAATGTTCTTGTTTCGATTACTTATTGTGAGGTTGTGACTTCAATTGTATTGTGAAGAATTTCACCGATAACATGCTGAGAAAATTAAATAGTTAAAAACATTATATCCTAAGTTTTAATTAATAGTTATAATCATCATTCAGTTTAGCTCCGTTAGTAATTAAAATAAATTATGTGAAAGAGTGAAAGACGATAGAGTTATACTTGTAACTTGCTGTTGTAATTTATCAAAGCCGAGTACAAGGATGATGAAATATCTCGAAATATCTTAATACCCTGTATTCTTTTGCAGCATCATTCGATTGGGATGAGAATTCAACTGGAGGTCATCAAAGCCATCCATCGTTACTTCAGTATTCACCTAGTCTCTTAGATGATCCAGAATTGATAGCAGGCAAACATCGGACTCTGCTGACTTTTACTTCGTACATGGTATGTTTTCATCTAATGTTTCTTAGTAATTACAAAAATTTCAGAAGTTAGATTACGTCACTAATCAAAATCATGTATATATATTGAAATGTGCTTTTTTTAGAATCAATAATAGTCCGGGATTCACTGTAATGTGTTAAATGGCAAAATTGTTTAAACTTGCATTTTAACTGAACCTACTCTCTTGGTTCTTTTTGCTAAAGATGATAATTGCAGTAAAATGATGAAATTGTAGGGTAAGTGCACATTCTTCCTCCGGAGTTAGCTGCAAGCAAGGTTTCCGCCAGTATTTGGAAAATTTGGAAGAGAGGCTTTGGTTTACTTGGGAAGATGTAATTGTTTACGCAGGGGTCATTAACTTTTTGTTGAGATCCTTCGTGGCTAAGTGGTTACCGTATGACCTTTGGCATGGGAGATGCGAGTTCGATTTCCAGCGGGAGCTCATGTGGTTCAGATCCCACGTTAAACTGTAGGTCTCATGTAGACTAGCTGCTGAACAGGACGCTAAACTCAAAATCAGATCAAAATCAAATTTTTTGTTATAATTTGCGACGAGTCTTTGTAAAAATAGCTGTTCATGCTCAATGGTGCTATTCTAAATTTTAACAACCGGTTCTCTTTCTTTCTTTCTTTCTCTCTCTCTCTCTCTCTCTCTCTCTCTCTCTCTCTATATATATATATATATATATATATATATATATATATATATATATAGATAGATAGATAGATAGATAGATAGATAGATAGATAGATAGATAGATAGATAGATATAATTCTCTTAAGAAACAAACCATATAGACCAGTGTTTCTCAAAGTGTGGGTCGCGGACCGTTTTTTAAGTGGGTCGCGAGAAGTTTTTCCTTTTAATTTTGAAAATTTTTTGATGCAGAATCATATGTTGTAAAGTACAACAGAAAACGAAAATTGGAAGCGTTTGTTAATGAGGGGAAAACTCAGTGGTTATTCAGAGCCCTGACCTGTTATACAGTCAGTAGAGATGCTGGGTTAGGATGGGAAGAGAGTGGGTGAGCGGGGTAAGGCATTGGTTGGGAGCAGTGTTAGCTCTGTGTTACCTTTCTATGGCAACACTTAACCCTTTTTGCGCATGTGTACAATTTCATATGATACAGTTACTGAGAAAGAAATTTACATTGCACTTGCTCGATCGTCACCGACTGATATTCTCGTACCGACAGGGCCACTATATTCATAAATTTACATTACAATCTATTTTGAAAGGTAGATATTTACGATAGACGTAAAAGAAACCAACTAAATTTTTATGTATTAAATTTTAAGCGTGGAGTTTTACTTTGTAACATTCGTGGTCGCTCGGGGTGTTCATAACATCCGCCCAATAAATTACATGTTAATCACTCATACGAACTGTTATTGGACGAACTGGAATTAGATATATGATTTACAAAATTTAATTGCTTTGAAATAAACCACCATTAAGTAGAATGTCAATGTGTATTTTGATTAAAAGTAGGTGGGCCACAAAATACTTTTTACTATTTAATGTGGGTCGCAGTAACAGCAAGTTTGAGAACCACTGATGTAGACAAAAGCAATTTTTTACTGGATACCACAAGTGACTAGTAGAGATCTAAACAGTATCCTAATACAAGATGGTGTGGTGAAATTATGTGGCATTGCGAATATCTTGGAAACGAGTTGTCCAAGATATATTGTTGTCAAAAAGTATTGAAAAGACCTTCATCCAGCAATGGATCGGCAATGATCCCTGAGCATGATTCTGAATTCTTGCATCATTCTATATATATCACATGCGTACACGTGTGTATGTGTTTTTATGGTTTACATCTGGGTATAATAAACCGTTCTGCGAACTGAAAATATTTTAACAACCGGTTGTAACGAACCGGCTGAATAGCACCACTGCTCATCCCATCATGAGACCACTGGAATAAACCTTCCAGTCAAGTTTACGGAAGTTTAAATTTTAGATTTCGTCTCATGAGAATTGCCCTATATAGGGAATACATTTAAGTGTAAAAAGAAAAACATTGTTTTCCAGAATTAGACAACTATTTTTCAAAATGCTCATTTGAACTTCATGTTAGTAAATATGGTTTCATTAGAATACATTCAGCATGTAGAGATTAGAAATATCATGCGACAGATACAATTTTTATAATAAAGAGAATAATGAAAATTATGGAATCAATGTTATAAATAAAAATCTGCAATCATTCATTCCAGCTTTGGAATTAATATAAATAAAAATCTCATCATGTAAAGGCGCATATATTATTAACCTGTGTTGCAGTTTCGGCAATATATCGTTGTGTTCAGTGTAACGCAGGTTAACGATATGTTTGTTTTGATCAGATTTTTATTTTTATTTACGCAATAAAAATCATGATAGTGATTTTAACGGTAAAACAGTCTGAGAGGATTGAAGAGGTAATAACCTCGTAAGGAAATTGGGAAGTATCAAACAGAATAATTTTAATCCAGTAATTACATTTTTCGTTATATAATTATATGTCTTCTTCCCTTTTTCTTCCATTTAAGAGGAGCCGTGGTGGCTCAGTGGTAAAGTGTTCATCTCCTGTGCATGGGGTCCTTGGTTCGATCCCAGCTCGCGCCAAGTGAACTTTGTAGTTGAAAAATACCGCGGGCGTGGATTTTCTCGGGATTCTTCCGTTTCTTTGTTTCTTCATTTCTCATCATCACCGTCTCCTTTAGCCTACCGCCAAGTGAACTTTGTGGTGGACAAACACAGTGTACGTGGGATTTCTCGGGGTTCTCCCGTTTTCTCCCACTTTCTTCATTTCACCATTTCATTCATTTATCATTACCACCGTCTCCTTTAGCCTAACCGGCATAACCATGGGACGTAAAACTTAAGATTTCATTTCATTTTTTCCATTTAAGACTCTTTACTAAGCTTATCCTCACTTTTCTGAATTTAGTGAAAACAATGAAAAACATCACATATTTAGAAAATGAGCCAGATAATGTCTCTAAAATGTTATCTCAGGAACTAATAATTGTTTTCAAGTCTTTTCGTATGGTGTATAAATTTCTGTGCTCAATAATTATGACAATTATAGCCATATACAGAGTTATTCAAAAAGCGCGCCTGTTTTGTTACATCAATTATGAACTTTATTTTTTCAAAACACAGTAACAAAATTCATAAACATGTTCATCACACACTCCGATTTCAGGTATGGTGAATGACGTAGGGCATATGATTTCCTCTACTGCGCTGGCATACAATAACTCCGTTCGTGAAATTCGCTATGACTGCCTGACTACAACCACAACCACACTGTCATGAAGCACCGCAATGTTTTGCTCAGAACGTCCACTACGACGACGCCCAGGACTTTTAACTTTCATTGTTGAAGCCGTTTCAATTAACTTTTTCATAAGTCTGCGAATCTCCATTCTGATAAAAAGTTTTCACGATTAGCACACGTTGCGCTATAATAAAGTTCTCCATGGCTAGACAAAGATTGAAGAAAAGCGAGAAATTCAGACTAAGGCGACAATCAGAATGTTTTTGTGTAGAACAACAATACAAAACAATGTCGGCAACGAGAAATAAAAATTTGCCAGACGATCTAAAACTGGGGCGCTTTTGAATAACCCTTTATATGCGCATACAAATTTCAGGTCTATAAGAAATAGTTAATTTTTTATGTATATTATATCCATTTATTTTTTGTACCATTTTGTGCTTTTATTCTTCAAAAACCGACGTTGTTATAATTAGAGAGCGGATTTTAAGGTGCAGCACCTTTTCTAAAAAGGTAGTTGTTATAGCAACCAAAGTTCAAAATATGTATTTCCGCGCATAAAACGAACTGAAATGAACGTACTTTGTTGCATCTTTTTAGTGAATGTTGCACCTTTTTTGCTAGATTCGTAAAATTTCCCTTTTTCTTACTTCTTTTAGTCTTCAGAACCTTTATTGTCCCTTTCTCTCTCTTTTTTTAAAATTGGACAGAACAGTGTGTTTTATTTTCAATCAAGTTTACACATAAGATTCCACAAATTTAGACGCAATCTTGACGGATTTGCTAGGGATAAATTTAAACTGAATTTGTGAAACAATCCGGATATGAAAAGGTTTGCAACGTCAACTGAACTTCCTGTCCATGCACTTACAAGATATGTATCACTTGGTTTCTGTTGTTGTCGAGCGAAGTTTCTCCACATAAGGAGCTCCAAGCGACAGAAACTAACATTTGAAAATACAGAAATGTTGTGCATAATCAAGTATAACCAGTTCCTGAAGACCCAGTAGTATGTGACGGTTTCTCAAGCCACAATATTGCTAAATTAAAGTTTTCTTTTTTAAAATACCGAGTTGATTTTAACCACAATTTTATTACAAGAATGTTGAATGTTGTACAAGTTTGGGATTAAATAAAACTATTTTGCAATTTATATCCAATGTTTAAAGTCAAGATTTTAACAATATTTGCTGGTGTAATTAATAAAGAATGTTCATGTAACTGTATACTATACCACTCAATAACGATATCCTGTTAGCACTTTTTTTTTTCACCTTTTTGAATGATTTTTCAGCCCCTTTTATTCCCTTTTTCCTACCAAATTTTTGCACCTTAAAATCCGGTCCCTAGTTATAATTATAGTAACAATAATAATAATAATAATAATAATAATAATAATAATAATAATAATAATAATAATAATAATAATACCGCAGCCTTAACAATAATATAACAAATAAAAAGATAACCAACGTGTCTTCATCGATTTTGTAATCTTATTTTCCGTTGCTTTGCGTAGTCATCTTGTAGCGCATTCATGTCTAATCCTATGTCAATATAAATTATATTGTATTTTTTTTTCGCAGACTTCTGTGATAGACTATGTTAGGCCGTCTGATCTTAAAAAAGAACTGAATGACAAATTCAAAGAGAAGTTCCCTCATATACAATTGACACTGAGTAAATTGAGGAGGTAAGTAATTCTGTTAAAAGTTCAGCTTGTGTTGCTGTATGGTATACTTCCTAATATTTTTACCAAGTTACTAAGCAAGATGATTATGTTCATCTGTGCCATACATCTGAAACATTCAATATCTTATTTTCAATATTTCATTGTATCATTAAATACATCTAAGATGAAATGAAACGCAAAATTGAGTTTTCTATCCAGACGATTAAAACCATGCTTCTTTAAGTAAAAAACGTTTTATCTAAAATGTTGAGAACTAGTAAAAGCTAAAGTCTTATCAATGAATAATCATAGAGAACGCCAGGTAAATAGGAGTTTACATATACACGGTGTAACTTATTTAATGTAACAAACATCCGGAGATGATTCCTGACACTGAGATAAACAAAAAAAGGTACTATGAACATAGCGTATTGGGCAATTGACAGGGTTAAAGAGGAGCCGCCGAAAGCGTGGCAACAGTAAGTTTGAAGCGGTAGATATCGACGTGTAGAGAGGGACAAACGTACGTTCGTTGGGCACATCACAGCAAATATTCAAAGTGTCCGCAATAGACCAATGCATCCATGCATGACAGCGCCGGATCCAGATTGGCGAACCCATTCGAGGATACCTGGGTCATGGCAAACAGTTATACTGGTGTTATGGGTACACTGTTCCAAGTCGACATCGTTGACAAGAGTAGCATACACTACATTTTTCTTGTGTCTCTACAGATAAAAATCCAATGGATTCAGGTCCGGAGACCGAGTAGACCAATGCACTGGACCATCACCTCCGATCCAACGTCTTGGGAAGTTGTTGTTCTAACACAGAAGGACATTCACACTGAAGATCTCGAGAGTCCCATCATGTGTGTGCCATATGTTGCGGCGAATAGCTAGGGGAACATTTTCTAGTAATTCGGACCAGTGTATCCTGCTGAAAGGTCAAATACTGTGCTCCATTCAGTCTTCGGGGTAAAATGTATCTGCCGATCAGTTGATCATAGACAGTACCACACCGTATATTGATTCCGAATTGGTGTTGTTGATGAGTGGCAACCGTACCAAGGGGATGTGCATCTACCCATGTGTGTGTTATACATGTTGACGATACCATCCCTTACAAACTTGACCTCGTCAGTGACTGATGTCTGAAATAGCATGATGGTAGTGGTCTATTGAATGAACCACTGGCAGAATGCTTCACGGGCTTGGAAATCCGCTTCTATCAATCCTGTGTACCCTTTGCAGGTGATATAGGTATAAAGCATTTTCATATAAAGCACGCCACACAGTCATGTAACTATCATAACATACATTTCATGGCTAAGTTCCCTCGTACTCGTACGTGGCTCATTGTCCACAGCTTCTAACACACGTTTGTCCATAACAGCTATTCATACACGATGGGGTTGACCAGCATTCACGGGGCAGGTAGTACGATCCCTGTTTCACTCAGCGCCGATAAATTGCTGCAAACATCCTATGTGATGGTTGGTGACTGTTAGGAAAATTTTCGTAACAATCGTGCTGCTTCACGTCCATTGCCATCTGCACGACTATACATGAATAGCATGTCAACCTGTTCGGGGTTTGAATAACGCACCATGTTTTAGTCGAGCACTACCACTTGTCCTATTCAACACTCGCAGCACAATGACCACACTCTTCTATTCTAGCGTCACATGTGTGTGTGAACCGAGCAACTACGTATTGAACATCAGCTCCACTTCTAGACTTTCTAGATTGCCATCTCTAAGGTTATTGGTTTTCGATATCCACCGTTTCGAACCCACGCTTTTGGCTTTCGCTAACTCTGCCAATATGTCCAATATGCTATATGTTCATAGGATTGTTTTCTTCTTACCGCGGTGTCAGGAATCACCTTCCGACGTTCGTTACATTCATTAAGTTACACCAAGTAGATATGAATTTCACTGCAATTGGCTGAAAGAGAGAAACAAATTGACTAACAACTGAATTCTTTTATATTTGCAATGAATTGTTAGAATGGCATTCACCTTTCACATGCGTAAGATTGAGTGAGGTAATGATCTAATGCTTCTTTAAAAGTTAAAAGAACAATGATTTAACAGATATGGATTTTTGTGATGAGAGTGACTGTTGTTACTTCAAAATAATATCCTTGATTAATATTATATTTGAACAAAAAAATTCAGTTAATTATTATTTTGGGCTAATCATTCAATGTACTTTTTCTTTGCTAGTGTGATTATAAACTTTATCAAGCTTTTTATTAATTCGGTATCAGTTTCATAGTAACATGTGGCATGGTCACCGTACAGCGTCAGTTTTTAATTCACTGAAAATTCGTTTTGGTCGATCTTCGTGGAAACTACGCATGAGGATTTACATAATTTTGTTCAGCTGTATAGATATCTATCAATTAGCACATGTCTCAACATTGGACATTCATTTTCGTTAAACGTTAATAATATCGTGTGTAGTTCTTGTTTTTCCTTTGTCTGAAACATCATGCTTAATTTCCTTCTTTTATTATTATTGCAGTATCAAGCGCGAGATGAGGAAGATTGCCAGACAAGAATGTGATATTGATTTGTTAACAGTGGCTCAAGCGTATGTTTATTTTGAGAAATTAATTTTAAGAAACTTAATCAACAAGCAGAACCGAAAGCTATGTGCTGGTGCTTGCTTATTGTTATCTGCGAAGTTGAATGATGTCAAAGGAGATGTGTTAAAAACCCTTATAGAGGTAAGAAATTAATAACATCAATGATTTACAGAGTAATATAAAATGTAGCTGGGTATATTTTTAAAACTGCAGTATTAATAATAATGTCAGATGTTTGAAGATCAGTGTTAAACGAATGATTTCTTAATATTTCAGTTATTACTAGTCACAGGGTGTCTATCGGTCACGAAAGTCACGAATGTCACGAAAAAGTCACGAAATTAGAAAACGGTCATGAAAGTCACGAAAGAGTCACGAAATTTAGCTTTTGGGTCACGATTTTTTTTAACTGCAAATGTAAGTACAGATTAGAAAATTTTGTTTTATAAAACATCAAAATTCAACACCAAAAATATCTATGGTCGGCTTTAGACGCTACCATATCGCAAGCAAAGTACATTTGTATCGCATGGATGAAAATTCGGTCTAATTCGCACCCAAATTCCTCTTGAAAATGTTAGGAAATTTTATGATTTGGTAAAGAAAAGGTCACGAAAAAGTCACGAAATTTCATTGTGGAATTTTAGTAGACACCTTGAGTCAGTACTAGTGCATTGTTTTTCAGAATGTTAGTACAAAATGTGTTACCTAATGAAGAATGGATGTATAATGTTAATACTTTGCTGTAACAGAAAACAAGTAAGTTTTATTCGTGTAATGAAAAGGCAATAGACTTGTGAACCATGTGGAACCAATATCGAATGTTAGATCTCATACTCGGGGCCCCTGACATAGCTTTTCCCCTTCTAAACAATATAAGATTCTGATTGTTACCTCTCTTTCTTACTTTACTCTTAACTGGAAGAATTGTAGAGAGTGGAGCAGGAAGTGGACGAACAGTCTATTCTCCTCTTTCTCTAGCTATTGCCCATGTCGGTGCCTCAGTTGACCTTTCTATTTTGTCTCTCCACCTAGCGAATGCTTCCTCAATTTTAGGTACAGTAAACTTCATTACAACTATTATTAATATACGAACTCCAGTAATTTTAGAACAAATATGATTATTTGTTTGATCAATAGTTATTACTGCCAACCTTCTTCTGCTATCACTTCCTGTCCTAGCAGGAGCTATCACAATACTCTTAACTGATCGAAATCTTAACACTTCCTTCTTTGTCCCATCTGATGATTTAGGCCCTATTCTATATCAACACTTACTTTGATTTTTTGGACACCCTGGAGTTTATATTTTAATTCTTTCGGAATGCAATATAATTTCCGATATTTTAACTCAAGAAAATGGTGAAAAAAAGAAACCTTTGGGGTATTAGAAATAATTTATGCAATACTAGCAATTGGATTTCTAGGATTCATTGTATGGGCCCACGGGAGTAGCGGGCATCTGTACCAACTGGAATTAAAGAGTTTTAAATGAATTGCTGCATTACATGGTGTACAAATAACTTACTTCTCCTCAATCTTATGATGGCATTTATTTTGGATCTCTAAATCTACAATCTTGTATTAAAAATATTCCACTATCGTGCCGTATCGTTTTTGCTCTGATGTGAAAACAAAAGTAAAGTCAAGTCCGAAATATGTATCATTTCCGGTTTCAGTAGAGAAAAATGAGCTAAAATGAAACACGTTCTTCGAACGCTGAATCCATTTTTTAAATCTCACTATCTCTTACCGTTTCCGCTATTTCTTACCACTCTTGCTCTATGGGGATCCATCAGCTTTCAGTAAAAGTCCATACGTAATATCATTCGTTGTCTCTTACAAACAAAATCTATATGAAAAAAACAAAGTTCCACGCCATGTATTACCGCTCTTTATCTATAGGAATCATCATTGAAACCGAAATCGGTACTATATTTCCAAAACTTCCAATTTTAATAGAGAGATAAAGGAGTAAATGGAACTTATTCTTGGGGTGTTGAATCCTTATATATACAGGATGTTTCAAAACAACACCGACGACGTTTGGGAGATAATTCCTGACATCAAGATAAGTCAAAAAGTATAGACCAACCTGGCTGCAGAAATCCGACATTTCGGAGTTATAGGCTGACGAAAACATGAAAAAAATAACTTTAAAGATCCAATACTATGGGACCTACCGTAATCGGGTCAAGACTTCACCTAGGAACTAATATGTGCGCTATCCAAATATCCATGTTTCAGAATCCTGCGGTACTCATACAACAATATTTATAGAGGGAGTTCGGCTACGGGCATATAATTTGAAGTACTTACCAACTATCTATATATATAAAAGAGAACGCACAAAATCCTTTGTCCGCTCATCACGCTAATACGGCTGAACCGATTTCTTTCATTTTTGGGGGGTTGTTAGGATTTGGACCCTAGATGGTTTTTATCATATCACTTTAATTTTCAATTACCAGTGTCTTGAGATAATTGACCAATCAGGTGTAAATACGTACAAAAAATCCTTTGTCCGCTCATCACGCTAATACGGCTGAACCGATTTCTTTCATTTTTGGGGGGTTGTTAGGATGTGGACCCTAGATGGTTTTTATCATATCACTTTAATTTTCAATTACCAGTGTCTTGAGATAATTGACCATTCAGGTGTCCATACGTAGAAATCCTTTGTTATTAGTTCATCATAGGTATAAAAATAAACGTATTTATATGCAACCCGCATGACCCTGTGACTCGGCGGGTTAACATAACTAACAGGCGCTATAAATCACTTGAAAGCGAAAAAGTAAAAATTATCTAAGTAACAAAGTTTATTGCGTTCCGGGGTGACCGCAGCGAAGCGGGGTGAACGCTGCTAGTCTCTTGTAAAAATTGTTGCAGAAGTACCGCAGGATTCTGAAACATGGACATTTGCATAGGGTATATATTAGTTTCTAGGTGAAGTCTTTTGACCCGATTACGCTAGGTCCCATAGTATTGAATCTATGGACCTTTAAAGTTTATTTTTTCATGTTTTTTGGCAGCCTATAACTCCGAAATAATGAATTTCCGCACCCAGGGTTGGTCTATACTTTGTCTTATCTTGATGTCAAGAATCACCTCCCAAACGTTGTCGGTGTTGTTTTGAATCTCCCTATATATGATGTATATGTATAAACGCTTCTCTCTATTGCCGTTTTTGATCTCTAGTGATCTATGTGAAACCCAAAAGGTATATTTCTACTACTTCCGGTTTGAATAGGGGTTAACAGGGGAGATGAAACCTTCTCGCTCTCTTACCGTTTTTGTTCTGATACCTGTCGACAAATAGACGGACGGACGGATGGATGGATGGACAGATTAGTTTTATAAGACTTCCCATATTAGTTGATTGGAAGTCAAAATGGATGGATTTTTATTGCTACTTGTTATTTAGCACAGCCATTTAAGAATAGTTTTAATTCACGTTTAACATTCTAAAAGCATTAAAGCTATCTTATTTGGCTACTCATGCGTATTGATAATCGTCAGAATTCTATTGCTTTATCTTATTCCCCTACTAATGGGCGTTGATAATCATTAGAATTCCATTGCCCTAGCTTATTCGGCCATACAAAAGCGCTGATAATCGTTAAAATTTCATTACCCTCATAAATCTGTTATTTAGTCAAGCTGACATTCATTATTCCTCTCGTAGGCACTCCAGATGACCATGCATACACTTCATGTCGATTTTTTGAGCTACAGTTTCCGGCTGTTTAAGTTGTAATTATTAAAAATATAAATTTCATACATGTGTTCGAAACTAATAGTATAAAACTATTAAAACAAATCTTGTTTTTTACCTTGTATATTGTCCACTAATGTTACTCTTAATATTATAAACTATTTGTTTACAGAGAACTGAAGGAGTGTTTCGTCTTAACCGCAAAGATCTTCTTACGTCAGAGTTTGCGGTACTGGTGGCACTTGAATTTGGTCTGCACTTACCAACATGGGAAGTATTTCCACATTACCAGAGATTGTTGTATGAGTCCTGACACATGCTGTTCAATTGCACCTCGAACAAGTCGAGAAATACCCCTTGCGAGGAATGGAAACTTCAAGATGCTGAACAATTTCATGAGAAGCCAGCGGGCAGAAGTGTCGCATAAGCATGAAGAAACTATAACTTATTTTTGGTCAAATCTTAGCCCCAGATTTTATGTTTGATAGATGCCATTTTAGTTTCATTAACATATTGTATATTATTTGCTGACATTATTGTAAATTGTTGTGCTTGGTTAAGAAACCTGCGTAAAAAATACAGTGAAAAAGTGTTGAATTATAGACATGTATTTTTTTTTTTCATTTTTTGATGAGTGTGTCATGATTTCATGTATTTCACTTACATATAAAATTGTTATTTAAATCTGCCCAGAAATTTCCGAAACTTCGAGAGCTACGTAACTTCTGTGTACCTAGATATGTGTAAAGAAACATACTTAAGAAACAGTACATGTGTGGTCGAACATGTAGACATGTTATTAAATACAAGTATATGTGTACAAAAGCATGAGAACAAGTTAAGCATAAAGTTTTTATGTATCAGTACGCTATAAAATAAGTTAATTTAAATAGATGATGCTATATTACCAGGGTTCTCACCAACCTGGAAAAATCTGGAGAACTTGAAAAAGTCGAGGAATTTTAAATACGATTTTTTACTTTTCACAACCTATTTCTCTTTTCGCCGTACCCATCTATTTGGCAGAGGACATTTTATAAAATAAGTTACTTTGTTTTGTAAAATACACACATACCTTCATACTCACTATATACATGCATAGTAGATGAGGAACCCCTGGTCGGGCGCTTATTTTTTACATTATATATATATACCTGAAAATTTGTAAATCATAACTTAGAAAAGTCAGGAAATTCGTGCTCGCCAAATCAGTTGGAACCCTGATTACTATAAGGCTTAAAAGTATATTGTTATTACTTGTGCAGATAATTTTCGTGCTATTTGTAGTCAGTTGGTTATACCTTTTATCTTGCATGATTTTTTTTTTTTGTATGATTGTACTATTTTTAGCTCACCACATATGTACCGTTTTTATTATCTTTTAAAACTTAATTTAAATGTCCAATTCTCTGGAATTAAGTACTGCGCTGACAGTTGAAGCGTATGTTAATTTGACTCTACTACTGTATATTAAAAAAAAATGTTTATTTTTATAACTTTTCCGGTGCATACTCAGATTCTTATTAATTTGTTAACATAACAAATTCTGAAGTCAAAGCTGTCCCAATATTTTCGTTTTTTTAACCAATTATTTGGAATAGCAGTATAATTTCAGTAAAGAAGGGGCGAATCTGTCGTATCAACATGGTTGTGAACAACTTTGCTATTTGAATATACAATAACGGATTGTTACAAATCATCAGTTACGAAGTTCCGTAAGAAATAGTATGAATTTTTCAGATGTCTTCGTGTGTTAAAATTTGTTGTCACTTCTTGCGTAAGTTACAAGTGAATACTAACTTTTACAAGTAACTTTGTTCACGAACATTTTTGTACGGGAGTTTTGCTAGATTAATATTCAATTTGCTATATAAACAGTTGTTCTTTACAAAATGTGTTTCTTCATGTATCAGATATTCCGTCTAGTTGTAATATACTTGTATGGGTATTTTAGAAAGTATTAAATTCAAGTCAAATTTCTTAAGCTTGTCTTGTTAAAAGAAATCGTAATTATCAAGTTTAAAAAAGTGTTTCCTCCTCCTAAAAATATGATAAAAGAACCTCACAAAACTGTAAAGAGAGAACTCTAATGAGTAATGACTGACATAATAATGCCATATAACTGAGCTTATATTAGCGTAATTTGTTTTTCCTTGAACTGTATTATGTTTTAATGGTTATTCCGTGCCAAATTAAACACCATTTCATGTAACTTGACATAATGTTATAATTGCTATTTCGTTGTAGGTGTGATTACTGTTATTAGATCTTGTAATATGTCTTTGTATATTGTTAACTCATTTTGTGCAGAAGACATAATGTAATGTATGCTATCACATAAAAATGTAAGGGACATTTGTTTTAACGTGTTTGTTTGACATAACAGTGACAATCGTATAATTTTCAGTTTCCGAGATAAATTATTGAACAATGTAAGATTATTGAGCAATGTAATGAAGAGACATGATGTTCAATAATAATTGTTCATTACCATAAAATCTCTGTGGTATATTATAGCTTTCGCTTTTCGGTGTCATTCTCAAATTTAGGCGTGTTTGTATGCAATATTATAAATTGGTGTTAACACTATAAGATATATTGATAAATACATGTTGACACATGATAAACAGATGCTCCTTTCCGTTTATAATTTATTTCATTTTCTGAGTAGTTTTCCTCCCCTTATTATGATCATTTATTTGTACTGATTACACTAATGCACGTTAATGTATTGTGATGTTACATTAATCCTTTTGCAGTTATAATACAGTTCTTATTAATGGTTTATATTTTCAGTTAAATTTTCAAAAAAAAAAAAACTAAAACATAAAGCAGCAAACAGAACCTGGTATAAGAACTTAGGTTATTTATTTGTTTTAAATCAGTTATAAATTCCAGGAATAGACTTTACACTTTGAAATCTTGTATCGTAAAGTTGTTACTAAATTAATAATATTTGTATAAATAAAAGGTGTGAACTCCTTTTATAAATTTGAAAATAATTAGAAAACCTGTGTAAATTTACCTATGCAGTTATAAGATATACATGCATAAAATAATTTTCTTGTTCTTAGCATGCTAACTTTGCAGGTAGTTTATACATATTAAAAATATTTGAAGTATAAATTGAAGGAAGCAAGAAACAATGTTATGAACGAAAATTCAATTAGTTTTTTTAATGAATCGATCCTAGTGATAACACTTTTGAGATTATACCCAATATTATTGGATATTTTCCGATTGACAAAAGTTCTTTCGATACAATTCCAAATTATTATTTAAAATTTGAATCTGATGTAACTGTTTATTCACATTACTTCGAAAATTTTGTTTATTTGGTTTTGTGTGGAGGATCTACGAAAAACGCTTTGAAAATCATCTTATATTTGCACTTAACAACTTATGTACTTGTGTAAATCCAAGTAGTTAAAAATCGGTAGTTATCAGCGATTGCTTTTTAAATATGTAATTTCGTGTTCGCTGCTAAGTAGGAGCTCAAATATCCATTACATAGTCCCGAAACCAAACCACTCAAATTCTAGACAAAGAATATGGTTAGCAACTTAATACTTACATTTATCCGTAAGTCGAATAAGACTACTAGTAAGAAATCTGTAGTGGTAGTAATATCTTCAGATAGACAAAGTCGATCACATTATTGTTTACCAGTGAATTTACTGTTGCTGCTTTAAGAGTACAGATACAATTGATATATCGGTGTACCGATATATAATTTCTCGAGTATTCTCTCACGTTCGTACTACCATTGATACGTATAGAGATGCTATATAGAAAATAACGAACTCAGGCTGTTCCTTTTGGCTCTTTGCGAAGCTTACCGCCATTTTTTAAAATTTACTAAATAGCTTAAAAGAATGTAGAACATAGAAAATTTAGAGTGAGCCAAATAGTATCTGGAAATTCTCATTACATCAGGGGTAAAATTGAGGAGGAACGCGGGGGCACGTCTTTACTTCACTTCCAAAATGTATCTATGGCGTCCCCTCCACTTCGCAAAAAGTTACAATGGGCAAAAAATAGGCACAGGGGATAGCGTCCCCCTACCTTTCTATATCCACTTTTACCCCTGCATTACAGGAGCTAATAATTGTTTTCAAAAAGTTTCATGTATAGGTATTTTAGAAATTTGGGTGTCCAGTAATTATGACGTCATACTGCGCACCCAAATTTCTGATCTATAAGAAAAGGTTTGGAAACTTTTTTTTTTTTAAATAGTAATTTGCGGATATTATCTGGCTTACTTTCTATATTTTCTATATCTTTCATTGTGTTTACCTTATTCACAAAAATTCAGAAATGTGGGCGTGAGCGAAGCGAAAAATCTTTAAGAGGAGATAAAAAGAATCGGCCAATCATTCATTTAGTAGCTAAGGATTTGCAAAGATACTCTCAACGAGAGTTTGAAAAAAAATCTAAAACTTAAAAATTAACAAGGTTAAACTCAAACAGAGAGTAATAATATCCGTAGAACCTATTGATACCAGTGCTTTTCGGAAAATTTATCTGTTCCTTTCCAAGTTACTTGACGGAATGTAAGTACAGCATCTAATGTGGTTTCGACGCACTTCTTAAGATTGAATTTCATGTTAAACTATTTCAGTAATTACTTTTACAATGAACATCACCTGCCAAGCATAATGTCAAACAGAAATTACAGTTAAATTAATTTTGATGTATATGTTTATTCTATGTAAGACCACGGTAATCGAACGTTCTTGTAAAGATGTTAATTTAAATTAACAATGAAACGATTTAATTTTTTTCTTAATTGTTAATCGTAGTTCTTAGAAGGTCAGATATTGTGCATTGTAGCTTATAACACCATCTACCTGTAGTTCCACAAAGCTTCAGTTATGTAAATCGTTCATTTGGTTTCCTTGAAGATCAATTCATATATACGAACTCTGTCGATAAAAATATGTCTACCGTTGATTCAAAAAATTGATTTTGATGATCTGATTCAGTTAGTAAGACTTGAGAAAGAATTGAGTTCTAAGTACAGTAAATGAAGTAATTAGTTTTTAAGTCTATTAGCACAAATAGAATATGTTTATAAAGTGTGTATTTGATTATTTTTTATTTGATGTATGTAACACTGTATATTACTAGATTAAGTCAAGTATTGCATTAGTTTGTTCAGCATTGTAATACGTCTTCAATGCTTACTGTGAACGTACGAATCGTAGTAATTGTTTTATTTTAGCATTAAGTAGACTTGGAGCTTCTTCCGTTTTGTGTAATACTAGATTAAGTCGTCCATAATTAATGTTTAAGAATGCGTTCCACACAGTTGCATTAAACACGTAACCTTATTATTTTTAACATTGACATAATGTTGAATTTTGTGTGTTTGTGATTATGTGTGTAGTTGTATAAACTTGTAAACAAACAAATGTAAGTACCTGGTTAATTTTGTTTTGTGTGTTTTTGTTTTGTTATATCTCAAAACAGGTTCCTTTTTTTCAGTTGTTATTCATTGTAGTTTTATTTTATATTTCTTTTAATTTCGTGCAGTTTTTTGTTTGTTTGTTTTGTTGTAAGGTTAGCGTGTTTAGAGAATCCTAGTTCCTCGATACTTTTTTACACATGTATGTGTATTATAAAATGTAGAAACAGTAAGTATTGTGTATATATATTTTTTGCACATTTTCATTTATTGAGGGAAAGAAAAACCTGTAGACTTAGAGTTTGGTAAAGTAGCGTCAAGAAATACGCACCAACGAACTTGTTTCATTGACACTGCTACCAATATGCAACATATTAGAAAGATCCTACACACAAAATGTGTGAATTAATTTCTCGTTGCAAAATTTTAGCATAATATTACCGGACTGTTTCTTTTTGCTATTTCAAGGTAAAATAAGCTAACCGTACTGATTAAGTCATGTTTAGAGATAACGTATTGTATATTCTCACTTGCTTTTATAAGGTAATTATTTAACATTTACTCACTTGCTTTTATAAGGTAATTATTTAACATTTACCTTACACAATCCTATCTTACTGTATTTTTAAGATATCTCACCAATTTGTTATGGTAGAAACTTTCCAAATAAATATGGTTCCAGTAGCGTATTTCCAGAAATGACGCGGTACAGTACTATGGAATTTTTTCCGTAGTAATTTAGTGTCAAGACTGAACTGCTTTCTTGCGAAGTAATTCTTCCAGTGTCTTATATTAAGTATTCGATTGAGATGTCAACTGTTTTTATTGTAGAAATGTAAATTGTGTAAGTTGACCAATTAAGACTTTTAAAGGAATATAATTCCAAATGTCTATTGTTTAGTTTTAGTGTAATATCGAATAATGTGTTGCCGTAGTGTTTTTCAAAAGTGAATCATCATCAGAAGCAGAATACGTTAATGACTTCCACAGGGTTTAGTAGTTTCTTCTGCAGATGAAAATACAATATTTTTCTGTTTAAATGAAATTAGTTACAAATTTATTCTGAAGTCGTTTTAGAAATGTGTTTCTATCAATTTCTAAAATTACTAAATTTAAGCACAGCTATTTTAATTGAAGAAAGGAATTTAAAATATTTTCTATGGTACTCGAGAGTTAAATTTCCTTTACAAATCCCCACTATCTTCCCGATAAAATGGAGACTTATTCATCTGTTAATTAAAAGAATACTGGTAATAATAATAATTATTATTATTAAAACACTTCTTTCGATATCGTCACAATCATATGCCCGAAGTCTTCACAATCAACCAAGTATATTGTGTATAGCCAACAATTAAATAATTTTCACAGTGAGGCACAGAGTTCTCATACGATGAAACGCGTATATGTTATAGAAGTGAAAATATGGGAGTGTATCTTATAAATGATTAAGGAACATAGACGTAATAACCACGAACAACTTACATTTTCGTGTAATCATGGAGAAACACTACGTCTGTTTTGGAAGAAAATATTAGAAATTTTGTCATTTATGTACTGAAACTTTTATTAAGCAACCATCTCTAGTTGCACTAAAATCACGTCGTTTGAATTATCGGTCGTTTAATAGAGCATTTTCTGTTCTTTGTTTTGGATATAAAGTATCATTACTAAAGATACAAAATTGTATGCTGCGAACGAATGAATGAATGTGGATACGAATATGGGTACGAACTCTTTGAAAAGAGATTTCATGTTGAAGGTTGAACAACCACCCTTGGGATTGACTGTTTACATATAATAATAATAATAATAATAATAATAATAATAATAATAATAATAATAATAATAATAATAATAATAATAATAATAATAATAATAATAATAATTGTAATCTGCCGCTTTGGTAGAATTTTCTGAAATAATTACATTTTCAAGTGAGTCTACAAACATTTGAAATATTTCCTGAATACACGCTTTCTCATCAGTTTGGGGTGTACTAATGCGGGAGATCCCCCTCCCCGTAGAAAAAGCATCATAACTCGACACATATTTGTACATTGATAATAAAACTGTACTTGTTTAGAAGAGAAATGACTGATGTAGCCTGAAGATTTGATCTTACATTTCATTTGTACTCATTTTCTTATAAAAACAATATTTTTGTAATATTGGATCCCGCCAAACGTTGGACCTCTTCCATCAAAAATATTTAAGTGCGCGCCTGATCACAGCTCATAAAATTGCAATTAGTCTACAGTTTTCATTGCCTTCGACCATAAAATTGAGTAAATTTGAGTTGATTTCTCGTCACTATTCTCATCATCGTAATCTGACTGTTTTCTGAGGGCAAGGAAGAAAATTGTAGTACAAAATTACGATTCAATTTATTGATTTTTAGGAGATACTAGCAGCGTTCACCCCGCTTCGCTGCGGTCACCCCGGAACGCAATAAACTTTGTTACTTAGATAATTTTTACTTTTTCGCTTTCAAGTGATATGATAAAAACCATAGAAGATTGCAGTAAATGTTAACATTATATCGCCTGTCATTTATGTTAACCCGCCCCGCTTCGCTGCGGTCACCCCGGAACGCAATAAACTTTGTTACTTAGATAATTTTTACTTTTTCGCTTTCAAGTGATATGATAAAAACCATAGAAGATTGCAGTAAATGTTAACATTATAGCGCCTGTCATTTATGTTAACCCGCCCCGCTTCGCTGCGGTCATCCCGGAACGCAATAAACTTTGTTACTTAGATAATTTTTACTTTTTCGCTTTCAAGTGATTTATAGCGCCTGTCAGTTATGTTAACCCGCCGAGTCACAGGGTCATGCGGGTTGCATATAAATACGTTTATTTTTATACCTATGATGAACTAATAACAAAGGATTTGTACGTATGGACACCTGAATGGTCAATTATCTCAAGACACTGGTAATTGAAAATTAAAGTGATATGATAAAAACCATCTAGGGTCCAAATCCTAACAACCCCCCAAAAATGAAAGAAATCGGTTCAGCCGTATTAGCGTGATGAGCGGACAAAGGATTTTGTGCGTTCTCTTTTATATATATAGATAGATAACTCCCACATAGAATATCGAATAACGATATCTGCGTTTGGTTATTTCAATCCAGTTTACAAACAGCACTTATACTCGAATTCATTTTAAT
The DNA here is from genome assembly GCF_964235325.1 of Thermobia domestica. Lineage (NCBI taxonomy): Eukaryota > Metazoa > Arthropoda > Insecta > Zygentoma > Lepismatidae > Thermobia > Thermobia domestica. The sequence continues at coordinate 66,631,521 of NC_137455.1, forward strand.
GCTTTAGTTTGAGAATTTCATTCGAATTTTAGACTTCATTTTTTTTTCTATCTTATTATAAGACATTTCACATTTAGAGTTAGTGAGATGCCGTTCTTCCGACATACACATGTCACACAACTATAGTCAGTTTTAATGTTCCTGCGTGAATTGGCTTGACCCAGAAAAGAAAGCACTCCTAGTATAAAGCGGGCAGGCGAATCTCTTAACTACTTATTTTGATTCTATGGAATACTTGCGAATGTTTGTTTCGTAAATAAAACCAAGAAGTAATTGTTTAAAGAGAGGGTACATATGCCTTTCTCTATTCCCAGTGGTTGAGGTTAGGGGTGGTAGTTGAGAGAACTTTCTGTATTCGTTTTCACGTGTGTGCAACACACTTGAATATACCTATTGGTTTGGTGGAAATCAGATCTTAGTTTTCTGCCTTCTGGCTTATAATCCCAGAGGTACGGCGAGTTTTGTTTTCGCTATTCTCTTTAAGGTCAGAATAATCTGACAATTTCTGGTAGTTATTGTCTAGAGTTTTGTAGATTTTTGAATGAAGATTTACCTTCTGAAGACAAACAACTCGAATACATTTTAAATTATTTCCCCTTCGTACAATACCTGTGTGTATAAAATAATGTCGGGAATAATAAACCAAAACTAGCTTATAATTTAAAATAGGGTAACTTTATAAGATGAGAAAAAAGAACGTTGTTCATCTTATGCTGGTGTTGTTTAAATAGACACATTAGGAAATAAAAAGTAGAAACGAGAGGCTTGTAGGAAATTAAAAACTTGACTATGTGACTTTTTTTTTAATAGAAGATCACTACAAACAATTGTGCTGATAACGTACAAACTTCATATTTACTAAATAAAATTAATAATATTTTCATCTATATCTTATGAATAAAATGTAATTAGATATGAAGTCAATAACATATTAACTCCCTATCATCAACTGATATTTTGTGGGAAAGTGTACGAAGAGGCAAACACTACACACTAAATTCATTTTGCATTAGTCGACCGTTTTAAGTGCAGTAAATGTGATGATGGTGATTTTTTTAAAAAGTGTGTTCTTGCATAAGAAGTTACTTCAGTCGTAGTGTGGTAAGCAGTGTATGTACTTATGATGGCTATGAGGTATATGGAAATCGTATGTATAGATACGGGATAAAAATAAAGGATGAAAATCGTCGTTAGTTTTAATGGTATTTTTGGTCATTTATTTTCGTCCCGTATTTTACGTATAGTGGGTGGAGCGCTCTATTAGTTCAGTTATCGAAATAATCGTGGATTTCATTCTAGTAGCTACTCGGCATTATTGTGTTGTTAGCTTACTGACAAGCATTGTTTGCGTTTTCATCTAATTGTAGAGAATCACCGTACAACCATATACACATTGCGTGACATTACTCATATACAATTTTTTAGGTAGAATGGTATAAAACATATTCATTTACACATATTCAGAAAGATGTACAATTAACCGTGTATTTAGCATAATATAGCGTCAATGGTAAATTCTTTCGCATATAAAATGCACACATAAGGAGACCTTATAAAGTAAAATGTAAATAGCACGCATATAGTATCCTTAATTTCTGACTTGTAGCATTATAATGTAACGAAGTAGAACACGTTCTCAGAGACAGCCAAATGGCGTAGAATATTACGAAATAGTACATTTAATAATATGTGAATGATCACTAAAATGCAGTTCATTGCCGAAGAAAAGTTTCTTCTTTTAAACATATTAATACTTACAGAAAGTGTAACCTATTATTTAAATAAGTATCGCATAGTTAAGAGCATGTATAGATATGAAACATTAACCTATGAGCAACAAATTATAGTTTTTCCTTTGCTCAGATATATAATTATGTACTGACAATTTTTACGACAATATCGCTTCTGTTCATAACATTTGTTTAATAACTGTTGTGATACTACATGCGGGGTAGAATTCGGGGTGAACTCCACGCGTAGATGTAACTTTATATATATATATATATATATATATATATATATATAAAAGTAAAATGTCCAATAGATAGAGCAAGAAAAGCACGATGCCAAGTGGGCGAGTACGCAACTGATTCAACTACAACAAGAGTGTTTTGTCAATTAGACTAAGTTATTATCAGGGTGGCCAGATTTGCAAGTAAAAAAAAATCGAAGGCATTAAGAGAACTTGATGTCAATATTACATCCTTCAAGTTCTACTATATTTTTGTACATGGTCTTTGATGTCGAAACGGCCTCTCTGTATATAGTTAAAAATACAGCATGGCAAATTAAACATCCTACGTTATCGGAGAGATAAACTACCATATAAACGGGAAAATCTCATAGTGGGCACTATTAATTGCAAATTTTCCTTTTGGTATTTCCAAAACACATACTAGTAAACAATTCAGAAATACAATGTATAGCACTAGTTTAAACAGACGAAATATAGATGGCGCTGCAGCTTAAGTATGGCACTATATTATTGTATAAACCAACCAATTTCTACCTAAAATATTCATTTGACTGGTAAATCAATCCTTAAATACGTAAATTTCCCATTCACATGTAGCATAATGATACAAAACACTAATAAATATATAGCATTGCATAAGAATACTTAGCAAATTGCAGCGTGTCTCAAAACCCTAATGCTTGCTTGTTAACAGTTCCATAACGGGGACATCTGGTCATCCCGTTTACTATTTACAAATGTAGATAAAAAGAATCATATTATGATGTTTAATGGAATGAAAGACATTGTGGTAAATACGGATGTAAGTGCCATTATTGTAAATTGCTCATTGTTGTAGTAGTAACACCACTGTTTACTATCCTGCCTTGGCCGATAATATGAAGAATCAAAACCAAGAGAGAGAGAGAGGTTATTGTTTTATTCAATAATCACAGTATCATTATATGAGTAGATTCTTGTTCCGCAAACTAAAATTACAAACTTATTGTTCCAGAAAAGTTTACAGATGGCACTTAAATCTTTATTAACTTAAGTCTTTAAATGTATTTATTTGCGTATCTTAGCGGTGATAACTGATATTATGCTAAATTAATCATCAATCCTAAGAGCAGTTAGAAACTATGCCTATGAAAGAAAGAAAAAAAATTGGAAAACTATATACATTTGTAGACTTTGTAGAGCACATAAGACAGTTTCATTAGTTTTTGAATAGGTTTACTTTAAATATGAACTAAGGGAGTATATTTGAAGATGTGTTTTAAACTAGTGACTGTTTTGTTTAGAGATAGTAGCAGACTATTTTAGGAGAGGGTGGAGTAAGAATGGTGCCTAAGAGCAAGACTGAAAATATATGTATATGTTACAAGGGTCACTTTGTAGAAAAGTCATTCAAGAGTTCAGTGGAATTTAAAGGGTGTTTGTTTCATATATAATATGAAGAATGTTAGACTGTTCAATTAGTACACAGATGGCGGTATTATTAGCCTCTATGTAAGAAACATACAATACTTTATTAAGAAGCTAGTAAAAGAATGTAAGAAACTGTTGCAATAATACCTATAAACCATATTTGTGACCATCTTCTGCTAATAAGATAAGGAAAACTCAAGAGTAAGAGTTCAGTATATAATATTATGTTATTTTCATGAAAGAAATAATATTTTTTGTTTGCAGTTCTTGTCTACAAATGTTCAAAGACTAAAAGATGGTTTGAGAACAGTAATGTTTACAAGAGTTTTCTTGTACCAAAAGGGTAATATAGCTGTATATATATATATATATATATATATATATATATATATATATATATATATATATATATATATAAATAAATAAATAAATAAAATAAATGTTGAAACAATCTATGTTTGTATAAATGCAGTACTTTCAAATATTTCCAAGATTCTGGTGAAGATGTTGGTGTCGTAAGTCAGTAGAAATCACAGACTAATTTCAGGTGATATTGTGTCTGAATAATTACAATATATTTGGGAAAAATAAATGTCATTCTTATTTGAAATTGTACCAAGTGAAGCTTCAGTACCTAGTCGTGGACATTCTCAGAGATAAACCAACAGGGGTCTTTGTGATCTCTGAGGCATTGTACTCTTTCAAGTGTTGTTTTATATTTAGAGTTATTTTCTTTGTTGATTTAGCTGTGTAACGAAGAAACTACTGAACCGTAGTGTTTTACATGTTAATTTAGCTATTTTTAAAATAATATTTTGCGCTATTCATAAAATAATGTATCTCAGTTTTGTAATTCCTATCACCTTTCGTTCATCTCTTGGTGAATTTTGTACTTAAAATAATATTGAAGGATTTTATACGATAAGGTAATTAAAAAAAAAAAAAAAATTTACTTTATTGAGTATCCACATTTCACTTCAAACCTCAGTCCATATACAACAGTCTTCACGAGAATCTTGGAAAATGTTTACATTACGAGGTAATGGCAATTTTTTTCTAGTCTGTATACCTATGTTAAACAAACGGAGAAAAATGGCATATTATATAAATGGGTAAAGAGGAATGTACCCCTTTGTTCTAAACATTGGGTTTCTTTTTGAAGACTTTCTAGGTGACTGTTGGTAGTACCTGAATGTTTAATTATATTTGGAAATGTATTGTAGTACTGCATTGATGTTATTCGTCTTTTTTATGTGTGATGGATAATACATCATTATTTCTGTGCATAAGTGTTTTCTTTTTCAAATTCCTCGCCATTACCAAAGTAGTATTAGAAATAATGGAATATTTCAATTTAAGTCTCACGCTTAGGACGCGTATAGGCTAAAGAAAATGGTAGAATATTGGAATGAAGAAAGTGGTAGGAAGCAGAACCCTGAGAAAACCCATGCACACTGTTTGTTCACCACAATGTCCACTTGACTTGAACTGGTATCGAACCAGGGATCTCATGCACCAGAGGTGAACTCTTTGCCACAACCACCGAGGCCCTCGCATTTATTTACATAATTAAGATCCAGCATATATAATGAATTGCTACAAATGCTTTACTTTTCGCTTCAAATTTTCCTGGTTGCATCACCATAATGTAGTATATTTATTATCTGGTGCGTCCTCCAATGTTGCAAATGTGGAGTCCGAAACTCCAAAATCTGAAACATCGAATTTTCAAGTATTACTAAAAAACAAAGTAAGTTTCCTGTTATAAATTACATTGATTAATGTTCAGATTGCCAACACCCTAGCTGCACTGTAATTAATTAGTGTAAGTACCGACCTGTGATTTCCGACTGAATGCAACATTCAAAATGAGATAATTCAAGAAGATTTCGAACGATTTAACCGATAATTTTAGTGGTTTTCATAACACTGAAATAGGTTTTCTTTTGCAAGCCGTGTGTAATAACGCGAAGTGGAAGATTTCAATATGAGTGGAAAAAATAACATATGCTAGTGATCATAGCTATCTCTCGGGCCGAATTATTAAGTAAATAAACCTTAGACAGCTACGGGGACAACAGTGAGTACATTTAAACACGTTCAGAAAGGTTAGATGGGGTGTGTCAACTTCTTCTCTCCCCTCCCTAAACAGCTTGTGCCACTCAAACATACTCGATTTTCCAATGGTGTTATCACCGTACGCCGTCTTGATCATTTCATGAGTCTCTTTCCCAGTTTTACAGAGCTTCACGCAAAATTTGATGGTGTAACGCTGTTTCAAAAGATTGGCCATGACGCAGCGTGACGAGGGTCACTCGCAGAGGTTACGATGACGAGTGATCTTTACCCTGCTATGGCTGGCAGCCGACTGACGCTGCTTCCTGTCTTTCCTTAGACCCACCTCAACCAACAACAGGTGGAGTAACCGCCGTCAGTCTGTAAAAAGAAAAGAAAAAAAAATCAGTCCTACTACTTTAAGGACTGACCCTATATTGCTCTTCCTCTTGTGATATTTTCTCCTTTTTATTTGTGTGTGAGAATACTTATGGAGTCATCAGCTTGCCAGTCGTATATACGCATGTGTGTGTACAAAAGTAAATGCAGTTAAACCTGAATTTCCGAACCGCTGAGGCTACCTATGTCATCACTTATTTTATTTTATCATTGTTAATTTGTGCTTGAACAGGACACAAGCTCTGAACCGGGTTATCAACTGTTTCTTTAGGGACTATCCTAGGAGCCAGCAGTGGCGGATCCGGGGGGGGGGGGGGCGATCGGCGCGATCGCCCCCCCCCCCCAGAAGAAGAAACTTTCTTATTTTATATATATAAATAAAACCCATCCCAGAGTTTGAAGTTCATAAAAGTAGATCTAAGTAGCAGTATGACACCCCCCTCCAGAAGTCGGTCCTGGATCCGCCCCTGGGAGGCAGTACCCAAGGGAGACGGTAGGTAGCAACCTACTGTTTGCATCTACTATTCTGTAATTTCCTATTTTTCTCGTTGTTTTACAGGTCTGATACTCAGAGCCGGATCTTGAATCCTGCGAACTACGTGTACGCAGGAGGCGTCAGGTGAAGAGGGTCCCAAACTGGAAAATAAATTTTGTGTTTTAAATATGAATATTTATTAGAAAAAATATTGTGATGAAAAATTTTCCAAATAACTTCAAATAAATATTGTACAGACTGAGATACAGATAAAATATATCAAAAGGACAGCAAAGTCCATTGATGCGTAGTTGGCTGTAAAACATCCCTTTACAATTGAAATGGACTCGTTCATCAATTGGCACCAATGCCACACTCACACGTGATGCTAGTTTGAGCAAAATTTCCAGCGGCGCAGGGAGATTTAGGACAGATTTTTTTTAGAGCGAAAAAGGGTGATTTTACGAATATGGGATAAAATGTAGGGAAATTCAGCTTTTCAATAGATGTTATATTAAGCACTACGACAGTACAACTAAAGACAGCTGTCTTCTTTCCACAATCCCACTATATACACAAAATACAAATATAACAGACTCTTCATTCTGCCGTGTCGTGACAAAACGCTGTAACTTTGGCGCAGTGTTGGGTAAGTTACTTGTAAAAATGTAACGCGTTACAAGTTACTTTACTTTCTCTTAAAATGTAACGCGTTAGTAACGCGTTACTTGCCCCCCAAAAGTAACTGTTACTTTACTTCGAAAGTAACGCGTTACTAATGCGTTACTTTTAGGTCCGAAACTTTAAAAATGTGAAAAAAAATTATGTCTTCAATTTTCCGTACTACTATTACTACCGCTATTATTATTATTATTATTATTATTATTATTATTATTATTATTATTATTATTATTATTATTATTATTATTATTATTATTATTATTATTATACGTTCTGAATCGCTTTATGTAAATGCAAGGACAAATTTTTACTTTATATATGAACATTTTCACATAATGTAACATTGACAAAATGCCATACTGCGTTCCTCGTAGGGATGGACACGAGCGAGTTTTGTTTGACACTTGATTCGACTAGAAACAGACATCTTTGAGCTCGACCCGAGAACTCGACTCGAAAAATTTCCTCCAACTCAACTCGAACTGGGGTCGAATTTCGAGTCGACTCGAGCCAAATCCGGTGTGTAGTTTCGAGTACATTCTTTAAGTATATTACATAGACAGTATAATTATTATCAATGACACCACTACTACTACAACTTTTATTATTATTAATATTATTATTATTATTACAACAACGCTGTATATAAAAATGAAAGATAGGCGGTTTGTATTTGAATACTAAAAAACTAGTTGATTGCTAACCTCGGTAGTCGTGAAGTCTAGGAGTCAAGGACATTGTTCACTCTGAATTTGGGTTGAGGGTGTAGGTTGAGTATTCGGGCTCGAGCTAAACACTGTTAAAAGTTCTAGGGCACTGGCCAGATATCTCCAAAACTGCTCGGCCTGGGTTTAGAATTGTCAACGACTCGAGCAGCTCGGCTCACAGCTCATTCACTATCGACCCGAACCGAGAAGTGAGCCGAGCCAACAGCTCACCCAACCGACTCGGCTAGAGCCCTCGGCTCAGTTGAGCCGAAGCAAGCAAATGGCTCATTCCTACCAAGCCAACTCGAGCCGATGGTTCACCCCAGGTAAGCCGGCTCGAGCCATCTTCTCAGTTGAGCCGAGCTGAGCTGAGCTTGTTATGAAAAATCTCTTGTGGTCTCGCTATTGAGACGAGACGAAATGCGAGCAGTGTCCCCTCTCGTGAGCAACACTAAAATATTCCATATTACTGTTTAGCTTACATTTCTCATGGTTTTCATTTTCCAGTGTAATCAGGCCATGATTTCAAGACGACTTAAAACGAACAAGCCATTTATCAAACTCGACGCGAAAAACTAAATCGGCTCGGAACTCGACTCGAGGATATTACCCCTGAATTGACTCGAAACTCGACTTGAATTCGAGTTGAGTCGAGTTTTAGCTTGACTCGTGCTCATCCCTATGCGTTAGAAAAAATGGTTGCTTATTATTATTCTGCTAAACTAATTATATAATAATAATAATGTTGTTATGTAAAATTAAAAATACAGAATATAGAGAAACATTACACTACTCTATAATCAACGGGACTCTAGGATAAGCAAACTGATCTGAAAGAACTCCAATATTACAAATTATCAGCAAACTATTTTCTAGTAATAAAGTAGGCCTGCTCATCAGAACAGAGTTTATTCATATTAACCCCTTACTGTAAATCGTTAATTATGGCACCCTAGTTGTTGATAAATATTTTACGCCGGGACAATTCAGACACTTTACTTTTAAATTCTGTCCACCATCGTCCTCAGCTCTTAAGAAAAAAGTATTCTTTCAAATGTTCGAATGGCAAAATATTTTCGTTCTCCATCTTTATAAAAACAACACCAATCAAAGTAAAATAGACTACCGGTATCATTGCACTCCTAGTTCACTCACTGAATGTATTGATTTGGAGCTGTCAAAATCTACGACAAAATTTTCCAGGTGCTTGCGATCAGTACACGTGATTTCCCTAAAGCTGTCCTCATCTTCAAAAAACAGCAAGTGGCACTACGAACTTTTCTGTTTCTCTGTGTGTCGGTGACTGTCGGTCACTGACATATGTAGTTCATGCTCGATTGTCTCATTCTGAGAAATTCACTTACAGGAAAGAAAAATTTGTTTCCAAAAAAAATATACGTATATTGTAGTTACTCATCCGAAATGTAACGCAAAAAAAAAGAACGCAAACTAGGTACGTTACTTAAAAATTTGTAACGCGTTACCGTTACAGTTACTTTGGAAAAAATGTAACGCGTTACTAGGAAACGTTACTTGCGTTACGTTACTTCCCAACACTGCTTTGGCGCAGCAGTTTTGCGAAAAAGAGCCGTAAAGTTTTCATCCGAAAATGTGATCTGTATCGTGTAGAACCAGTGTAACTAGGCAATAATGGTCAACCAATAAGTTTTCACCAAATTTAATCACACAACATGCATTTACGTGACATTACATGTAACCACGTGTTTCCAAAGTCAAGATACACTGGTTCTACATGATACAGATCACATTTTCGGATGAAAACTTTACTGCTCGTTTTCGCAAAACTGCTCCGCCAAAGTTACAGCGTGTTGTCATGACACGGCAGCATTCCTCTCCGAACAACTCTCTAGCAAGGCATTTCGATTAGCATACATTCGAAATGTCATTAAAAAAATATGTAACAGATTTATTGTTTCAGAACTCTCACTGTCAATCACAGCAGCGTATACACATGCGCGCTATATTATAACAGTGTAACAACCACTATCAGTCCATTCTCTTGTATTAAATTTAGATGAAGAGATATTCTTAAACATTTGGTAATAGTCTTAATGCAAAGTAGAGTTTTGATTATTAGTTACTTGTGTTCAGGGATGCACCGATGGAGGTGGTCCGAGAGTCTGGATCTCCTAGAACTTTTAATTTTTAAGAAAATTAGCAGAACTTCAGAGGGCATGTTGTAGGCTACTCCGAAAAATCTTAGGAACCAAAAACGAAATCTTGGGTGCGCCACTGCTTGTGTTTACATTACGTTACTCATTGCCTGATTGTCTATATTGGAAAGAGACATAGGTAATAGTATACATGAGAACCCCTGATCTGGGTTTCTTCTGTGTTCTATTACGGGAATGCGGCGTAGGATCGACACTGCGTAGCGTCGAAACTGCGTACGATCGAAAAATTCAGCTCAAAACCTGTTTCGATCCTACGCAGTTTCGATCGTACGCAGTTTCGATGCTACGCAGTTTCGACCGTACGCAGTTTCGATCGTACGCAGTTGCCCTGAAATAATTTAAGTTTTAATCATGCGCTCAAAAAAAATATATATATTTTTTCTCTCTTTAATTTCTTTAACCTGTGCAGCTATAAATTAGGGTTATATTCATGGACTCCACACGACATAAACTGCGTAGGATCGAAACTGCGTACGGTCGAAATTGCGTAGCGTCGAAACTGCGTAGGATCGAAACTGCGTACGGTCGAAACTGCGTAGCGTCGAAACTGCGTAGGATCGAAACTGCGTACGATCGAAACTGCGTACAGTCGAAACTGCGTAGGATCCACACTGCAGGTAGGATGGACAAGTTACAGGCGTATGGATTGAGAATCAATTATGATTTGTAATGATGACTATGTCAGAAGTGTAATACTAACTTTGAACAGCTTCGACGGAATATAATGTAAAATAGTTATGTAACATGAAGAATTTAAAGTAATGAAGAATATGATGTATGATGAATATTGAAGGATAAGAATAATAATATTTCGATTGTAAAGATATTATTCCGTAAAGGCTGTCAGAAAGTTAGAGAAACAAAAGTCAGATAAAGATTCATATGCTGTTCTGTGTGTACTTGTCTGCGTAATATGAATGAAAATTTATATGATTTTATGTACAGCTTAACGACCTAATCACCAGTTATTCATATGTATGTCAACAACGTTACAATATTGTACTTCGCTTTGGAAGTTTCTCATTTGTACACTGAACCTCAAAGCGATTTATAATTGGAACACGTACCCGTGGGAGTAGGAGCATTTCAATGTATTCCGTTACATTTCACAAAAATATTTTTAACCGTAAAAGATTCGAAATTAAACTACTATTCAAATAGAGAATAAAATTACGAAAGTTTGCAATTATTACTGGAAATCAATGCTGTCACCCATTTTGAACATTTTAAAAGAACATAGTTTCTAATGTATTGAAATTTCATTTCTTATGAATAGTTTGAAACGTTGTAAATAGTTGTAAAGAGCCTGCAGAAAATTCATCAAAATCCTCCTACAATGGGGAAGCCGTGTTAGACATGGAGTTAGTGGATGCAGATGGTGGCATTGGAAAAGTCCGGGTCTCCCGAGCACAGTGGTGATATCAGAAACCGGGCCCCAGCCATGGGGCTCCAGAAAAATGGGGTCCCGAAGTTTTGGGCGCGGGTTCCTTCTATACGCCTATTAAACATGGAATTGTATGTGGGTGGTGAAGTTGAAAATGTTCGGGTCGTCTGAGCACAGTGTTAACGTCAGAAATTGGGCCCTTGTCTCAACGGTCCAAAAATGGTGTCCCGAAATTTTGAGCTTGGCTTCATTCCATTTTTCTTTTAAGCATTTAGTTATTGGATACATATTGTGGTGTTGGAAAGCTCCGGGACCTGAGACTCCAGAAATGAGATCCCAAAAGTTTGGGTTCAGGTCTCTTTTATTTGAATATTTAACATGGTTTTGTACTATAGTGTTAGCGTTTGAAAGGTCGGGGTCGATTAACGAAAGCGGTAATGTCAGAAATTGGGCCCTGGCCTCGAAGCTCCAGAAAATGTGGTTCCGAAATGTTGGGCTCGAGTCCACTCTATTTCTCGTTTAAGCATGGAGTTGTTCATACAGATGGTGACGTTGGAAAGATCCGATTCCCCTCAGCCCAGTGGTGGTCAGGAACCGGGCCCCCACCATGGGGTCCCAAAAATGGAGTCCCAATGTTTTGGGCATGAGCCCATTCTATACGCCTATTAAACATGAATTGTTGTACGAAGGTGAAAAACTTGTATCTTCCTAAAAAAAAAAAAAAAAAAAAAACTTGTATCTTCCTTATAATTATTAGATAATAATCTCAGCTCCTAAACACGTATAAAAGATACCGAAGCTATATTTCAGCAAAAAACAATTACCATAAAACATCTCTTTGCATGTGTAATGACTTAAATATATTATATTTTGCCTCCCTCCCAAATAAATAAACAAATAAATAAACGATTACAGTCGATAAGCGTAAATCTGGCAGAACCTATTTTCCGAAATCTAAAACAAATCACGCAGATTGTTTATTGCTTGTTCGAGATTGTCCACATTACATTTTCGGTCGCGATTGTCCACATCACATTTTCGGTTTTTCATTGTATGTAATTAACTATACCATAACAGAAATTCCCGCTACGAACAAATTACACGTTAGGTATACGCCTATGTGTCTCGTCTCGAGGACTTCTGGGCCGCAGTGGCTTAGTGGCAGAGGGTTCACACATGATGCGGGGCCCTGGTTCTATACCAACTTGCGCAAAGTGGGGTTTGTGGTGAACAAACACCGTGTGTGAGGGTTTTCTCGGAGTTTCCCTTTCCCACAACTCTTTCATTTCACCATTCCATTTATTCTCATCATCTGCGTCTCCTTTAGTCTACCCAGGGTGACAGTCGGACATAAAACTTAAAGATTGCATTTTCATTTTCACATTTGGAGACCCTGTATCTGTGTTCCTCGAGTGCCCCAAATGCTAAATAATAATGGGTTGGAAGGCCCATGAAGTTTAGTACCTGGTACACCCATTATCTCAACTTGCCCAAAAAGTTAAGGGCTCACGTTAAGTTAACGCCCCAAAACTTTGGTTTTCACACCTTATTAACTATATTGGCCCAAAAGATGAAACTTGTTAGCCCATCGATCTTTATCGCGACTCAGAGAGTTGGGAGGTTCTGGTGAAGTTAGCCCCCAAATTTTCGGCGCCTATATCACATTAACTATGAGAGAACGAAAGCTGAAATTTGGTAGCCCATCCAGCCCGTAGACAATACTATGTAGGCCATTCATTCTCTGGACCAGCCCAGAAACTTGGAAGGGGGGGGGCTCACGTTAAATTAGAGCCCGAAATCTTTGGCGCGCATATCTCATTAACCCTTTCGGGACAAAATCGATTTTGGGGTTTTGGTAGACTTTCAGTTAATGATTTATTGCCCAAACACTGTTAGCCCGATTGATATCGTTTACGTCTTGTATTTTAGAAGAGGGACATGGCTATTTTTTGGTGTAAGTTAGATTGCAGTGTTGCTAACGGGAGGGATTATTGAAAAAAATGTAAGAGTGATTTTTTTTTAAATTCCCTAGCCGAATTTCATGATTTTTTCTAGCTGGCAACACCGAAGCCATATGGGTTCAAGTCACCTAAAAAGAATTTTCTGGTATGTTGACAAGGTACAGTAAAAACCTGAAGTCGCTGGCTGCCATACAAAGAGAGAAAGAAAAAAACCCTCTCATAATACACATTAAATTTTGGCACTTCTTACGCGTCAGAAGCAAAAATCAGCATACATGGTGGCTCACCGGCTTCCCTAATTATCCAATCGTGCTCCTCTATGGTGCGTTTTGTAGGCCAAGAATGATTCTAGACAGTTGTACGTTGGTTTGAATATAGCCAAGGACACTGAAATAATAGGGGGAAAAGGATAAATTTCCCAAATTTTTCACAAACAATTACAATTAACATTTTCTGTAGCTGGCAACATTGCTACCAGTCAGAAGCAAACAATTTTAAAGTAATCTTTGGCCCACCAATAATATATTCAGCTAGTATCATGATGATATCTCTCAAATTAAGCATGTAATTTAAAAAAAAATATATCATTTTTCCTAGAAAGTCACTATTATCATTAAAATTATGTAATATGGTATACTGTAAGACCGGAATTGTAGTGTCCCCAATTATCCAAGTGAAACTTTTTATAGTGCGTTGTGTAAGTCAAGGATGAGGCTTCCAGAATCTGGTATGTTCGTTCCAATGTAGCCAATATAAGAGAAGGAAATAAGAGGCAAATTTTAGAAGGGAAAAAATGGAATTTTTTACCAAAAAAGTCTGGAAATAAATAGTTTTATGGCTGGAAATACTGCTAAGAGACAGATGCAACTATCATAAAATAAACCTTATCCCACCACTAATATATCCTGAAAGTATCATGTCGATATTGAATAAACGAAGCTAGTAATTAAAAATTAATAGATTATGGTAAATATAAAAGTGAGAAAAATCAAGGATTAGAACCTTAATACGAAAATGAAATGAAATGAAATCTTTGAGTTTCACGTCCTACGGTTATGCCGGTTAGGCTAAAGTAGACGCTGATGATGAGAAATGAATGAAATGGTGGAATGAAAAAAGTGGAAGGAAACGGGAGAACCCCGATAAAACCCACGCACACGATGTTTAGAACCTAAATACGAATTTATGGTGCGCCTTCTAATTACGCAATTGCAACGATCTGTACCCAAGTTTGTTCAGTAAGGACCGATGTTTGACTGACGTAGTACACTTGCGCTCGGACTTATAGGTACGGAATTATAAACATAAAATTCGAAAATTGACAAATCTGAAAATAATTTATCTTCGCATTGAATTTGGACCCCTCCTCCGAAGTAAATTCATGCGTAGGGTACGTACCACTATACTACGATTTTTAATTTCAGTAAAAATCCCTTTGTTTTCTTGCCCCCAGGATAACTATATACTCTGCCATTTAATATTTTCTAAACATTTGGAGTGATGTATCGTCATATGTATAGATTAACCTCTTGCACACAGAGAATGTTTCTTTTCCAAGATTTAAATAAAACTGAAATGTTTTCCATTTCCATACAGAATTCAATTCACCTAAGATTTCCAAAGTTTGTGCGCTCACCTGCTCAGACAATTCCTTCCTCCACCAACGGTTGTGCTCGATGTGGCGGCCACGAGCCTGGACTATCGCCCTGCAACGCAATTGCCACTGAAGCATTGCGCGTAGAAGGTGTGTGAGGGGAATTGTAGACCACACCGCTTGACAAGCTTTCCAAAGCCCTCTATGGTATGGGACGCCTTTGTGTGAGTCCTTGTTTCAGAAGGCCAAAGGCGCAGAAATCCATTGGCTACGCATCTGGTGACTCCACAAGTTTGAACGAGAAGGGTATAACAGACACATCAGTCTCCGTGGCCATACGCCAATAATACGCGACAGAACTGCACACATTATGACTGGATGCTTTGACCATGTGGATCCACACCTTCCGGGTGTCCCTGCCATACAACTGTGGGATGTGCGTTCTGTATAAGGGTTCCATGATGTTCGTTTGAAAGTAGTCTGCATTTACCTTGCCCTCGAAATCCACACGATGCATTGGCAACTTCCCACTGGCGCAGAAACCTGCCACCATCATGAAGCAATTCGAAAACTTCTCGCGACATTCACGGACGGACTCGCCGCGGCTCTTCGCATCATGTGGTGAATAAAAAATGGCCCTGGGCTTATTGGTGTTATCAAGGTAGATCCAGGCTTCATCCAGAGTGACAACCCACTACCATTTGTCATCTGAGAGGTACTGTTCATACAACTTTCTTGAATCTCTCTTGAATGTACCTTGGTGATAACTTATGGCCCATCGCCTTATGTGTTTTTTTTTTTATTTGCAAATTGTCCTTTGTGAGTCAACACATTGTGCTCTGAGACTTCCTGCATGAGATGGCACGTTTGCTTTGGGTGGGTGGGTTCTTCTTCACAACTGCTACCCTGATGTTTCTCACAACGCGTGGTTTCCTGGCTGGACTCCTTTCTTCTTCACTCTCACGACTTGATCTTGACATTTAGGGCCGGTGCTTTTACAGCGCTATTACCCTTCCTACTGCACGCTTGATGATGTTGTTGCTGCTTGCCGCACACATTTTCACAATCACTGACTCATTGCATTTTGCATCGGGAAGTGCACATATGTGACCTTCGCAATAAGGTGTCACTTTAACAGAAATACTAGCTGCTCACCACAACAACTTCCACAGCAGTGTACGTGACTCACTACTGGATTTACGGGCTACTGACTTCTGGTTCCTTCTCCTACGCTGTGCTCGTTATCAGCTCTGTAAACCACCTTGGGAGAACTGACCTGTAGTATATGAAGGACTCAATGGGAGGGGTTACAAACCCCCCTCTTCGGTACGCCACTGCCTAGGTATATGACATATTTAAACGGGATGTGTTGAGTAATAGAAAAGATCTTTTCGCAAACTCTCTCTAGTGCATTTTCTATTTACAAATTGTGGTTAGGTCATTATTAGGTAAGTAAATGTAGGCTCAGAAATATGTCTCCGTCATGAGACATAACAAAATGGAACGAAATTTTATTCGGCAGGCCTGTACACGGCATTGAACCAGAAAACAGAAAGTCAGCACCAATAACGAATGGTAATATTTAAACTAAACACATGTGAGCATTGACATTCATTTATGAAATACTAGCTGAAATGCCCGGTGTGCACAGGGAAATATAGTTATAGGAAGGTCTCAAGATATACTTGAACTTAATTTCTCCTTCCTGAAATATTTTATTTTTGACAAATTTTAAACCACTCCCCATTGAACCCCGCCCTAGGATCCGCATCCAATAAAATTAAATATAGGCCTACTACAGTCTTTTCCAGACTATTATGTCCTTGATGAATTTACCTAGAAGGAACTTATATACGAGGGTCATTCGGAAAGTAAAGAACGTTTTTGTATGAACACTTTAATAACTGATATACAAAGGCGAAAGGACCCCGCACTTTTCTTATGGAAAGTGGCTTTCGTCTAACGTTGTTGAAACTTCGCTGGTTGATAGTTCTTAACATGTGGATCAAAAGTCTCAATGGGCACAAAGACCGAAATCCACTCCTTCCCCCCAAAAACCGCCTCTAAGTAGCTGGTGGGGGAGAACTGATTTCAGCATGTAAAACAATTTGTTGCTTTAATCAACTCAACAAGGACCCCAAACAACCACATGTTAGACTATCAAACTACCCCACTTGACACCGCCCTTTGCCCCCACATATCCCCCCCGCGAATTACCTTACGGATGTCCCATATTACTGTAGTTTATAGTTGCGCGTATGTGTTGAAATACCTACAGTTTTGGTCTCACCGACGATATAATGGGTTTCAGGTATCGCTTATTACGAATCTGAGGTGAGAGTTCTAGAATTCAAGATGGAGGATCAATATGATGGATCAAAAACACGAAACTCCTGAATGTAGCCACAAATAGCTGTTTACTAGGGTATTTTGGGTCGTTGGTTACGAATCTGGGGTCAAAATTCTTGAATTCAAGATTGCAGATCCAATATGGTGGATAAAAACGTCGAAGCCACAAACCGTAGTAGAGTAGAGTGTTTTTAGATCGCTGTTTAAGTACCCAACATTCCTTGATACTTCAGCCACCATGTAGAATTATTCTGCACCCTTGCCCTTTACCAAAACCCACCACAGATATCTTAATGCTGAACGGTGTTAAAATAATTCATCAATTATCTGTTCATTATTTTCATCATTTCGGTTTGCAGCATCTAATGTGGTACTTAGCAATGAGTCATCGGGATATCTAATATTCTGTAAATGTCGTGCATGGCCTAAATACCACAAGACACTTGCAACGTGCGCGCATGCACCTAATGTACGAGTACCGCTTTGACATGTACAGTAGTAGCCTTGAATAACATTTTGATCATAATCCTGGTCATCTTCATCATTGGCTACATATGCTATGAAAACTTGATGCTTAGTTGCATTGCGGAACCTTGAGTAGAGACGTATGCGCAGGAATCCCGGTTCAGTTACGTTTTCGTCAAGCTGGAATTGCTCATCCTTATCTCGTATTAGTTTATCTTGGACGTAAGAGGATGAGAGATCTACTTAATATGTGCCTACAGTCAAATCTCGTAAGTAGTTTAAGTTAAGTACAGAGAAATCAATTATGCCTTGATCATTCAGCGGTACCCATTGACCATTCCTTCTAATAAGATTATCTACCTCCACTCTTGCTTTAACAACGTTCGGCATGATTGACCTA
Source organism: Thermobia domestica (assembly GCF_964235325.1). Classification (NCBI taxonomy): domain Eukaryota; kingdom Metazoa; phylum Arthropoda; class Insecta; order Zygentoma; family Lepismatidae; genus Thermobia; species Thermobia domestica. Next base: position 66,649,571 of record NC_137455.1, read on the forward strand.
TTTTTCATTTCTCTAGCTAATTCAATGGTTGCATCTTGCATGAAAATAACGGGATGGTATCTGTTCAAAATAGCTCCAGCTATGCGATAGAAACTATTCAGTTTCTTTGCATGTTGCAGATTCAACGTTTGTGCTAGAAACTTAAAAACAGATCTTAGATGCCCGTTTCTTGCCTCGACTATCCATCGACTTTTAGTAACTAGTCGAGAAGTATTCGCATCTTCTGTTGATAGTTGTCTTTCACGTGGTAGTAGGAGTGCGGGCATTCTATGATCAATTCCTAAATATTCCAGTAAGGAATTGCATCGCGGTATCCTCTGTCTACTAACACAATGACCAGGATTATGATCAAAATGTTATTCAAGGTTACTACTGTACATGTCAAAGCGGTGCTCGTACATTAGGTACATGTGCGCACGTTGCAAGTGTCTTGTGGTATTTAGGCCATGCACGACATTTACAGAATATTAGATATCCCGATGACTCATTGCTAAGTACCACATTCGATGCTGCAAACCGAAATAATGAAAATAATGAACAGATAATTGATGAATTATTTTAACACCGTTCAGCATTAAGATATATGTGGTGGGTTTTGGTAAAGGGCAAGGGTGCAGAATAATTCTACATGGTGGCTGAAGTATCAAGGAATGTTGCGTACTTAAACAGCGACCTAAAAACACTCTTAGTCTACTACGATTTGTGGCTTCGATGTTTTTATCCACCATATTGGATCTGCAATCTTGAATTCAAGAATTTTGACCTCAGATTCGTAACCAACGACCCAAAATACCCTAGTAAACAGCTATTTGTGGCTACATTCAGGAGTTTCGTGTTTTTGATCCACTATATTGATCCTCCATCTTGAATTCTAGAACTCTCACCTCAGATTCGTAATAAGCGATACCTGAAACCCATTATATCGTCGGTGAGACCAAAACTGTAGGTATTTCAACACATACGCGCAACTATAAACTACAGTAATATGGGACATCCGTAAGGTAATTCGCGGGGGGGATATGTGGGGGCAAAGGGCGGTGTCAAGTGGGGTAGTTTGATAGTCTAACATGTGGTTGTTTGGGGTCCTTGTTGAGTTGATTAAAACAACAAATTGTTTTACATGCTGAAATCAGTTCTTCCCTCCCCCCAGCTACTTGGAGGCGGTTTTGGGGGGAAGGAGTGGATTTCGGTCTTTGTGCCCATTGAGACTTTTGATCCACATGTTAAGAACTATCAACCAGCGAAGTTTCAACAACATTGGCCGGAAGCCACTTTCCATAAGAAAAGTGCGGGGTCCTTTGTGTTACAAACTATGTGATACTTAAGTTACTTTCCGACATAGTAGCCGTGTAAATTTAAACACTTGTCATACCGTGGTACAAGTTTTTCTATGCCTTCGGCATACACAGTTGCCGCCAAACTGTTGAACCAATCACTAACAGCTTCCTTAAGTTCATGATCACTGCCGTAGTGGCTTCTACCCAAAAAGTCTTTCAACTTTGGGAATAGGTGGAAGTCACTGGGGGCTAAGTCTGGACTATAGGGTGGATGCTCCCAAACTTCCCACTTAAACTGCTGAAGCAAGTCCCTCGTCAATGCCGCGGAGTGAGGACGGGCATTGTCGTGGAGGAGGATGTCGCCGCTGGTCAACAATCCGCGCCTTTTGTTTTGAATCGCGCGGCGAAGTCGACGTAACGTCTGACAATAGGCAGCTGCATTTATGGTCTCACCTCTCTGCATGTAGTCAACGAGCAAAACACCCTTACGATCCTAAAAGACCGTAGCCATAACCTTCTAGTGCTCAAAATTTGTTTGGCTTTTTTCGGCTTTTTCGGAGAATTTGAATGGTGCCATTCCATGGATTGGCGCTTTGTTTCTGGAGTAATGTGCGAAATCCACGTCTCATCTCCAGTAACAATACGATTTAAAAGTTCATCGCCATCCTTATGGTAACGGCTGAGAAAAGTCAATGCGGCTCCCATTCGCTTGGTTTTGTGTTCCTCCGATAACAGTCGAGGCACCCACCTTGCACTAATTTTTTTGTAACCAAGTTCACCACTGACAATTTCGTACAACACGGTTCTTGAAATTTCAGGAAAGAATTCGTGCAGCCCATCAATAGTGAATCGCCTATCCTCTTGAATTTTCCGCTCAATTCTTCCTTTGAGTTCGTCAGTCACAACAGAAGGCCGGCCCGAGCGTTCCTCACCGTGCACATTCGTCCGTCCGTCATTAAACATAATGCACCACTTACGAACTGATGCTTCATTCATTACATTTCCACACACCTCAGTGATTTGTCTATAAATTTCTATCGGACGCACTTTTCTTGTACTCAAAAATCTTATCACACCACGAACCTCACACTTGGCGGGATCAGTAATTGTATCGCACATTTTACAGTCGCACAGCGAAGCAATAACGTACCGTAGCGGATCGCAGCTGGTGCCAGACTGAGGTTAAAGCATGCCCAGGTCAATAACCCAGCGGCAGCGGGGGTGGGGGAACACGCGCACGCGCTAGCGCAAAACGTTCTTTACTTTCCGAATGACCCTCGTATTAGGTTTAATCTTCCTAACATAAGTGTCTCGACAGATATTCTCCCGAGTTCGATCTCCGGTGGGGTAGATCCCCGTCTTACATAGAGTCGCTGCTGAAAGAGACAGTATTCTATACATCACCCCACCTCGTAAGATATTATAATTTTTCATTACTTCTTACCCCCTTTTCCGTTTTTAACCTTTTCCTTCCCCTCTTTCTCCCCTCCCCGCAAGATGCGCACCAAAAATTCTATATAGTCTACGTTTTCTTCCAGACTACGATATCTTTAATAAAGTTAGTAGAAAGGAGCTTATATATCAAGTTTCATCAACGCCTTAACCTTTGACCTTGAATATCTCAAAATACCCCCTCTTCAATTTATTTAAAAAAAAAAAAACATTCTATAAGTCCAATATGGTAGCACCGACATGACAAATATAAAGATGGCACACCAGGGGCATCGTACAAAAAATATTTATCCACATCGCTGCATCACCGAAAATCACGAAAAAACACTTTAATCATCTTAAGTACCATTTACTCTTATAAGCTTGAAAATTAATTTTACTAACAAGGGATGTATCTGGACTCGGACGGAAGAATCTAAATGAAACCATGTAGGTTATATAAATTATTGGACACAAAAACTGTGGGGTCAGCCATTCCCATGTAAAAGTCTGTGTTTGTCGACAGGCGGCATCTTTGTGTTCGGATATGGGGTGAACTATTCATCTTGATACGCCTTTATAACTTTTAAGCGAATAGATATATAACGCTGGGATTTTGCACATACAAATATCATCAGGGTGACATTCTCTGCCATACTCTTCAATACCACCAGATTAACAGTGTTGCCAACCCATCACAATGTTATTTTTTTAATGGCACTACGTCAGGTTATTATAAATTTCAAATCTACATTCAAAGCAAAAGCAAACCAAACCAAACTTGTTGTTCATTGTTGCAAACTGAGGACGCTACAGCATCACCAGTATTCAGGAACGTGAAAATTTTGGAGGCCTCTACAATACTAATAACTGAAATAAGACGGACGGAACAGTTGCAAGGAATTGAAAATTGCATTTCCAAGGACTATTTCGAAAAAAAAAAAAAAAAAGTGCTTAGATACGTACCATGTCTAATTACGTAGATTCTTTTTAAAGGTTGTGAGGATCATAATACTGTTTACGGCAATTTGATAATTCAAACCGTTCTGGAGGTATAATAATTATTGTTAAAGTTACCAATATTTCCTAAAATAGTTGCGAGAAATTTTGAAAATGACATTTTTCTTCCCGATCAAAATGTAATGTTGAAAAGCCTGTCAATAATTTTCAAAATGTACAAAATATTCCTCTCACACACAAATTCCACATAAAAGTTGTGCAATTCATATATCCTTTTCTCAATTTAAAAAAGCATTACATTCACCACATTAATAAAATATTGTTCACGAAACCAGTCAATTAAAAAAATAATAAAATTTACAATATAATTAACCATATTTGCAGTGTAAAAAAACATATTTACAATATTTACCATAGCCAATTACATTCGGCATCATTGCTCATAATTAGCGATGCGCACGAGACGAGTCGAGACAGGATTTTCCTTACAATATTCGAGTCGAGACACGGCTCTTCTAATAGAGAAATATACATTTTTCGAGTCGAGACATCACTTTTACAGCACATTTTCGAGACGAGACAGCCACAAATCTTGTCTCGTGCCCATCCCTACTCATAATTCAAATACGTATTAAAGTAAAATAAATTGAAATGTCCCTTAAATTTTTTAAAAATCCACATAAAATATACATTCACTAACATAATTAAAATGGCAATTTAATATTTCAATCGTAGACTTCAAAGCAGCAAAAGCAATTTTCTTTTGGGTGAATTTAGGCACCCCAAGTTTTGTAAACACGTTTCTTGCAACATGTGTTTTAGCTCCCCTGGATCCTATGACCAAGGGGAGAACCTCAAATCGCTTGTTATCATGGACCTAATGTTCAACCCTTTGGGGAACCTATGGTGCAATTTTGTACCATACGCGTTTTTCATGGTACATTGCGTTATTTCTCTTCTATTTGAGCTTTTTCGCCGGTTTTTTTTTTTTCCAAGTCCAGAGGCCTTGTAGAAGACATTACGTATGGTTTCAGACCGTCCTGCGTCCAAACATAGGAGGTGATGATGTCATAAGTCAAAAATTTCTTTTCTCATTTTCTAAGCCTATGTTCAATATATTTTGGCGGGCTTATTTTTCTACGTAGAAGGTTGAAATTTTGCACAAACATTTAGTCCACCGAGTAGTATTTACCAGATATTTTGTTCCGATGTCAGTGCTAAAACAGGGGGGATCCAGAGGGGCAAAGAGTTGAAAAAAGGGATATTTTTACCAGAAAATCCCTTTCTTCGGGATTTTCCCGCCTTAGATACATGATGGAGACACGTGCGTCATACCGTCTGAAAGGCAGTTCTATTCTGAAGAGAATGATGAGTGAAATATGACTCTAGAGTAATTAGGGATGTCTCAGGGAATTTTTGTAAAAATATACTTCTGTATAAAGGAATATTGGACATTTTCGGTATTTTTTTTTTTTTTTTTTTTTTTTTGGCGTGGTTATTTTTGCACGTAGAAGATTGAAATTGTGCACAAACATTCAGCCCACCGAGTAGTATTTACCAGATATTTTTTTTCAGATTTCTGCGTTAAAACACGCTGGTTAAGAGGGCTAAATGTTGAAAAAAGGGATAATTAGACCAAAAAATCTCTTTCTTCGGGATTTTCCGCCTTAGATAGACGATGGAGACATGTGAGTCATACCGTCTGAAAGGCAGTTCTATTCTGAAGAGAATGATGGGCGAAACATGACCCTAGGGTAATTAGGGATGTCTCAGGAAATTTTTTACCTGAGATCATGGTCTTTTGCGGTAATTTGGGGCATTGTGGGGATTCTTGATAAAATTTCTCCCACCCTTAGTATTCAAGATAGAAACTTGAAATTTGGCACACACATTCAGTCTACCAAGTACTATTTATCAGATTTTTTGAGATCTCTACGTTCACACAGGGCCGCTCCAGAGGGGCCCAAAGTGTGAAAAAATTCTCCCTCCAAAATTTTCCCTTTCGCATCAATTTTCCCTCTTCTGGTATATGATATGGGCATGCAAGTGGTACCATTTGAAAGCCAGCTTCATTCTGAAGAGAATTAGGTATGAACCATGATCCTAGGATAAATAGAGACGATGCAGTAGCTGCTTGACTGAAAATCTAAAAAATACCCCAAAAACCCCGGATCACGTAAGGGATAACAGACTTAGGGTTCAGAAGAATTACAAAGGCTAGAAACTTAACTTCTAAGAGGAAGTCAATAAGGAATTTCCAACTACCTAAGATCAATTTCCTAGCTAGAGGCTACACCGAAATGATTCACTGGAACACTGTTACACTTTCACCTCAGCCTTTGCTGCGGAAATTTACCGATCACGAGATTTGGTCTAAGGTCCAATCAGGTGAAACAGCGACTGAGTGGAACTTTGATACATTCCCATGTCACACCAAAGTATTAGAACGATGCGTGTAGCTGGTAACTGAGGCGTCACAAAAAGTTGTCGGTTTCAATTCCAGGGATGGTTTTATAAGATATTTAATGCCAAGTTTTCAAGCAAATCATTTTTCAAACTAACAAAAGAAACTAAAGACAAGTAAAAGACTGTATTACATTACAAACTTAAGTATTACACAATCAGGAAAAATGTCTATTTCAATGGAAATTTGTCTTTTTTTAAGTGTTTTATAAGTGTAATACGCTGCTAATAAATTGTAAAATGTATTCCTTATACATTTATTTATCTTTTCTATAATTTTCTCTATTGAAATATGACTATAAGAACTTGTTATAGAAGTTATCTGAATTTTCTCCATGTATTGGAAAAGTTACGAAAATCGTATATTTTTTTCAAGGTTTAGGGTCGTTACGCTACCGCCAGACGTAAAAAAAAAGACATATTTCTTTTGGATTTTATTTATCTACCATAGGGGCAAGTTTTCCGCAGTATAGCGTTTCAAACAAAGGAAAAAAAAATATTTTTTCGGCCCACCCTAATATATGAGGGTCACTACGAAAGTTTTGAGATGTGAAATAACTTACATACTTAAAATCAATTTAACACTTACATTTTCTCAAAATATTCACCATTACACTGTATACATTTTTGCATCCTTGAAAACCACTCTTGGAAGCAGTGTTGACAGTATTTTTCTTCAAGTTTTGAAAGTTCATTCTCGTAAGCCACTACAGCTTCTTCAGGGCTGCAAAATCTCTTCCCACGCATGCGACCTTTGATCCTGGGGAATATAAAAAAAATCACACGGGGCGAGGTCAAAGCTATACGGCGGATGAGTCATAAGTTTGACCTCCGTAGATTCTAAAAACAGAATTGTGATGTTGGCCGTGTGTGCGGACGCGTTGTCATGATGAAGCAGGATCCCACGCAATCCAGTTCTTGGACGCCGTTCCCGAAGCTTCTGGAAGCTTCTGGATGGAAGTTCTTGGACACTTTTGTTAGGTAAACAGTGGTGTGCCACTGAACAGTAACAGTCCTTTGTTCTTCAAGTGGAACAGTTGCAACATGGCCAGATTTGGAGAAGAAAGTTGCGACCATCTTCTTCCCCCACCTCGCGGTCGCTTCACTTTCATGGGTGGATTTTCGTCTGGAAATATCCAAACTGTAGACTGGCGTATATTTTCAGGGTGAAATTGATAGATCCAAGTCTCATCACCAGTAACTATGTCAGAGACGTGACGAGAATTGCCTCCATCAAATCTTGCAAGCATTTCTTCACACCATTCCACACGCATGCGTTTCTGCTGTTCAGTCAAAGTGTGAGGCACCCAACGAGATGAAACCTTCCTGAGCCGAAGATGATCATGAAGAATTTTTGTTCTGGCTGGCAATCCAACGTTCACTGTAGATTCAATATCCTTGAAAGTTGTTCGAGGATTTTCTCGAATCATTTGTTTCACATCGGCAATGTTTTCATCTGACACAGCTGTTACCGGACGTCCAGCTCTCTCTTCATCTTTAAGCTATGTCCGGCCTCTTCTGAATTCACCAAGCCACCGAAAAATTGTAGAAGGGAGGGGCAGGAACCACCAACCTTTCAATTACTAGCCGCGTGCTCTTCCGATTTGGCCACGGATGCGATGAAGAAACCGTCTCTTGTAGAGGGATAAAATCTTAAGGTCTTTTGAATTTGGCTAATCAGAGTGCTCCTTTAACCCGCGTATATTCGACGATAACCGTTCGGGATAAAATCTGCTCGCCATGTAGACCTAATTTTATAACAAAATGACGAATAACAAAATGACGACTGTCTATTTACTTTATTTTATAGTTCTTCCATATTCACTTTCAAATGATCGGTGCCAGTTGCCATCTAATAAAGTTGATGCGTTTGTTGCTTCTAGTACACAACCGCTTTGAAAAAGAAGCAATAAATGCATCAAATGTGGGAGATGAATTTAGAACACCTAAATGGTACATGCCTAGCACATCTTGTGCTGTTAGGGTTTCTTCAGAAACATTTTGTAAAACAATTGAAAACACATCGCGCGATTTGTATTTTGAAATTTTGCGTATACTTGGATTTGTTTAAGTATTTCTTTCTACTGTGTTTGCCTGTAACTTCAGTTCATAAGCCTTTATAATTAGATACCCAAGATATTTGGCAATCACGCAGAAAACAACACCGAAGATTCTACACTTGTGTTAATTTAACACACAGGCTGTGTGTCATTTCAACTAGCGGCATTTGACACACAACTCCAAACGGAGAGTGAGTTGTTCTAACCACTTATTTGTGTTATATTTTAACACAATCGTGCTAACACATAGGCATGTCGTTGAAATAATACAACGATTTTTTACAGTATAGGCACTTCCAGTAGAACTACAACGATTAAATTTGGCAAATTTTTTAGCCTCCTGGGACTATATAGAAAATTTCCAAAAGTGAATATTTTCCAATTTTAGCAGCTTTAAAGAGACAAAAAACTGTGTAATTTAAATAGACTTTTTGGATGTACAAAATCTCATATTTTAGGTACCGTAATTGAAATCGGAATAAAAACTAGGAATTTTGGTATGTTAGTAGGTTTATGAGGCGCGAGGCCGTAGGATGAGAAATTTTGTATCTGGCAACAAATTCCCACCTACTTGAAACTAAACTGATTATATAAACATTCAATTGTGCCAATTGCCAAGTTCATAAAGAAATTGAAAATCACAGCAACTGGGTAAGTAAGAAAATGCTAATCCAAATGTCAATTGAAAGAAACGGAAGTCTTTTAAGTAAATATTGGCAACAACGCATTCTAATTTTCCAACTTGGTCAAAAGTTAGCAGGGTTGGAAAAAATACAGTTTTTTATATAAAAAAAGAACAAAACGCGTGTTTAAAACATGAAAAAAGTGTTTAAAATGTTTTAAAGATGTTTTAAAACACACACGAAAAAGTACATGTTTTAAACATTTTGAACAGTTTAAAATATGATTTTAAACATATTTCAAAATCGTTTAATCACGTATTTATTAAGACTTTTTGCTCTTTCAACCGATCTTTTCATTTATTTAATTCTCTTTAAGACTACACAGTGTTGGGTACAGAACATTTCCGTATAGATTAGTAATTCTCAACTTATTTCATATAACGACCCCTTTTATTACACCCTCTTGCAAGTGACTCTCATACAGTAAGTATTTTCTTGGATATAATAAGATTTTAAGGTAGATTTTAAAATTTACCAACTATAGAGGTTTCACACAATCTATCAATATACATGGCAAAACAAAAGTCCTCACCATCCTTGTGCGTTGAGAACGGATTGAGAGAGAATGATGAAACTTGGAAGTGGTCTGACACACCAGATGGTGCTATCAAGCATCATGGCGAACATCTGTGCTTAGTATTCGAAATTTCAAATGCAAATGGTGTCATGTTACATGAGGGCTAGAATTTTACCAGAAATGCTATTGTGCGGTTATTTTAACCATAAAGAAAATCATTTCGAGTTACCGCTTCTAAAAATTTTGTAGTTATGCCTTTAGGGGCTAAGCTAGCGTTTCGTGGAGACGGGTGAGATTTTTGTTGCAAAATTTGATTACTATTTCATAACACTGGTGCTAATAAAATTATTTTATAATAATAGGGCTAGGTTTTCGAAAAGTAATGTTTGAAGCACACTTCATATTGTGCTAACTTTATATTTTCTGCAAGTCTATGTAATTGGTTGTTTTTTGAGTCAAAAATTTATTGACGAAAGGTAATATTTGGGGCGTTCAGAGCACAATATATCCAAATCCATTTTCAATAAACTTCAGTTTTCCTCAGCAAATGAATTCTATTTCAAAAAATAATACTTCGCAGTCAAGAATCCAAAACAAATGTAACTAAAACCATGCGAAAAGGCGTGGGATAGTTTCATATGACAGCCTCTAGTAGGGGCGTCAGTGGAACAGGAGGGCAACCACCCTCATCCGCACCCTGCATTTCAGATTTTGGGGACTGTAAGACAGTTTTAGAAATCTTTTGATAAGCAAAGTCCAACAGAATAAGCCTGAGGTAATTACACCGAATAAATACGAAGAACATACAGATGATTAAAACTGGGAAGTTGCTTAGGTCCAATTTCCTGAATTTTAAGCATTCCCGAAACTCGAAAGTATAGCCACCTTTGAAATCCTTGGGTAAAAAAAATATACAAGAAAGCAATATAGGCCTATAGCTTCTTACAGCCAATGATCAAAATCCGTATTTATTCGGTGCAAAGACTTCAATTTTTAAATGTTGGACTTTGCGAAGCAAAATGTTTCTAAATCTGCATTACTGCCCCAAAAATCTGAAATTCAGGGTAGAAGACGGATGACTTCTAAACGAACGCCCCTATCTAGCGGCAATCATACAAAATTCTAGATTCCTTTTTTTCAGGTAGTTTTTCTTTCTTTCATCTCGGATTCGTGGTTGTGAAAATATGACATTTTACGTCGATGTATTCTTTTGAACACATTCTGCATTTATGTAACGTAATTATGCATCATTGACTATGACATTCGGAGCTTGACTTGTTAATCATTCCAACGCTGCAACATACACAATACAAGTATAATGTTAATATCTTAAATGTATGAGCAAGGAGGGGGAAGGGAAAATTAGCCCTCCTCCCCTTCCGTCAACGCCCTTGTCTAGCGGTTGTCCTATGAAACTCTAGTCCATACGCTTTCCCGTGGTTTTTGTTTCATTTATTTCATACCCTATGCTACGAAGATATTACGTTTGCTGAGCAAAAGTGAACCTTTCTGAAAATGAACTTGGATCCCTTGTGCTCTAAATGTTGAGTTGAAGCCAAATTTATCCTGCAACCCAAGTTTGTTCGAAACATATAAAATTAGTTTGTTTAGTTTGATTGATTACAACTTGCATCAGTAGCAAGGCTATATGAGACAGGGCTTTTTGTTTAAAGTGGGATCTGACCCACTAATTTTGAAATTTTACGTGGGATCGCAGTCAAAATCTATACAGCAAATTCCGACGCCTCGTGTCTCTATCCTCAAAAATTAATGTTAAAAGACTGAATATTGCACCCTGTAGCGTGGTACATACATACAAACAAACAAATTGAGATCAAATTGTCCCAGACCTTGACGTTCAGCACTAACGTTATAATAAGTATCACACTTGGTTAGTTACACGATCGACTGCCATACCTTGCGTTTCTCACCTGGTCTCTTCATACAAGCTATGCCAAGTTGTAAAGTTTCAAAGAAAATTTAGAACTGTGGTGGGGAAGAGGTACGAAATAAAATTTTCATAATATAATGTAAAAGATATTGTTGATACAAAATTAATTGTTACCTGAAGTTTCCAGTTGCATCTCAGCCACACCACTGACGTTAGATTCATCAGAAGCAATTTTCGGATCAACATTTTTACCATTTGTTTGGGTTTCCATTTTTACCAAGCATTGTATTTTTCATAATGATTTTCGTTCTTGGAACTAAACCACCCATTTCTTTCTTACACGTTTTGCAACAAACTCGTTTGATCGTTTACTTACCTGATTGAGTTTGAGTTACTCTAATAAATTTGTACCAAATCATGTCCTTTTCTTCACGTATAACCCATGTTAAACGATTCCATGTTGTACGGAGACAGAACTAACATGTACTGTACAAACGAATGCTTGCGATATTTTAATTTCAGAACCTCAACGTCGCAATGAATACAACACAACAGTTTGTTTCCGTGATAATTATTTTATTTATTTTTTAATATCAGTTCTATAAGTAGTCCAACCTTCGATTACCACACTTTCTCGCAAGTTAACTGAGAAGCATTTAAACAATACAATATACGTTAAAAATAAGGAGGAAAAGAGACAAAATAAATTGTTGATCACCACATTGACCTGCTGTAGCCACGAGAAATCAAACCATTCACATGGGAAGAAAATAGTCTTCTGATTGAGGAGCACTTTGGACAGTTCTCTTGCTCTGGAAGATTTTTTTTTACGAAAATAAAATAAAATGCAAATAAACATATGTTTAAGACAAGTCTTCAAAATACACGTGTTTAAAACAAAATGTTTAAAACATAAACAAAATTTGTTTTAAACAAAATCAATTGTTTAAAAAAAAGTTTTAATCATTTGTTTTAAATATTTTGTTTTAAACAAAACAACCCTGGAAGTTAGTAAATTTGGGACGAAGCCCAAACTAGCAAAAACTTGAACTAATTACATGAACCTTCGATTGTGCCACCTGCAAAGTCTATAAAAGAAGTGACAATTCACAGCAACTAGGTAACTAAGAAAATGTTAAGCTAAGTCAATTGAACTTAACGGCAATCATCTGAACAAGGAATTTGCCAACTTGATCAGAAGTAGTGGCTTTTGGGGGGAGGCTTCTCCTTTCTCCCTGCTGTGACAAGACTTAGCTTTTTTGGTCCTCCTGAATAAGTCATAGTCCCCCAAGAAAAACTTCCTGGGTACACCCCTGTATGATTATTTAATTATATTTGTCACTATTTTATTTGTCAGTTTCGTTTCTATGCAGTTTCGATCGTACGCAGTTTCGATCCTACGCAGTTTCGACGCTACGCAGTTTCGACCGTACGCAGTTTCGATCGTACGCAGTTTCGATCCTACGCAGTTTCGACGCTACGCAGTTTCGACCGTACGCAGTTTCGATCCTACGCAGTTTCGACGCTACGCAGTTTCGACCGTACGCAGTTTCGATCCTACGCAGTTTCGATCCTACGCAGTTTCGACGCTACGCAGTTTCGGTCGTATACAGTTTTGATCCTACTCCGGTTTTTCCCTATATAACTTCAAAAAATTACTATTACTTAATATTCTGTGATTATAAAATAATTGTTTTTTTATTGCTTGATCATATGACCTTATCTGTTTTCGATCCTACGCCGGTTTTAGTTTCGATCGTACGCAGTTTCGATCGTACGCAGTTTCGGTCGTACGCAGTTTCGATCGTACGCAGTTTCGATCGTACGCAGTTTCGACGCTACGCAGTTTCGATCCTACGCATGTAACCCTTCTATTACCACTTCTACATGAAATACCATAAATTTTCTACGCAGTGCAATAGTAAGAAGTATCCATGTGCATAAGACATGGCGATATGCGTTAAATTCCCCCCCCCCCACACACACATAGTCATAGATAAAGCACAAGGGCACTACACATGCAGATATAAAATACAGGTACGTTCTTTTTTATTTTCGTATCAGTCGATAAGTAAATAAAAGTCGCTTTGTTACCCCCTTTGTAGGTTCGTACATACTCAATGGATAATCCCTAAAAGTATGAACGTCCTACTCCTTCGGGAACTGATGCAGCTTCATGTATACTATATCCGAGACATGAAAGAACTTAATTGTTTTACAGGCCTAAAGGGCCTGGAAATACTTTTTTTTTTTTCGTTGGGAGGGTGATTTTGAAGTTCCGAAATTGAATCGAAGGTAAATTAAATATCGATTAAAGCACACACTTTTGTCATTTGTTGTGTATTAAACAAGTTCAGTTAAAATTAATAAAGAATTATTTGAGATCAACTATATCTCAAGAACGATTAAATGGCCTAGCTTTGATGGTCATTGAAAATGGCACACTCAATGAAATGGATACGAATGCAATAATAAGAGGTTTTGCTAAATTGAAAGCCAGGAAAGTGTCTTTATAACATAAACTTTTCAGTAAAAAAGAAAATAAGAAATTGAGCTAAATACCATAATCGTATCACTAGCAAATACTATGTAAATATGCTTTTAGTGAAGCGTAAGAGCATACCTCTTTGTCAAAATCAAACCCATGTTAATCTTAGACTTCAAGCTTATAAGTTTTATCCTGTTTCAACTTTTGTGTTTCAATTGTACTTACCAAAATACCTCTGGGCGTAGGCCCTATATATCGTACTTGTGTCTTGTGCTTATTTAATTTAAAAAATGCTTTTCATTATTACAATTGGAACTTTGTTCTGTACTCATCCACAGTCAATCAGTTATAATTTCGTCATTTTTCGTTAATACTCACAGGGAGACTACAGATATTGAAGAAATTTTGCAGCTGTAACAACTATTTGAAGATTTTTGTGTATCACAACTTTCCACGGCACTCTTACGGTTTTGGGGGCGTCTAAATATCATTTGCTTACATTTAATTAAAGTTTAGAACCGGCTCTGCTAATACTGGATGTAAAAATCCAAAACAAAAGTCCCTGATTAGAGTCTATACTATTTAATAGTTCAACTTCGTCAGTAGAATTTCTTTTCCGTTTATTCACCTTGCTCATTGTGTTTCGAACATTTCTTACATAAATCCTGTGCTACCAAAATTCCTATGATATCACATGTGATTGACGATACATTTGCACAGAATCGAAAACTTTCATTCGCGATGCAACTAACATTAGTATATTAATTATCCGAAAAAAAAATTGCAAACCAAAAGAGGAAAATTCTGCACTGTGTTGTGATTATAAAGTTACAAATACACAGTATCTAATCAGCCTCATGGTTTCTATTATGGGAACCTTGTGATTATTAATAAAGATGTCTATTTTTCGATACTGCTCCAAGTGGGATTCCTTTTTTGGATCCACCTTAGTCTGGTATTCCATTTATTATCAAATAAGAGCTCCTCAAGCTTCGGATCTCATTTGCGGCCTTGAGCCGTAAGTGCCTAAGTAATTAGGCATATGCTCATGTTATGAAATTGATGACACGGAATAAATTTACTTTGTTCCCTAAATGATAAAGCCTATTTGAGTTGAGTAAAGAAACTAAATCATTGTTTTATCGATATTGCTGCTGTCTATGGTTCTGAACTGTTACCATGTCTAAACCTTTTACAAATACAGAAGAGTTAGCTTTCTTTCGTGAGAGTCTAGGTAATGTATCTGGTGAAGATTTCGAAGGCGAAGAATTCATTGAGGAGGAAGAATCAGAAGGAGAAGAAAATTTGCCAGTAAGGCGAAAAAAATGCAGAAGAATTGATGATAGTGAGAGAGTCTACACTACTGTAGATGATGTCGTTGCTTTATTTATTACAGAAATTATGGGTCAAGTCATCACAAGGTAGCACTATATATTTTCTTATTTAATTTACATTTCGGACGTACACTCATGTCCAAAATTATTGTCCCATGTCTATAAATGTGTTGTTGTAGGAATATAATTTGATAACGAATTCGCTCGGTATTTCTTATAACATTAGGATGTGTATAATCGACAAAGACATGTATGTGGCAAATTTCATGTCGAAAGAGCAGTAAATAAGAACAATAAAATGAAAATGAAACTTTCTTGTCCATTTAGCAACATTTTATTTTATTCATTCTAATTTTCGTATTTATAATTCTTTTCCTATGAAATTTACCACAAATATACATTTCCAGATTATACACATAGTATCAGTATTAAAAGTACCCTGCAAAACCATTATAAAATTATATTGTTACAAGAAGACAGTTAAAGATATGCGACAATCATTTTGGACATGAGTGTACATAAAGAAATTAAGATGTTATAGTTTGGTATCTGGTGGTTCATTACTTAACTACAATAACGGCGCGCTTCATATGTTACTGTCTTCTCGAAGTAGCGTTGGAGAATGACTTCGATTCGCGGCGGGACCTCATGTGGTTCAGATCCCACGTTAAACTGGGTCCATGTCTCATATAGCCTCGCTGTTGAACGGGACGCTAAACTCAAAATCAAATCACATCAAATCTCTTTCTGAAATTAGGTTAAGTTAAGAGTTGCCCATACGCTTTTTTTAAAAAAATAAAAATTAGGAACAGGAGAAATGAGGTAAGAAATTATGATTTGGAGTTCTTATGTGATGTTTAGATGTGTAAGTTTGGTAGTAAAGTTATGTTTAATACGAGGAAAGATGTGTGGAAATTGGTACTACTTGCGAGACGCGGAAGATTTCATGATTCAGCAGCATACCCATTTTATGTCGAGAACACAACCCAACGATCCCTTACGGGGCTTCTAACCCGCTCTTACTACTACTACTACCCTTACTCCTACTCCTACTACTACTTATACTACGGATCTGTATAATAAAACTGCACGTTTTAATGTTTTTACTGCTTTTTGTAGGTTTGAAACTGGAGGGGCAACTCTAAACTTAAGCCCCAAAATTCACTAGAAAGAGACGTATTGTAAACTGTAATTTTGTAAGAACTGAGGGGTAAATTTTACCAGAAGCGGATCCAGGACGGACTTCCGAGGGGGGCGGTGGGTTGTAATACTGCTACTTAGAGCTACTATTAAGAACTCCAAACTCTGGGATGGGTTTCATTTATATATAAAATAAAAAAGTTTCCCCTTCGGAGGGGGTGGCGATTGCCCCGATCGCCCCCTTTGGATCCGCCACTGAACTTTACATTGTCCGCTCCAGCTGATATTTTTACGCAACCACCACAGTACAAATTAATTTTACCAAACATCCCTAACCCTAAGCTAACCCGACCCTATTCGATTCTATCCTACCTTACCCTAGTCTACTATACCCTTTTAAACGATTCTACTTATCGATTCGCAGTTTTCTCTTTGATTAAATTATGGAGTGAAGTAAGTTAGTTTGTATTCCGGTAAAATAAATAAATTTCAAATGGTTATCTGAATAATGAAACAGTGGCGATTTAGTTATATTTCTGAAAGAAAATCGCCAAAATTAAAAGTAGAAAGGAAAGAAATCTATGATGGAAACGAATTAATTCCAAGTAGCGCAATGCAGAAAGTTGTAATACAGCAATGGCGCAACCCTTTCTACTTTCGTTGTCATCAATACCACTTGGAATTAATCACTCTCCTTTTCGTATCCTTACTATACCTTTAATTTAGAGACAATTCGAAATTTAAATATTGTATAATCAATATATTCTTATTGAAGTGCTCAAAATGCATTGACCTACGTGTAAACTTTCAAGAATAAATCCCCATTATACCAATCCCTTGAAATTAGCACAATAAATGATAATTTCATTTTGTGTTTGATTTGTGTTATGCTGTTGCTGTTATTTTTTTTAAGTCATCTGTTTGTGACATCATTTTGATGGGATACGACTTTCTTTACATTCTTTTGACCCGACGTCAATACCTATTTGTCTGGCAAATATTACACTTAGAAGAGGGAGGCCGGCGAAACATCGGACGGCTGCTGCTCAAAAACGCCGCGGAGTTGGAGCTATGTTTATTTGAACTTTTCCCCTTGTTTTTAGCTGTAGAATCACTTCCAGAAGTTTTTTCGGTCTTATTTCTACCACCTTGTATATATTCTAAAAACTTCCTACATTATATTTGGCCTAGGATCATGGTTCAAACGTCATTTTCTTCAGTATAACACTTCCTTTCCAACGGTACCATTAACATGTCTGTATCATACATATGAACCGGGAAATTCGGGAAAATACGGAAAATTTTCTGAAAAGTTGGAATATTTGCGCCCCTCGGGCCAGGGCCCGAGTTTGTGTAGGGGTCTTAAAAAATTGGGAAATACTCAGAATTGCACACAATCAGAATGCAAAATTTCAATCTGATATCTTGAAAACTAAGGGCGTGAAAAAATTTTGAAAATTGCCTTAAGTAAAAAAAAAAAAAAAAACAGTCACGCCCCTTCGCCCCCACTTGGCGCCGCCAACTTGACCATCCGGTTTCAAAATGCATCTGGGGTATTCTTTGGTCCATGCTTGACTTGACCAATAAAAAATCCCTGTTTAATGCCTGTTATAGGACCTAAATAAGTGGTTAAAGACAACAATATGCTATGGTAACTCTTGTTATCATAAATCCTAAAAGAGTTTTAAGCTTTGGAAAGGGTATATCCGGATGAGGTGAAAAGTGACCTTACACGGATTGCTGTGATATTTAGATCGAAGGTGTCTCATATCGAAAGATGACTTTGGCAAGAAAATCAACTTCAAAAACCTTAGAATTTCGAAGTTATTGTTGAAAATTCAAAAATCAAGAAATGTTCATATCTCGGAAGCGACTTGAGTTACGAGGGTGAAAGGAAACAGGAAATAATGTATTTCACTGTTCATATTTCTAGCGAATAGCATGTGGAAAATGTTTGAATTCAAATCTTTTTGTTTTATATTTGGGTGACTATCTCCTATTTTCCATCATAGAAGCAGTACCAACCCATCTATAATGAATTTTGACCATGGTTTGATACCTTAGTTGCAGCTTGGTGTAAAATTATGAAAACTTAAATTGGGATATTGTATTTTGCCTGCAAGACAGGCAACCCACGGTACGCCATAAATGTTTTGGCCGGAACGAACATTGTTAGAAGTCAAAGATGGTCGATTTTGAGTTTCTGACTCGTCATGAATGACTCTACGTGGCAATATAACTCCCATAATTGTACTTGTTCCAAGAAAATATTTTTCTCTCTAAGTCATGATTGAAAATATAGATATCCTACTAAGGCAGATTGAAAATCGGTAGCACTAGCGCTCTCACGCGGTTTCTAGAATAGGTAAGATTATAAGAGTTATATTTCCATGTAGAGAGATTCATAATCAGCCAGAAACTCAAAGTGGACCATCCTTGACTTCTCACAGTATATTCGTGCTGGCCAAAACATTTATGGCGTAACGTGTGTTGCCTATCTTGCAGGCAAAATAAAGCATCCCAACTTAGGTTTTCATGATTTTACACTAAGTTGTAACTAAGGTAGCAAACCATGGTCAAAATATATTATAGATGGGTTGGTGTTACATCTATGGTGGAAAATAGAAGGTGGTCATTCAAACATGAAACAAAAAGATTTGAATTCGAATATTTACGATGCGTTTTTCGCTAGAAATTTCAAAGGCGTATGCATTGTTTCTCGTTTCCTGTAAAGTCCCTCTAGCAAAGTATATTAATATATTTTTCACCCTCGTAACTCATGTCGTTTCCGAGATGTGAACATTTCTTTTATTTTCGACTTTTCCACAATAACTTGGAAATTCCAAGGAATTTCAAGTTGATTTTGTGGCCACAGTTGACTTTGGATATGAGGTACATTTGGTATAAATATCACAGCAATCCGTGAATGGCCACTTTTCACCCTGCTATACCAGACCCTTTCAGCAGTGCTTCTTTCAGTTTCTTGCTGGAACCTTTCTCCAGTCGCAAATGGCAATATACGTGTAATGAAAACAAACGAGTTTCGTTTCACAGTATGATAGACTTCCGAACTATGCAAATTCAATACTCAAACTTGAAGTTGCACATTTATAACTACTGGTTGCAATAGATTAATAAGATCACAGATTGAACCTGTATCTCGGATGCTGAATCCATAAAAAAAAAAAAAACTCGCTTCCCTTTACTGTTTTTGTTTTATGGCGATAAGGGTTGAAACTTGAAATCGTTAATTTGAACCATTTCAGTTCGAATAGAAGGTTAAGGGAGGAGATGGAATCTATTCTTCGGACGCTGAATCGATTGCAAAGAAACTGAATCTCAATATCTTTTATTGTTTAGTTGCTCTACGGAAATCAGTATTGAAATTAGAAGTAGTAATACATTTCAGTCACTTCTACTTTCTGGTGTTGCGGGTTGTGATGGTATGTGCCCTTGTAGCTATCTTTTACCATTTTTGTTCTATGGTGATAAATGTTGAAACCCGAACTCGTTAATTTGAACCACTTCTGATTTTAATAGAGGTTTAATTAAGGAGAAGGAGATTTTAAAAAAAAGGCATGAAGTATGTTTCCTTGCCTACTCAATATGGCTTATTTTTGGAAGTTGGCATAAGTTAAGTGTAATGAGGTGAATTCACTTAACTTTAGAAACATGTTCCGCGGTAAGTTTAGTGAAAGAGAAATTCAATTTTGATGAAGCATTGTATGTGTTTCATTGGAGGTTTAAGCAAATACTGCTATTGGATAATGTGGAAATTGACCAAAGATAAAGTTGTGAAATTTCCAAATAAAAAAATTATAAAGAAATAGTTGAGTTTCGTTTCATATATATTGAAACTACGCTAGATTTTCAAACTATGGGAATTCATTACAGAAACCGGAAGTAGTAGATTATCACTTCGGATTGAAAAGAGAGGGATAAGGCCAGAAATGGAACCTGTTCTTCGGACACTCAATCTATATAAAACAGTTTCTTGCTCTTTGTTAACAATTATTCCTCTATGTGAATCAATATTCAAACCGAAATTTGTACTAGTTTTACTTCTTCCGGTTTCAGTAAAGGAATAAGATCTGGGATGAAATCTGATCTTCATAATCATAAATCCATATCAAAAAAATTATTTGCCATATCCTATTACAGTTTTCGTTCTACAAGGATCAATATTGAAACCAGAAGTGTACTAGTAGACTTCTATCGCTTCCACTTGCAATAGAAGAATGAACGTAGTAATGGAACCTATTCTTAGGATGCTGAATCGGTTTTAATAAAAATAACTTCTCGTTATGTATTACCATTTTAATTATGACAATCGCTCTTTAAATCGGATATCTTACAATTCCACCACTTCCGATTTAAATAAGCCAATGAAGGATGAGATGAAACTTTTTCATGGGACGCTGAATCTACATCAAAAGCCCATTTTTCGCTATCTCATTAGCATTTTTGCTTTATGAAAAGCATCATTGAAACCGGGTATAGTGGTAGATTTATACCACTTCCGGTTGAATAAAGTCAGAAATGGAACCTGTTCTTACGACACTGAATCGATGTCAAATAGACTAGTTATTGCTATAAAAAGAATAGTTATGACCGTTTCTGCTCTGGTGATCTATGTTGAAACAGGAAATGATTGGTTTCTACTACTTCCGGTTTGAATAGACGACTTAGAATCTTTTTTGAGACCTGAATCTATTCCGAAAATCTGCTTTTCGCTGTCTCTTGCCTAACACTAGTTGACAAACTTATATATATATATATATATATATATATATATATATATATATATATATATATATATATATATATATATATATATATATAGATAGATAGATAGATAGATAGATATAGATATAGATAGATAGATAGATAGATAGATAGATAGATAGATAGATAGATAGATAGATAGATAGATAGATAGATAGATAGATAGATAGATAGATATAGATATATATAGATATATATAGATATATAGATAGATAGATATCCATACTTTCGTATATCATAGTTTGGAACTCTAAATATCACTTGCTTCTTCAGAGAATGACCACGCTAGTTGAGCTGAACACTTGCAATTCACTTCTGAACTATCGGTTAAAGGTGAGAAAAGGTTCCCTCGCTGCAAACAATAACAAATACAGACAGAACTTAAATAGCACAGAGTTTATGTTAACGTAATCTAATGACTTTTGACTATTAGTTCCAAACATTTACTTTGCGAATAAAAGTCTTTGTGGTTATCTCTTGCTCTGTCCACATTGGTATTGTTAACATTCGAATAATTCATTATTCCAATATTCGGATAATGGATTTTTCGAATAATCGTTATTCGAATATTTTTCGATAATCGTTATTCCAATATTCAGATAATGGATTTTACGAATAATCGTTATTCGAATATTCGGATAATGGATTTTTCGAATAATCGTTATTCGAATATTCGGATAATGAATTTTTCGAATAATCGTTATTTGAATATTCGGATAATGAATTTTTCGAATAATCGTTATTCGAATATTTGGATAATGGTTTTTCGAAAAACCGTTTTTCGGATAATTGATTTTTTGAATAATAGTTCTTCGAATATTTGGATAATGAATTTTTCGAATAATCATTATTCGGATAATGGACTTTTCGAATAATCGTTATTCGAATATTCGAACAAAATTTGTTATTCGAATAATTTTAACAGCCTTAGTCCACATACTTTCAATACTATTTTTATATTTTTCTGTTCACAGTTGGCGATCGATAAGATGTGTGACACCAGTGCCCTCAAAGGTGATAGAATTACCAGAAGCTGAAGAAGAGGAAACAGTCGTTGAAGAGGAGAAAGTTTCAAAGTCTGCCAAATCGAAGAAAAAGAAAAAGGTGGGGAAAGATTCGAAATTGGAAGCGAAACAATCAAAAACGTCTCTCACAAAAGATGGAGAAACATCAGGTTCCAAAATATTAAGACGTAAAACTAAAGAAACAGAAGAGTTCGAAGAGGAAACAGAAGAAGAGGAACAGGAAGGCGAAGGAGAAGTTACATGGAGGAAGAAACTTCCGCAGGAGGAAGTTGAAATTATATTCACCAGTGGTAATGTGTATGAAGGTCACGTGTCACGAAAGATGTTGAACGGAATGGGCAAATACGTTTGGGATGATGGTGCTAGCTATGCTGTAAGTTATTTATAACAAAACATTTTATCTTTTCTTGAAAGTATTTGTGTGCATTTTTATGCACAAAGGTGCCCGAAATCGCGAGGTTGGCACTTATGTTCAGTTGGCTTGAATCTAATGAAGTAAGGGTGATATCAAAATCATGTTTTACGCGTGGTGCTAAAATGATATTGTAAGTGTGATGTCGACTGTGCATGATATCGAGAGGATGATGTGAACATGAGGTCGACTGAGTGTGATGTTGAAATGATGTAAACTTGAGGTCATATTGCTGTATGAATGTGAGGTTGAGTGAGTTTGGTGTCGAAATGATGTGGGCAGAGATAGCGTGGGTCAATGAAAACAACCCACTGACCCACCACCCACCGTGACCCACTCTGACCCACAACCCACCATGATCCACTCTGACTCACCACCCACCAAAACCCGTCGCCAACTCTGACCCATGATCCATGCCGTCCTCTCAACTGAATAAAGAGTATACATTTGTAATAAGACAAGGCTATGGAATTATTACTAATTAGTTTGAATTTCTACGGTCAATCGCCCAAATACCGCTCTGTTACAATACTGGTGGATCCGACACTCACTATATAAAATTGTAAAATATTTGTTACGGTGAATTTCAATTTAATTGTCATATATAATTATTTCCTTGTTGAATTACAGATACTTTCCAGTGGAAAATAGGATGAAATTTCAGTCTCAAATCAAAATAACTCCTATTGCTACTATTACAATTACAAATATCAATATCCAAAAGTACCTTAAGTTTTTTTTTTTACTTAGATATCTTAGGTACGTAAATAGAAACAAGTGAAAAAGAATTATGTAAGTAGTAGCTAAATGGCAAGCGTAAATAGAAAATGAAGGCCTTGAAAGTAAATAGTGGACAAATTCACCATTGTTCAGAAGATACTGCCTACAATGTACTGAGCATGGTAGGTCGTAGCGGGTCGTTGAAGCAGGGTGGGTCAAGGTGGGTCGGTGGGTCACGATGTTGGTGGGTCGCAGTGGGTCATGTCTTGTTGACCCACTACCCACTCACAAACCTGGACCCACCTCCCACTGACCCACTCCATCTCTGGATGTGGTGAGAGATCGAGAGAGAGTGGTGTTGAATTGATGGCGTGATCGTGAGATTAGGTTTAAGTGGGTACTTTTGTTTACACTTGGATTTTAATTTAGCATTCATCTTTAGTTCGTATCTCATTAGAGCTGATTTTAAATTACGACTAATTGTTCATCCACTGTCATTTTTATCAGCTTTTATTCTCTAAACGGTGCTAGAACAAAAGTCACCTGTAAATAATTATGATAATTTTAAAAATCCAGGGACATGGCAGGAGTACTAAGCCAAGTTCTAGAAGTCTAGCATATGCCACGTGTTCTTTTACTCAAGATTTATTTATCACTTTCATAATATTTCTTTGATTCAAGTGACTAAAATGGCAATTGAATACGTTATTAAGCACTATCGGGCCATGATTTAGTAGAATACTGAGTTTTAATGTTAAAGTACTTAGCAGAAATCCTCTCTCTTTTCTTTCCCATGAAAATCTTATATATTTTGCCGTTGACTCACTTACTTGCTCATCAGAACTTGTAATTGTGGATAAATGATATTTGGCGCAAATGTAGTGTACAGTGTACACGTAAAGAAAAATCTAAGAACACCTCTGCATTAGCCAAATAGGAGATTAGGGTAATTTACTACCTCCATAACTTTTCTCCAAACCTTCTCGTAAAATTTAAATGATATATACAGGGTGGACCATTTATCTTGATACGATCGTGTAACTTTTAAACGGATAGTTATAAAACTTTGAAGAGTTGTACCATGTAAATATCGGCAGAGGGACAACGTCTAACATACTCAGTGATAGCACCAGGTTAACAGTATCGCCAACCCAACATAGAGTTATATTTTTCAAATTGCACTACATCAGATTATTACACAGTTCATATCTACATGTTAAAATAAAATTTAAGATATCACACTAAGTGCTGAAAAGATTCGAAAGGAAATCACCACATCCCAAGTATTGCAAATAAAAGAAGAGTTACTCCTGGAAGAGGAATGGACAAGAGTATCAGTAGCACTCACGGAAACTGCAAGAAAAGTTGTGGGAGAAACTAAAGGAAGAGGCCTCACTGATAAGGAAACATGTCGGTGGAATAAATTAGTTCAGGCAGCTATGAAGAAGAAGAAGGAATGACACGAAAAAAATGGCAGAACTCTGGCAATCAACTAGATCTGATGGATTACAAAGAAGCGAAGAAGACAGTTAGTGTAGCAAAAGGCAAGGCTTATGGTGAGTTGTATATACAAGCAACTTGGAAACAAAACGGGGAGAAAAGACCATATACAAGCTTTTGAAGGTAAGAGAGAGACACAAAAGAAAGTTATTTCACATGTACGCTGCATCAAGGACAAAAATAACGATGTTCTGACAAGTGAGGAGAAGATAAAGAAGAGGTGAAAGGAGCATTTCCAGGAATTTCTTAATGAAGAAAACCCGAGGGAAATGTGCGAAAATCTGTCCACGAATCAGGGACTGGTTCGGCCTGTGACCGTGGTAGAGGTAGAAAACTGCCATGAAAAACATGAAGTGCTAAAGCTCCAAAATCTGATAATCTTCCTATCGAAGCATGGAAATGTTTAGTTACAGAAGGAATGCAGTGGTTTACTACACTTCTTAATAGAGTATTGGAAACGGGAAATATGCAAAATGAATGGAGAAGCACCCATAATTACTGCTTTTTGGAAACAAAGGAGATATGCAAGAATGTGGCAACTACAGAGGAATAAAACTTATGAGCAATGCAATGAAGCTCTGGGAGAGAGAGGTAGAAACAAAATTGAAAGAGACCGAAATTGCAGAGAACCAATTTGGTTTCTGCCAAGGCGATCGCCAAACATGCAACATTTGCACTTAGGATGCTAATGGAAAAGTGCAGAAACTATCAGAAAATATGGTTTTCATCGACCTAGAGAAAGCGTATGATACCTAGGTAGTGTGCCACGGAATCTTATTTGGTGGGCACTGAAGTAGAAGCATGTTCCGAACACATACATCTGTGTAATTCAAGACATGTATAATGGATGTAGGACAGGAGTAAAGAGCGCGTGCGGAATAACAGAAGAGTTCTCAGTTAAAGTGGGACTTCATCAGGTATCTAATCTTACGGTTAGCCCATATCTTTTTGCAACTGTGATGGATGAACTTACAAAGGATATCCAAGAGTTAGCACTTTAGAATATGCTATTTGCGGGTGACATCACACTGGTAAGTGAGACCAAGACAGATGTGCAAGAGAAATTAGATGCCTGGAGAGGAGCATTGGAAAGCAAAGGGCTTAAAATTAGTAGAATTAAGACAATATTTACATTGTCCTTTCAGGAAAAATGTAATCAAGAATACAACTGGACAAAAAAGAGGTTGTAGTCACGAAGAAATTCAAGTACGTGGGATCAATTCTGCAGGATAATGCAGGAATACAAGAATATGTAAATAGCAGAATTAGCAGAGATTGGACGAAATGGAGAGAAGCACACCAGGGATGTTGTGTTACCATAGGGTACCAATACGCCTTAAAGGAAAAGTTTACAAAACTTAGTGAGACTTGCCTTATTATACGGAGCGGAATGTTGGATGACGAAGAAGAAAGAGGAATAGAAGTTGCATGTTGTATAGATGAAGATGCTGCGGTGGATGTATGAACGTGACACAAAAGGACAAAATTAAAAATGAAGTGATCCGGAGAACAGTAAAGGTGAGATCAGTAACATAAAAATTGCAAGAAAGTAGATTGAGATGGTTTGGGCATGTAAGAAGAACTTTGAAATACGTAGTTCACCGAACAGATGCTATAGAAGTGAGTGTGAAACGAGCTCGAGGCCGGCCAAAGAAGAAGTGGGGAGATTGTGTTAACAACGACATGGTGCAGTGTGGTGTTACAGCGAATAGGAACAGGTAGAAGTCAGTGATCCGAAAAGCCGACCCCAGCTAACTGGGAGAAAAAGCTTAGAAGTTATGTAGTGTAGCAAACGAAGGATGCCACAAAATCATAAATATCAAAATATCAGTGACTTCTATAGGTCGACAGAGCGGTGAGAGGGTCGTGGCCAAAACTGGAACTAACATCAAAACATCCCTTCCCAGCAGGGTTACCAACTACAGAATATGTGTCACTAATGTGCGTCCCAAGTAAACAAAAAAAAATCCACGCATTTTTGTTTGATCGAATGTCGTGTGAAATCGAATGTCGTTTGAAATATTATTCAGAACACAGTATTGCAATTATTTAATACTGTGTTTAGAGAAAATTTGATAAATTTAGTCGGATAACTAGTAAGTGATGAAAATTGGACTTTTCGCCAGTAACATTGATTTATAATCCATAGTTCGCGGAACAATAGTTCTTACTACTAATAGACGAATCTATGATTTGAACCCGAGATTTGAGCCATTTTGAAACCAGAATGCTAAATGCTAACTTTTATTTATTCTACCAAGTACACCTACCGAGTAAACAAAACACAACCACAATTACGGACACTAATGAGGATGAGATATCTACGCAGAGTTCACTAAGACCACACGACTCGTTCCGTTTAATCACTCATGTAGTTACACACTCTGTCACACTCTGTGCGAACAGATTGATCGTACTGGAATTTCGAATGTTTCCAAGAAAAGTATGACAAGGAGTTATCAGGTGTTTCTAGTTCACTGAAATCTGCAGGGTACACGCACTGAGCTCACCTACTTCATGTCTCATCCACCCCAGATGTATCCTTACAAAAACAGTAAGTAAAATCATATCAAAATCTGAGAGGTTTACAGAAATGATACACCGCAGTTTGACATTACACTTGAGTTGGACAGAAGCATTTTTCGAACGCTGCTTATTGTAAAGAAATTAATTCCAATTTAGTATGGCAACATACAGCTAGCGGAGTAGTAAATTCTTACGATGACTTTGGCGAGAAATATTTGCGGATCCCTAGGCAAGAAAAGTTTGTAACGCCTCCGTTTTTAAAAATAGTTAATAATAATAATAATAATAATATTGGAAAGGTGCCGAATATCGGATACTGTTTCAAAAAAAGGAATACAAACTTTAACAACAGATATTTCATTGATATCATCATCATCATAAGTATTCTGCCTTTATTGGCAGGTCACTTGCCGCAGCTGAGAAGCTTCCATGCTCCACGGTCCTCCTTTAACCTTTTCGTCTTCGCGTATGATCTTTCTGTTTTAATATCACCCATTAATTGTAATCTCCTTCGCCCCCTCCCTCTCTTTCCCGCCACCATACCCTCTAGGACGTCCCTCATGATACAATCTCTTCTTAGGCAATGTCCCAACCAGTTTCTCTTCCTCTTCCTAATAATATCTAAAAGTGTTCTTTTCTCACCCACCATTTCTAACACTCTCTCATTCGTTTTCCGCTCGACCCAACTAATTCTTTCCATTCTTCTCCACACCCACATTTCGAAGGCTTCAAGTCGATTTTCATCACCTTTACGTAATGTCCACGTTCCCATACAGTACAACACTCCACACGAAGCATTTTATGAGTCTTTTTCTCAACTCTTTGTTCAAGGTCCCACAAAACAGTCTTTTCTTTCTTTTAAAGGCTTCTTTCGCCATTCCTATCCTTGCTTTTATTTCACTTTCGCATTTCATGTCATTACTAAGAATACTACCCAGGTATCGAAAACTATTCACTTGTTCTATTTTCTCCCCTCCTACTTTTATATTTGACACAGACCCCTTCGTTCCAATCACCATGGCTTTTGTCTTTCTAACATTTATTTTCATCCCATATTCTTCGAAGCTCTTTCTCATTTTTTCTAACATTTTATTGACTTTCTTTTCAGATTCTGCAACAAGCGCCATATCGTCTGCAAATCTTATGCATCTAATCATTCTAGCTCCTACCGAAATGCCATCATCATCATGTAGGCTCTTTTTCACTATCTCTTCTAGATAGACATTAAATAGTGTTGGCGAGAGGCAGCATCCTTGTCGAACTCCCCTTCCAATTGCACTCTCTTCCGTCAGTTCTTCCCCTATCCTAACACTTACTTGTTGGTTCATGTATAAGTTTCTTATGAGTCTTCTATCTTTCCATTCCAACCCTATCTTTGTTAGAACTCCCAACAACAATTCCCAATTCACGCGGTCAAAAGCCTTTTCTAGATCAATAAATACAACATACATCTCTTTCCCTTTTTCTATAAATCTTTCACCGATCACCCTTAATAATCCAATAGCATCTCTTGTGCCCTTACCTCTTCTGAACCCGAACTGCTCTTCCTCAACATCTTTATTTGTTCTTCCATATAACCTTCTGTTCAGTATTCGGAGCAGAATTTTAGCTGCATGAGATATGAGACTAATAGTTCTATAATCCTCACATCTCTTTGGGTTCGATTTCTTAGCCATCGGTATCATGATCGTTTTCAGAAAGTCTCTTGGCCATTCTCCTGTTTCATATATTTCATTGCATAGTCGCCACAATTCTTTCTTTCCCTTGTCTCCTATATTTTTGATGAATTCGATTGATATGTTATCTATTCCTGTTGCCTTTCCATTCCTAATCTCGGATATAGCCTTTTCAAACTCATCCCGAAGAATACTAAATCCTTTATCATCCTCGCCTACTTCATTTTCCACTTCAACATTTAGGCTACACGGTCTATCCCTACTCTCATATAAGTCTTCAACGTATTCTTTCCACCTTCCTATGACCTCATTTCTCTCGCTGACTACCTTCCCATTCTTATTTTCTACTGCCATCATAATACTCCCTTGTTTCCTCCGAAATTCCATAGATTTCACCTCCTTGTACATTTCCTCATATTTCCCAACTCTTTCTAATTCTTCTATGTCCTCGCATTTTCTTTTGTAAAACTCTTCCCTCGCTCTGTCTGTTTCTCTTCGTAATTCATTATTTAAGTTTCTGTACATCTTTCTGCCCTCTTCTGTATCAACCTGTTTCCACATCTTCCTCTCCCTCATTTTCTGCAACCTCTGCTCTGTAACCCATGGTTTCTTAGCAGTTTTGTGTTCGCGGTAACCTACTGTTTCTTCTGCAGCCTGCTGTAAGCAACGTTTAATATGTTCCCACCGTGCGTTACTACCTGCGCCTATAGTTTCCTCGTTTGAACATTTTTCTTCGAATTTTTCAGCGAAAAGATTTCTTATTTCCTCGTTTTTCAACTTTTCAGTATTCAACACTTTGTTACCTACTTTTCTTCTGCCTACATTTTTCAGTTGAATATCTACTTCGGCCAGCACAAGATTATGATCAGAGAAAATATCAGCCCCGGGAAGGGTCTTCGCGTTCTTTAAGTTATTCCGATACCTGTCCTGAATCATAACATATTCTATCTGATATCTTCCGCCGTCTATTGGTGATTTCCATGTATATCTTCTTCTCTTGTGCTGATTGAACCAAGTGTTCCCAATTACTAGTGAATTCTGTCTACAGAAATTCACCAGTCCCTCTCCCCTTTCATTTCTTTCGCCTAAACCATATTTGCCTACAATACTACCTTCCAGTTTTTCTCCCACAACTGCATTGAAATCTCCCATTAGAATTATACATGCACCCTTCTTCTCCCTATCTATAATTTCTTCTATTTTCTCATAATTTTCCTCTACTTCTTCATTTGCATGCGAAGTCGTCGGTGCATATATCTGTATCACCACTAGATCCTTCGTTTTCCCTTTAAGTCTTAACATCATAACTCTGTCATCAATAAATTCTACTTTCACTACCTTCTCCTTTAAGCGCTTTCCAAGAATTATTCCTACGCCATTATGACCGCCTTTTTCATTACCTGAGTAAAACATTCTATATCCTTCGCTGTTCAATACCCCATTACCTTCCCATCTAACTTCACAAACCCTACCAAATCTAAATTATTTTGTTTCATTTCTTCTTTAAGATTTTCTAATTTTCCTCCCTGTAACATAGTACGTACGTTCCATGTCCCTATCCTAAACCTTTTGCTCTTCCTTGTCTTTCTTTCTCTGTTTGTCTTCCCCCCATTATTACTTTCTCGTCCAATAGTCCTTCCCAAGCCATCCCCCTCCCGGAGATCCGAATGGGGGGATATTTTACCTAGCCTCTTCTAAATGTTCTGTTATCTTTGAAGATTATAATTTCAAAGTTTAGAAGCAATAAAGAAATATTAAAAGAGGTACAGAGTGGCATTTTTCTCAGTTTGGAAAATGGTTGCCCAATATCGGTTAGCAAGGGGTCTTAACATCGGACGGAAATTAAATTAGACGTATTTAAGGAAAACCACAATTGTAGAAAACTGTGCATTATTCTGATTATATTACATGGTGTAAACATACACAAAACGTAAAGTTGCAAAAGATGTAGATTTAACTAAACGTTATTCTACAAAATAGACTAGGCCTACTTTCTAAATATGTACATATGTATTTTTATCTTAACTAAACATAGTTCTATCAAACAGATAACTTTCTAAATATGTAGACTTTTCTGGTACTTAAACATTTGGTGTGCCCATTTAAGACATTAGATACATCGTATCCATCTCCAACACCTTTGTCAAGTTTATACGCTATGAACAAAACATTGAAAATTTTGGATGCCTTGAGGAACCCCATGTTCTTTTCATTGATGGCAGCAATAGGCTGGAGCATATCCTCAGGATCCCGCTTCTTCCTTCGAACGATTTCTATCATCTGTAATATTCGAAGAATGACATCAGCAATACCATTACCTAATATCTGATATCCGATATTTGGAACCTGTGTACTATCCGATATTTGGCAACGTAGGTCGTGTGGCAATTTTCAACTATATATATCTAGTAAACAGAAACAAACTACCAAAACATTATATAATTTAAAACTACTTTTCTTGGCCTATATTATAATTATACTATGAGTATGATTATGTTACCTTTATAATCATAAGGCAATCAACTGCAGTATAGAAATATTTCACAAGGTCAAAATCACAAAACACTTCACCATACAAATAAACCTGTTGCGAGAGGTATCGCAACTCAGGCGTCTAATGGTCCACCGATTGATGTGCAGTTACGATAACGGTCACTAGGCTGCAGCACCTTACACAAAATATTTCTCGGTATCCGATATTGGGAAACCATCCGATATTCGGTATCTTGGCTCTAATAATAAACTTTGGAAATCAATTAATCTCAACGATGTTTTTAGTGCTAAACAAATGAAAGATTTGTTTGCTTTCATTATTGCTATGTTAAAGTAAACTCACTGCCTGTCACCTATGTTAGTGGCCTAATACTACAAGAATAGATTATAAGTTTGTTTGAAGCCACCATTATGTAATGTTTTACGTAAACATATCCGAATTCGTAATTGTTTGTATTTACATTGAATCGATGGGTCTTTATAAAATCAGTGTCAAATTATATTTAGGTTCTTTGGCTTTGTGAGGCCCTGGGTCCAGGGCTGGATTAACCCATCTGAAGCCCCGGGGCTAGAAAAAATATGTGTCCCCTGCTCACTTCGCCTAATATATTTCTGTGAAAGTTAAGGGAATATGTTTATATTTTGGGTCATATTTTATTTTATGATGATGATGGTATCTTCTTAATTCTTTTTAGATAACCAGCTGAGATTTTTATCAGAGTGGAGGCCCTCGTCCATCCAAAGGTCCGGGACTACAGCCCCCTAAGCCCCCCCTTAATCCGTCCCTGCCTGTGTCATCACCCACCGCTTACGACGTCTTTGATATAACAAATGCATCATAACTATTAATAATAATAATAATAATAATAATAATAATAATAATAATAATAATAATAATAATAATAATAATAATAATAATAATAATAATAATAATAAGTATTTAATAAATTAAGCCGTCTTGTTTAATATTAGAAGAAAGCACAAGTTTTCTGAAATAATGATTCTTTCTGTTGTCCGTATGCCGATCGTTAAGAAAGATAAGATACCAAGGACTAACAACATGTATTATCTACTATTGATACTGCATCTCCCTCTCGATTACTTTCTGGTTTTGTCTCTAGCACGTTTAGTTTCCTAGCGCTTTAAGCCGTTGACAACTCTGTAAAAGTACCTGTTCTATGATATAAAGAAAGCGACACTAGCGACCTCAAGAAAAGGGAACCAGCGCTTGGTCGCACAGTACAACAGTATAAGGCAAGTGAGACAGACGAGGTAATGTATATCCATAGTACTTTAGTACTAATACTATGATCATGATATGACGGATTTCGAATGGATATGAACAAAGTCACAAGGGATTGAAAAATTGTCAAAAACCAAAATGTGTTAATGTAGCACCGGATGTTATGCTCTCGTGGTATGTTTTACCTACGTATATGTATATCATGAGAGTATATTTTCACTTCTTTGTGTGCTGGTAGATTGCACCCATATGTATATAGGCTACCTTTGAAATAATTTCCGAATTTCTGAATATTTTGTTTTTCTTTGATTTGCCTTTGTTATAGATCAGCTTTCTCGTAGGATTACCATATTCCTTACCAAAATATTTTATAATGAAATTATGGACAGTACTCTTTCAGTTCTCTGCACTTCCTACTACCGTACAAAACCAAACCTGTTATGTGTATTGGTCACCATATGAGATAATTTTTATTTAAAATATAAGTATAGACAATTAAATGCGTGATATCAAGATGAAAGCTTAACTGTAATATTAATTTAGCTGTCATATTGGGAAATATCGATTTTTTTTTTTTTTGTTTGCGTTAATTCCATTATTTTGCTTGTAGCTTTCGAAATACATTTTAAATTGTGTTTTAGTTATGATGTTTATGAAAGTCTTCTCGAATGGCAAAAGGAATAACTTCTGTTTCTACTTGTACACTTGGAATTCCAACGTACAATTGTAACTTGGTTTAGATTGTATGAAAATTATGTATAACGAAAATGTCAAGTTTCTTATTTGTTTTACTAACTTCAGGGGGAGTTTCTTGATAATGAAATAACAGGCAAAGGCCTTCTGAGGTTACCTGATTATAGTATTTACCACGGCGAATTATACAAAGGCTGGAGACATGGTTACGGTGTATTTCAGTCCGCAGATGGTAAATTTATGTATGATGGATACTGGAAAATGGGCAAAAAACATGGAATGGTAAGAAGTTATTAATTTATTCTAAATATTTTATAATTTTATACTTAATATAGCAGCTTGAAACAACAAAATAAATCAGAGAAGTGTTAGCTAATTATATATACATAAGTTGTTGAACTTAAACCTTCGGTCTGCTCCACACACCATAGGTTAAAATAAAGCGTAATTAAAAGTTCTAATTGTTTACATGTAATAAATTTAATAATAATAATAATAATAATAATAATAATAATAATAATAATAATAATAATAATAATAATAATAATAATAATGTTTGCCCATCAACAGCTCAAACTACACCGTACTTTCTATGCAATTATTTAATTACTTCATGTACACAGCTCCTGCAACTAGCGACATCTATCAGCGCCAAGCAATCAAGTGATAATGCACATAGCAACATATATTAGGTGACACTCTACTTATTAGGATGTACCGTGAAGCACTGGAAGGTTTGTGGTTTATTATAAGGAATTAATATTGTACTCCTTGTCTTTCTACAATGAGCATTACAAATCTCTTTAGCAAGGTTGTATAGTATACCAGGATAGCTTGACGGATTAACATGCTTCTGTTTTATAATTAGAATAACTCAAAATCTTTAGTTATAATAACAAAAATATTCTACTAAATTTGAATGAGTCATTCTGCTCGCAACTTACGGATCCACACAGAATACGATACAGGCCAAGGAAAGCGCAACATTTGCGATACTTCGAGTATCGACATTTGTGGTACTGGGACATTTGCGCTACTATTCAAAATAGAGATGCAAGGGTTCGAAAAAAAAACGGCTTTTTTGAAAAAAAAACTCGGTTTTTTTCTGCTTCGCTTTTTTGCTTGGGAAATGTTGGGCTTTTTTGAAAATTTTCTTTAAACTGATAAAGCAAACTTTGTTTCGCTTCTCAAAAAAAAAAAAAAAAAAAAAAACTCATTTAAGTACTGGTTGATGCAGATAATAATATGAAACCTCGAAAATAAACCATGAATTTCAAAAAGATTTTTTAAAATTCTTAACATTTATATTATGAATTCCAAAGGATTAACCAATATATGTAATAATATTTTAACCTCTTATATACAATAAGTACTTTTAAAAAAATATGCACAAATAACAAGCAAAATTGTATGTAGTATTTTTACTTCAAAATATCAGACACACTCTATTTGAAGCAAAATAAAGAAAAACATTAGAGAAATGTGCACATCAAAAGCTTCGTTTCGGGTGGTTCTGTACATCCTTGAAATTTTTCAGTTAAGTTTTAAGTTTCGTATACATTGTTTGAACATTTCGAACAAATTTTTCACTGATTGATCATATGTAATAATCTGTTACCACCTATCAGGTGCTTCAGATCTGCAAAATCGGTAAAGCTCCAAATTCTGTAATGCACTGACTGTTCCTTAAGCTTGTTCAGAATCGAGTAAGTATCGAATTTTCTGTTTATGGATCATACGGTTCATCTGAGCGTATGGTTTCCTAGGCTGTAGAATATATAACAAGAAAATTCAACATATAGTTACGAAACTTTTTTTTTTTTTTACAAAAAAGAAAAACTATGGAATACATTTAAAAAGAGTGGAAGAATCAGTCACTGTTCCAATTCACAAGAAAGACGACAAACTTGATTGTAATAATTATCGAGGCATTTCTCTTAACATTCTATTAGTAAGATTGACCCCATACGAAATTACATTTGAACATTTAGAAAAAACAAATAAATGTTAAATCTAGGACAGTTGAATATAAGTAATCAGATCGTTTTAAATGAATGCGAGAAAAGTAAGCCCGGGGATGAATTCAAAGCGTGTTTATCATTTCTCCCCAGTAACGCGAGACATTGTCAAATTCTACCCTTGTGCCAATTAGCAACACTACTGATAACACCACCACCTTTTACCCGAGTTGACTGCTATTCCTCTTGGCCTGTACTTCCATTAAAATACATTTTGTACGCAACTACTCGAAACATCTTTTGTACTTCTGTAGAAATAAATACTTCCTCTTCACAATTAATCTAATCTGTTATATACAATCGTCACTCCAGCTCTACATACATTTTTGTGTATTTCTACATAATTAGTATGGCCCTGCAAAATTACGTACCAAGAATCTTACCTCATCACCATTATCAAATAATAAATTCATACATTTTTTCTCCTAATGTGCTCACAAGTCTTCCTTAAATTCATCATCTTAGAACACTTTCACCATTACATCAGCAATAATAAACAAAACACGTACAAAATATACATCTATGGCTAATGTATATTTTATAGTAGCTTTGCTGAGACCCATTTGAGACCCATTTGAGTTGTTTGTCCGACTTTTCTCCGATAAATACGGTAATATCTCTGTTATTGTATTTAATGAAACTAGTTATACATTATTTATGTGTACAATTTGAAGTATTTACTGATATCTTGGATTTTCTTCTGTAGGGTGCCATTTATTACGAAAGTCCAAAAAATTTCTACATTGGTGAATGGGTGGAAGATATCAGAGAAGGATATGGTCTGCGACAATATCCTACAGGTGCTCGCTACGAAGGTGAATGGTTACGTGGACTAAGGCATGGTTGTGGAACTATGGTTTGGCCAGAAAATGAGGTACAAATAATTAGGAATAAGTTTCTATATACATTATCTGACATAATCAAAAATATTGGAGCTCATGTGGTTCGGATCCCACATTAAGCTGTATGTTCACGTCTCAGATAGATTCGGTGCTGAAAGTGTCGCTATACACTATCTACTCTAATAGTCTCTCTAATGCATGAGAAAGAAGAAATTGTAGTAATATTTCGATACTTTTCCCATAATTTTGAGGATAATTTCTTCTCTGTTTCTCTTACAAAGAGACTTCACTTCACTTTTCTTTGTAAGAGTTTTTCTGTTTCTCTTACAAAGAGACTTCACTTCACTTTTCTTTGTAAGAGTTTTTCTGTTTCTCTTACAAAGAGACTTCACTTCAAAATACTACTTTCATAATAATCTCAGGTCAGCAATCTCCCGATTGGTTTAACATTGCTTTCCACCCTTCGTATCCTTCCTTCCAGTTGGGCCGGATTTTCATTTCTTTGTAGATTTTCTTCTCTATATCTTGTATTATTTGGTCCGTATATTTCAATCGCGGTCTTCCACTAGATATATTTCCTGCAATTTCTTCCATAGCTACTAACGTGATTCCTCCATGTCTCATAATGTGTCCAATCATCCTATCTCGCGCTTTCGAAATATTCTTCCATATACACTTTTTTCCTCCTACAATTTTCACTACTTTCTCATCTGATACCTTGTTCGTCCATCTATTTTCATAATTCTTCTAAGCACCACCACAGTTTAAAGCCTTCTATTCTCCATTTTACCTCTTCTCCTAGTGTCCATGTCTCTTGCATTCATACAATGCTACACTCCACATACATGTTTTCCTCACCGTTTTCTTCACTTCTATGCCGATGCTTCCAGTTAGAATCTTCCGTTTTTCTTCTAATGTCTTCTTCGTCTGAGCTATTCTGGATCTTACATTTTGTTTACACTTGTTATCTCTCGTTATTTTACTCCCTAAAATATCAGAATTCGTCCACTTTTCCACCAAATGATCTATTTTGATCTTCACTTTTCTCAATATTTGTATTCTACTGCATCTTATAACTTTTGTTTTGGTCTTCATGTTGAATTAGCTGCTAAGTAGCTGTTGCATAGCGTTTGGATCTCTCTCTCTTTTTTTCTTGCTGTATGCCTACATTACATCTTTTTGATGATAGCTACGAGGAGTATATTGATTTGAAACGCTTTGGATACCTTTCAATTAATTATTCTAGAAATATTGGAACCTTATTCAATTGTAAACTTAGTCTGGCTTTGAGATAAATGAAAGAAAGAAAAAATGCACTCTATGTGGAATGTCGTAACTCCTTGTGAAACTCTTTCTTTTTCAAGACATTACGTCAAAAATGGGATGTGTCATATAAGTCGACAAATACGAGATTTGAACTTTCGGCTGATATTAATTACTCAAATCAGTTAATAGTTATAAGTGCAACATACACAAGAAAACCTACCTTTCTTACTTCTATAGGGTAATTAAGAATCCTATGCATTGGTTGTAAGTATAAAATGTTACTTTTTACGGCAGTGGACAATGTGGCAATATGTTTTGTCGTGTTTTTTCTTCCTAAATGCTGCGTCCACTTATGGGACTAACATCTTTGGTTGTAACGTAATCGAGACTTGGAAATTTTAAGTAACGTCTACGTGTCCGCATCTGGGAAAATTTTTAGTAGATAAGAGCAGTGTCCGCATTTGGGATGTCCACATCTGATATTGATTCGGAAAGACTAACCTTTCTACAAGAAATTCAGTCATCAAAAAATATGATATTCAAGAGATAATTGATGCCCGTAATCCTGGTGTCTGTTAAATGGTAAAATATATTTAGAAATTAAAATTATTCTAATTTAAAATGTAGAAACTTCGTCCTCACTGGATGATTATCTAACAACATAACATTATTTGTTAAATCTGGTCACCGAAATTTAAGAAGAAATTATACATTTTAACATACCAATAAAAGAAAATGTTAATGAAATATTTACGTAAGTAGTATGCTTCACTTGGTTGTTGGTGTTTGTGTTTCCCATTTTTTAGCTACTTCGAATTGTCTGTCACTGTTAAAATGCAACTCAATTTCTTTAAGATTACGCTAGTATATTACTGATGATTATAATAGGTAGGTGAAAGTATTAGAATGGTAACAAAGTGCTCTCATGTCAAAGTTTAATGAAATTTGTCATTGCATTGTATTTCGAGTATACTGATTCCTTGCTTTTTATTAAAATTTTCAAAAGTTAGTTCATTCATTAGATACTTCATCACATTATACAAATAATTTTTGCTTCTCCCTGTTAAGTGAGAGGAGAGAATCTACCCTTAAGTGAGTCAGTGTTTGTTAAAACGTTATATGTAAGCATTTTGAAAATTTTCGTTGTTTTCAAAAATGCTTACACGTATAACAAATTCGTAGTTTTATCAGTAAATGATAACTCATTTCGTTTTATCCACATTCCTTAACCCCTTTCGTACCAGTGACATTCTCATGGATGTCACGATAATGTATCCCTTATTAAGGGTCTATTAATCCTGCAGATGATGAAATTAGTTAATGGAAGCAAGTCAATACTTAGTTTTACTATTTTTCCTTAGGTGACAGTACCTTACTGATAGAAAAGGCACAAAAAAAAAGTACTGTCTCAGTAGATGACAGGTCTAATGGAGTATTCAATTACAACACACATGTGTTTGTTTTGACGATAAACAACTAGCAACATTGAGATCGGAAAAGAAAAAACTTTGATATCCGGTCAGTGTTGCCAACCTGAAGCAGCATAAAATCCCTTCAGAACATCAGAATTTCCCTTTTTCACTCCAAATGTTCCACACTGCAAATAAATTGTTTTTATCAGTAATGTGAATGCTCTTCACAATAACTATGTCCTATATAACGGTCTAGACAGTTTTTTAAAACAGTAAATATAACCAGTATTACAGGACGCACATATAAAAATGACACCTGAAACGCAAGGGATTAAAGGCAATAAAAATGAAAGTCGTTAAAATAGTGATTGACTTTTTTCTTTTTAACAAATACCGAATCAAATGATCTGTAAATATGAAAATTATAGTAAAGTTTCTATTCTAGATCTACGAGGGCGAATGGCATGAAGGCGATATGGATGGATATGGAGAATACACTTGGGAAACCTTCCTGAATTCTAATTTTTGTTATCCGACGAAGAACATGTATAAGGGGCGCTGGCGGTGCAACGAACGTCATGGTTTAGGAGAATTTCAATATTCGTCTGGATGCCGTTACCAAGGAGAATTCAAGTATGATATCAAAGATGGAGACGGAGTGTTGTATTGTCCTAATGGCGAAGTATTTCCCGTTACATTTGCAGATGACAAATCTATTCATCAAATTCCTTTCCCTTACCATGCTCCTACTCATCTTATAGACTTAAGTGAATATTTGGAAATCATTGACCCTGCATGGAAGAACAAGGAGAAAGAACTCCTGGAAAATGCTATTCTAAGAAATATATCGTATTTAAGAGGAATCTATCGCTGTTACTGTAATGTGGCCTCAAATGAAATAGTTGACTACGATACATTTATGCTTCGGATCTTTCTATGGCAGTTACTTTGCGATAGTAAACTTAACACCAAAGGTTACTCATTGGTACAATTTGACAGAATGTTAGGTGCGTATTAATATTCTAACTACTACTGAATTTTCACCCTTCATTTCATATTAGTTTTAATAAAAACAAGGCAATATAAATTGCCTTAAAGTTAAGATTTTTTTTTTTAAAAAAAAAGCACTCATTTAATGTATGTTGTGAAGATGTTAATGTCTTCACAAATTTTGCAGGAAGTGGCTGCAATAAGTGAAGACCTTTGATTTAACATGGCCTATAAACGTTTTCTAATACATATTTCGGGTCTATTAAGTTTTTCTTTATTCTTTCTCTTTCTCTTTCTCTCTCTCTTTTTAACTGCACAATAGATGACTGTAAACCACTACGTTAATGCAGCTATACCTTCATATGGGCATGATAAAGTTATACCTCAAGTTATTATTAATAGTCAAGTACTTCATGAGGAAATAAATGTCCAGCCATTTAGAAAAGTAATAAACCTGAAATATATAACGAAAACTGTTCATAGCCCATGTTAAATGGGAGCTCCTAATGCATACTAGCTGTCTGTATTATTGGTGGATCGAGCCCGAGGTCGGGGGGCCTAGGCCCACCCAGTTTTTTGAGTGACAAAAATAATTGAAGCTATTATTTATAAATTTTTGAAAGTTTATACTAAACCAAGGGCGCCCATCAGGTGGGGCAAGATGGGGCGCTTGCCCCCTCCTAGAGGAAATTGTACTTCAGAATATCGAAAACCCAACAGAATTTTTATATTAATTACAGCAAAATTTGAACCTATATTTGAAACGTCGCTTATACATGCTAATTCCCAGCATCTTTTTCGCGAGACAAGCGTGCCAGTCCCATCTAATAATAGTTCCAGGGCACCACCAAAAAGTAAAAAAATAAGTACAAATTTTGTCGCAGTTTTGTATTTTTTATACAACTTTTCCGGTTATTTATTGAATTAACCTTGCAGAGCCGCCACTGATCTGTATCCCCTCTTGCATCTGCTTAATATTGCTATCCGGGGCTCCTTCGTGGACGAGTGACTTTTTGTACATCTGGTTCCAGATTCGATGCCCGGTATAGGATAATCGCCATGAATACAAATCGAATAGTGGTTTGAATCGCAGTTGGAATACTACATCTTATCCCCCAACAACCAACATCTGATTTATGATTTGAATTTTATTTTTTCATTGAAATTACAAGATTAAACTATATAACCTATAAATACAGAGTTTCAAAAATTTAGAAATATAAGCTATACTTAGCTACTCATCATCATTACTAAGAAGAATAAAGTCTGCTTAACAACAGTAAAGAGGATCATGTAGAAGTTTCAATTTTGTAGATGTCAACCGCTGAAGGATTTTGCTGCCATCTAACAATTTGTAGCATTCTACAATTTTGTTTCAATGGACAGGTTAAACATGACGAATTTTCGTTTCTTTCCACTGGGTTCCAAGGCCGTGAGGTACTCATGGAACTTACAATGGTTATTATTATTATTATTATTATTATTATTATTATTATTATTATTATTATTATTATTATTATTATTATTATTATTATTATTATTATTATTATCATTATTATTATTATTATTATAAAACAGAGAATTGCAATTTTTGTTTAAATTTCTGAAAGAAGGAACCTTCAAAGAGCAAACAGGTCAAAGATAAGTAAGGCAGGAAAACTTATTTACATGAAACTAAAGTGAAATACACCCTAGCGTATGCATCCTTTACCTTGTATATTGTTTGGAACCGAAAATGTAAGTGTTAGATCCTTGCACTTAGGCTGAGAGCGGAAATGAAGAAATCACTTAACTCATCCATAGTAGAAAATGGGATATAGGTAGTCGCCGTTACCTGTGAAGGTGTTAATAGATTGATTAACGAACTCAGCCGAAATAATTGCTCTAGCTTTAATCCAATGTTCTCGGGATTGCTGCCAGAGTGAGTGTTGCCGCTGTATGGTAACGAAAGCTCAGCACAGCAACACTCACTCTGGCAGCAATCCGAGAACATTGGGTTAATAGTAGACGCCAGCAAAGCTTCAAGATCATAATTGCTCTAGCAATCTGTTGCAAAAAGTAGAATTCACGAATTATGTTCCGAAAAGACACATTAACACCAATAAAAAAATAAATCTTTAACGTTTCAAGGTTATGCCTTTTTAGGCAAAGGGGACGGTGATTAAGGTAAGTGAATGATTATGGAAGAATTGGGGAATGAGAATGTGCGAGGAAACGGGAGAAAATCCACAAACACGATGTTATTCACTACAAATTTACTTGGCCTGAGATCGAACAGGGACTCCACTGAGCTACCGTACCCTCTAACTCCAATAAGAAAAATGAAACGAAATTTCTAGTTTTACTACTAGGAATGCAATGGATATACCCGAATGCAATGAAATGAGCTGAGCGAGCTTAAACTACGTAATCATTCCTGGCCATTATGCAATAATAAATGTCATTTTTAATTGTTGACAAAAAAATCGCGTGAAAACTTTTTCCCCATGTTAAGTCTATGCAAGCGTTTTTCGGTGATTATTCCTCGATGGTACAT
Organism: Thermobia domestica; assembly: GCF_964235325.1. Lineage (NCBI taxonomy): Eukaryota > Metazoa > Arthropoda > Insecta > Zygentoma > Lepismatidae > Thermobia > Thermobia domestica. The sequence continues at coordinate 66,691,952 of NC_137455.1, forward strand.
CGGATTTTTGATTTCGACCTATGTTGTCACTCAGCACGACATACTCTATCAGCGTGCTAAGTTTGGTTGAGATCGGCCAAACGGTCTAGGAGGAAGCGTTTTTCGGTGATTATTCCTCGATGGTACATCGGATTTTCGATTTCGACCTATGTTGTCACTCAGCACGACATACTCTATCAGCGTGCTAAGTTTGGTTGAGATCGGCCAAACGGTCTAGGAGGAAGCGTTTTTCGGTGATTATTCCTCGATGGTACATCGGATTTTCGATTTCGACCTATGTTGTCACTCAGCACGACATACTCTATCAGCGTGCTAAGTTTGGTTGAGATCGGCCAAACGGTCTAGGAGGAGTTCGCGGACAACCAAACGGCTAACCCGAGTATAAGAGCTTCGCTTCGCTCAGCTCAATCAACGTTATACCCTTTAGGTTAAAGGAGGCGGATGATTAATGTAAGGGAATGATGATGAAATAATTGGTCAAATGAGTATGTGGGAGGAAAGCCACAGGCACAATGTTGTATATGTGGCCGGAGATCGAACGAGGAACTTCTTGAACCAGAGGTAAGCACGAACTGTTTGTGAACGCTGCCTCTACCATCAAAAAGTATGGTTTTGATTCTTGAATTGCTCATCCGCTTTTATTTATTTATTTTTTTTTTATTATTTTTTTTCGTGGCGAGCTCAGAGTGTGTTACTCTGCGCATTGTTGTTTGATTTCGGGTTCGTAGTCAAAGATCCAAGTCTTGTCGCCTGTAATTAGATTCTTTTTTTTAAAATTCTCAATCTTCTTAATCCGCTTTGAAAGGTCATGGCAGAAGTTATGCCGTTCGTTCAGGAGTGTGTTGTTGTGTGTTTGTTCAGGAGTGAGAATTTTTTGTTCAGGAATTTTTCACAGAGTTTTCTAATCCTCAGTTCGTGGTCAAAATCTAATGCAGCTTATGTTGTTTAAATTCAGTTCTTCTGCTATTACTCTAACAGTTAACCACGTAAATCTGAACAAGGTCTCGAATTCATACCACGTTTGAATCATTTCTGGACGTTGCGTTGCTGGTATTCCAGACCGGGTCTCGTCTTCCACTGACTTCCGGTCTTCGAAAAATCTCTTGAATCACTTAAACACTGCGATCGCCAGAGAGCACCATCCCGTAAGTCTGATTGATATTTTGGTTGAGTTATACGGTTCTACCCAAATTTGAATCTTTGATGGCACGCCGTTGCTCATAATTTGTTTCGAGACACAAATCGAAATATGCTCCATAAGCTAATGATAACAAATTAGGAAAAAGAAAGGAGAGCACAGTGTTATTTAGTCTTGATGTTAAGAATATGTTCCCAAGTCTTAGGGAAAAAGAAATTTTGAAGATAATAGAAGATATGAGTGAAAAGAAAATAGAAGAATGGGACAGTAAGAAGATAAGAAGAACATTAGAAGCATTATAAGAGAATGAATACTGTATAATCAGAGACAGGATTGCGAAAATGAAGGAAGGATTCAATATAGGATCTTGTTTGAGTCTCATACTGTCAGATATAGTAATGAAGCGATGGAGAAGGAGACGACAGAAAGAGGAGGAGAAAGACTGTTTCTTTTTTTACTGTTATATAGATGATTGTTTATGAATAAGGAAGGGAACGAAAAGGCAGCTGGAGAAATTTACAAGAAACATGGAAGACGAAGAGAAAGGCATTAGACTAGAGAATTAGATAGAAGTAGACAGGGAGATAAACTATTTAGATATCAAAATAAAGAAGTCAGTAGAAGGAGAATTCCTTACATCCTAGTACCAAAAAGAATGTACAGCGGAAGTATATTGTCGAAGAAGTGACATGGATGAGGGTACGAAGGAGAATATTCATAAAAAGTTTGGAGGAAAGAATAGGAGACCTAAGCACAGATGAAGAACAGAGGGAAAGAGATTTAAAGAACTACTGGACACAATTAAGGAGAACATAATGAAGTGGATAGAGTAAGAAGAAACGTGGCAAGAGAGAGGAAGGAAGGAGAAGAAGAACAAAAAAAGATTTGGTATAGAGAGCCTAGACAAAGAGACAGAGAAGATAAAGAAGATACTTCGGAAAGCAGCAATTAGGACACACAACAAAGGAGGAAGCAGAATAATTGAAGTAGTCAGAAAGAAAACAAGAGAAAAGAAATAGTGGACAAAGATCATAGGAGGTAATATATGAAGTGAGATGCGCGGAGTGTAAGAAAATTTACATATAAGAAATAAAAAGAAGATAAAAGAAAGGATAAAGCAATTCAATGATGACGTACGATTGAAAAGAGACAACAACCCAATATATAAATATCAAAAAGAGAATAACCACAAGATAGGATAGGACAGAGCAGAGGGCATAGAAACAGAGAGCAGAACGTTGGTGAGAAAATGGAAAGAAGCCAGGTAAATCATGAAGGAAGGAGACAAAGTGATGAGTTGGAATGGAGGATTTGCTATAAATAAAGAATGGAAGATTATTTTACTTGAAGAAGAAGAAAGGAAGAGCAAGAAGAAAGAAAAAGAACAAATTAACAAGGAAACATAAACAAGGATAATTAAAGAACAAGATATATCCAGTAATAACGTATACTTTTAATTGGACAAGTGTGCAGCTGAACAAGTGAAAGTGGAAAAACATATGCGTTACTTTTCAATGAAGGAGCGGAGCCATAATTAAAAGTTGATCTCTGGAAGGTATATAAGAGATGACCAAATCTCAAGTAGCCAAAAGAAGAAGAAATCTGATGAAGACACAGCTAGTGTGTTGAAACTGTTACGTAATTGTGTTTTTTATATATTTTTATCATAAAGCTTTGCTCAGTATGTTGTTGTATTTAGTTTGGCATATGTTTTAATGGATACATCTACTTATATTAACTATAGGGTACATTAAATATTTCATACTCAGTACTCGACTATATACATATTATTCTTTTCAATAGTTTTCTTTTAAAATATTGTGTTTGTTTACATTGTATTCAATGTTCATTCTTATAAATATTTACATTAACATACAATTTCGTACAAGTATTGGTATTTGTAAGGTAAACCTACATGTTGCTGACATAACTTTTCAAGAGTATTTTGAATATTTTCAACACTTTACTCTGTATTCTTAAGACCTAAACTTCTTTTAATGTCTTCCTTCAATTATATGTGTTTCGTAACAGTTCAAAGGATACAATAATACTTTTTATTTTCAGCTCGCAATCCAAAGGGAAATATAAAGCGTCCCCATGACCCATTTGAGCCAATTACTTTCAGCCAGTTTTTAATCATGTTGTTGGAAATATCGTGGACTGTGTATGCAGTGAATGGTGAAGGACTGGACGGTATTTTCGGACGACTAGCAGCAGCATTTAGTAAATTATTGAAGAATGATATTCTTGAGAACCTAGGACAGAAAGTTGGTGAGTTCTATTACATTGTTTTAAAGGCGAATCCCATTAAAAAAGTGAAATAGTTTTGTTGTTTTGTATTTGAAATGAAATGAAATCTTTGAGTTTCACGTCCTACGATTATGCCGGCAAGGCTAAAGGAGACGGTGATAATGAGAAATGAATGAAATGGTAGAATGAAGAAAGTGGGAGGAAACGGGAGAACCGAGGAAACATACGCACACGGTGTTTGTCCACCCCAAAGTTCACTTGGTGGGGGCTGGGATCGAACCCGAGACCCCAAGCACCAGAGATGAATGCTCTGCCACTGAGCCACCGCGGCCCCTGTTTTGTATTTGAATCATTGTTTTCCAAACAGGGCTTAAACCTGCAATCTTGCACATCAAAAGCGAGTGCTTTAGCGATGTGATTCTGGTAAAGCCAGGGGTAAAAGTGAGGGAAAATGCAGGGGTACGCCGACCCATCACCTCCAAAGATATGTATGGCGTCTCTCCAGTTCCTAAAAAGTTACAATGGGCAAAGATAGGCAGGGGGACGGAGTGAGGTCATGCCGCTACCTACCGTCCCCCTATCTTTCCAGATCCACTTTTAACCCTGGGTAAAGCCCTGGAGTACCGTTCATGACACGATGCAAATATTCCCCGTTATCATATATATGAGTCATAGCAATTTTTAGACGTATGAAAACAGTATTTACTTACTGGTTTAGTGGTTTTACATACGTAAGTTTTATCATCTGTACATTTTATTTATTCCCTTCTAATAAAACTTGAGTGAAAAGTGTAAAATACATCAAGGTATTTAATTCATGAGTGTTTACATGCCTGCCATTTTAAAAGTCAACATAAGAAGGACAACACACTGATGGAGTATATTTTTTTGAATTCTTTCCTCTGCTGCAAACGGAAATACAAATACTATCTTATATTTATCCTTCTGTAATTTTAATCGGTTAGCTTTCCATTAGTGTGCTATTATGTCAGGAACTGATAAGGATAATACATTTAGGTACAGAAAATAGTTTTCAATCCATTATTTGAGAATTATCCTGCAATTGAAATAAAATATATGCTTTAAAGAATCTAGTTTCAAAATATAAAATTCTTAAAGTGTATAATGTTATTGGATACGTTCTGTAGAAACATTATCGCAGTAGGTTTTTTTTTTTTTTTTTTTTTTTTAAGATGCTCTGATTTTATTCTCTAAGTTCCCGACATATTTGTAGCCGTAAAGCTACAATCGCATGCAAAGTAAGGTTTCACAGCTAAAGCTATTCATTCCCTTCAGCTCCAGCGGATGAGTGTCTTCGTCTTGAACACTTGCATTAGCGTCATCTATAAAAGCGACATCTGCCTATCAAAACCCTACTTCACTTCTCTTCATATGGAAAGAAGACTTCTTTCGACTGTTCCAGGGAGGACATTCGTTGGGGCAGGAGCGCACTCATTGGGGGTCCACCATGTTCAGACTCTCGAAAACTTCCTAACCCAACATACATTTTGTACTCTTTCTCAACAAAACTATACTTGTTTAAGAGAGAAATGATTGATGTAGCATAAAAATTTGATCTTACAGTTCATTTGTACTCTTTATCTTATAAAAACAATCTAGTTTTATCATTTTTTCCTTGAAAATATAGATGAAAGTATTTTACAATTACTTATTGTCTTTTCGAATGCAGAATAATACCCGTTCAATGCTACATAGACGTAGTGGTTCGTAGTATTGGACACCCAAAAGCTTGGACGACCCACAACAAAAATTTCTGGGAGCGCGCCTGGACTCCTAAATCTTGTCCTAAGTTTTCCGTTTGCCATGTGTCTTTCTCTCTGCTGAATGTTTCTTTGTGAGCGTTTCTTCCTTGTTCCTTATCTCAAAGTCATCGAAATTTAATTCATTTAGTTTGTTTCTAATTCTAAAAACATATTAACTGCTTTGTTATGTTCAATTTAGATTCTATATGTTATAAACTTAGCGAGTCGCTCCTGCTAGGAACATTTTTTTTTTAATTACATTAATACTTATATCAATATTATATAGCCCTCGCAGCTATATAGGAAGCGTACACATCTTCGGTACTAGAGACCCGGTTTTCATTCCTGGTGGGAGCTCATGTAGTTCGGAACCCACGTTAAACTCAAAATCCTGGTCAAGTCTCATATAGCCTCGATGCTAAAAGGGACGCTAAAATCCAACCCTACCTACCAAGCTTATGTAGGCTTTTAAAAGCTTCTTATCCGTTATACAAATATATATATATATATATATATATATATATATATATATATATATATATATATATATATATATATATATATATATATATATATATATATATATATATATATATACACAAATTTAGTACTTAGAAAGCACTGAAATAGTTTGTGCTCTCGATACATATCCCATTGTCAAGCAATACATCTATTCAAATAAATTATGATAACGTAGGTTTAGATGAATACTATCTTTAAAATATTTTAAAAATGAAATGAAATCTTTTAGTTTTTCGTCCCACGGTTATGCCGGTTAGGCTAAAGGAGACGGCGATGATGAGTAATGAATGAAACGGTGGAATGAAGAAAGTGGGAGGAAACGGGAGAACCCCGAGAAAACCCACGCACACGGCGTTTATCCACCACAAAGTTCACTTGGCGGGGGCTGGGGTCGAACCCGGAACCCCAAGCACCAGAGGTGAACGCTCTACCACTGAGCCACCGCGGTCCCTTAAAATATTTTACTAACAAGGCAGGGTACCTCGGTGTAACACACCGATTGTGATAAGATTGCACAGACATAAAGAACATCGAAAAAGAAGTGACACGTACTTTTTTTTATATCGGCCAACATGCGCATGGAAAGGGTCAAATATGGGCATAAATATGGAGTCGAAGTGAGATTGTGTGGAATATAGCGACAACGAGAAGAGATATCGGAAAAGGTTAAATTTACGAAATACTACCCATAGTCGACGCAAGGCAATGAGGTAGAAGACATCCATGCGAAGAAAGCAGAACATCCGTAAATGGGTCAATCACGTGTAGAACATTTTCACAATGTGTTACGAAGATTAGCGAAAAGGGTGGTAAGGAGCAGGAAGAAAGAAGAAATGAAAATAGCAAATTCGTGTTTTTGCTTTGGGTGTATACGTCGCCCATATGCTAAAAAGAAGCAGATTCATCTCAATGCACGAAGATAGAGCACGCAGGAAGGATGGAAACGCCGTTCCTATAGGCAGCCAGCGAGACAGTACTGCGCAGTTGGTTGCATATATATCGCGTAATGAGAACAAAAATGCAATGCACAGTAGAATGTGACAGCAGGTGGTCCACATACCTAAGATAAACAGCAACAATAATATCAGGACCACGCATGCGTATCAACATTACATCACTACGAAAATACGCGTACAACCTAACAATAATAGTAACACTTTTGCTTTTGTGCTACTACTACCTACACACATTTTCGTTTCGAATATTCATCTCATTGTTGTTCCCATTATGCGATATATGCAACCAACTGTACAGTACTGTCTCGCTAGCTGCCTATAGGAACGGCGTTCTCCCATCTTCGGGAATTGAGGTGAATCTGCGTCTCTTTCGCATATGGGCGATGTGTGCACCCAAAGTAAAAACACGTATTTTCAAGTGTCGTTTCTTCTTTCGTCCTGCTCCTTATCACCCTTTTTGCTCACTTCCGTAACACATTGTGACAATGTTGTACACGTGATTGGTCCATTTCCGAATGTTCTGCTTTCTCCGCATTTGTGTGTTCTACCACATTGCCTTGCGTCGACTATGGGTAGTATTTCGTACATTTAACCTTTTTCCGATATCTCTTCTCTTTTTCGCTATATTCCACATAATCTCATGTTGATCCCATATTTATGCCCCTATTTGACCCTTTCAATGCGCTTGTTGGCCGATATATATATATAAAAAAATACGTGTCGTTTCTTTTTCGATGTTCTCAATGTCTGTGCAATCTTATCACAATCGACGTGTTACACCAGCCCTGCCTTGTAAGCAGTATTTTGTAGTTACTCAAATATTACCAAAAAACATACGTATATTACTCTTATTAGATTTCTGCATTTTATATTTTTAAATGAAAAAGTGAGGATAGAACTAATGAACACTTTTAAGTGTAAATCCACAAACCTTTGTTGTAAAAAGTTAGTATCTGCCAAATTTAATATTTATGGGCACTGTGAACCCACTAGCAACACAATGAAGGGCCATCGTAGGGCACGACGGACAATCATAAAATGGTTAGTTAATCGTTGGATCGAAAAACGGAATTGCCGAGTGGGAATTGCAAAAAAAAAAAAAAGTAGCAATGCCATGTGTACACCACGTGAAGGAATTTGGTTTGAATGTCGTGATGTTTTGTTAATTAATATTGAAACTGGAAATGACAGCATATTTGTATTACTTCAGGCTTTAGTATATGCAGAGATTAGAGTGGAGATGGAATATATTATTTTTAATTCACTGTAGGAAAGAGCTTTGCGTTATCTATTACCGTTTTTATTCTATAGCGATTAATGTTAAAACTGGAAATGCTTTTTTTCTGCCATTTCCGGTTTAAATAAAGGACTAAGAAAGATGGTACGGTACTTACTCTTAGAAATAAATCGATTCAGAAAAAAAACACGTCTTCTTATCTATTACCATTTTTACTCTATAGCGATAACTCTAAAACCTTACATGGTTGATTTCTGCCACTTCAGATTAGAATAGAGGATTAAGAGAAAAGATTGCATCTGTTCTTAAGATGGGTTGCCACGTTAGAAGAACTTGTAGCTGTCATAAAAAAAATCTTGAAACCCTACCATATTTCACCGTGTACACATAGTCTTGAAAGGGTCATAAAACATTTTTTCCATCTTGCAAGGAGCGAACAGTGTCCAACTTTCTGGGACGTCTTGCTTGCTACCTGCTATCGCCCTCCCGCTGATATAAAGGAAAAACCAGTTTCGCCGCTTCCGAAACAACGGATTATTTTGGACAGGGAGGCGGAGTGCGTTTTTAATGAGGAGGTTAATTATTTGTCCACTAGACTGCAGTGTTGCGTGGGCGGTGATACCTTTCTTGCTTACAAGAAGTTGTAAAATCTAAACAGTAGATAGAAAGATCGGGTAGCAAGGTCTTTTTTATGACAGCTACAAGATTCATGTAAAGTGGAAACGTGGTCTTAGATCGCTAAATAGATTCAACAAACCACTTCTTGCTAACGCTTATCGTTTTAGCTCTATGCAGATCAATATTGAAAAGGCTTAATTCATTACAGGAAACCACTTTTCACTATCTGTTATGTTTTTGCTCTATAGTGATTAACGTTGAAAACGGAAATTGTTTGTTTCTACCACTTTCGGTTTGAATATAATCCGCACCAATGACCTCGATTCCAAACTTTTGACTCTCTGTATCCAATCCAAAATTCTTCGGAATCCATCAAGCAATTCTCAAGATGCTTTTCTCTTCTGGACGGACATACGAAGAGAGTAAATATACAGGGTGTTTCAAAAGAACACCGACAATCTTTAGGAGGTGAATCCTGACACCAAAATAATACAAAAAGTATACACCAACCTGGATGCAGAAATGCTTCCTTTCGGAGTTATAGGCTGCCGGAAGCATGAAAAAAATGAACTTTAAAGATCCATATTTCCAAAACTAAGGAACCTACCGAAGTCTGGTAGACTTCACTTGGGAACTAGTATGTGCACTATCCAAAAATACATGTTTCAGAATCCTAAAGTATTCACACAACAATTTTATAGATGGAGTTTGGCTACGGGCATATAATTTCAAGTTATCACCAACTACCTCTATAAAAATTGTTGCGGGAGTACCGTAAGATTCTGAAACTCGGATATTTGAATAGGGCACATACTGGTTCTTAAGTGAAGTCTTCACCCGACTACGGTAGGTACTATAGTTTTGGAGCTATGGGCCTTTAAAGTTCATTTTCTCATGTTTTCGGCAGCCTATAACTCCGAAAGGAAACATTTGTGCACTAAGGTTGGTCTATACTTTTTTGTCTTATCTTGGTGTCAGGAATCACCTCCCAAACTTTGTCGGTGTTCTTTTGAAACACCCTGTATAAAAGTGTGTTGGTAAACCAAAATCCTTACAAATAGATCAATGATGAGAAATCGTAGTGGGCTGTACTATCTTCGTAATTTATATGGGAAAATGAACATTAGAAAATTGCTGGTTGAACCAACATAGCGTACATTTCGCTATTATCGTTATCATAACGTTCTTTTTTCCCGCTGCCATTTACCAAGCATCTGCTAATATTCTCTAAAGCATTCTTGCCATTAGGGAATCGTCACTGAGAACTTGGTCCATAATATTAGTATGGTTGGAAAGCAAGGTAAATACACCATCCACGTCCATAGTTCTTATACACTTTAAGCAATTATGTTCAGCCTTAAGCTTCCAGCCTATCTGATAATCGTGGCATACTAGTAGGTAGTGTTGTAAATAGAAAAAAAACCGTTCGTATTTTTTCAGAAATGTACGTTTTTTTTAGAAAAAAAACATCGCCTCTCGTTTTTTTTTCTAAATTTCGTTTTTTTTCAAACAGTCATTTGTAATGCATCTTACGTCTATTTAAGTATTAAATATTTGTATGTAGGTATAATCACCGTAAAATGCAACATAAATTAAATGCTAGATACTGATACGCTACAAATATTTTACAATTTACATGAATACCATATCTATTAACAATTCGGGTTTCAGCAGTTTTCATCAATATCAACTAAGAAATAAAAGTAGAAATGAAATTTTGTTTTTTCGTGAAAGCAGGCCTTTAATAAGTACGAAAATAATGTCACGAATAGCAGTGGTGCTCACCCCCCTCAGGTCCATGACGCACCCCCCTGAATTGTCTATCCGTAGGTGTTCTTCCATGAAAAAAATATCTTTTCGATTAATTTTTACACCCCCTCAAACATATTTATATAGATTTAGCCCCCCAAAATATTTCAATGACGTAGTTTGCGTCATAGTCCCCCCTTGTGGGCACCCCTGCGAACAATATAAAATTCAAATAACTTGTCTAAAGATAAAAACTAATACTAATTTGCCTAATAGTATTTTTCTAAATGTTATATATAAATAATTTGTCGACAAGATATATATGATATGCAGAGCCGGCTCTACCATATATGCAACACGTGCATTTGCGTGGAGCGGCAAGTTTGTATGGTCCGGCAAAATCTGTCATAAGTATATTATTTAAATTAAATATTTCTTGTTGGAAACAGACTTCATGATGATGGTAGTTACATTTACTAAGCTGACCTTCTATTTGAATACTACATTCATAAATTATGTTTAGGTTGCATTAGTTTAAGGCCACATGGACAATGCTAAAGCAAATGGTCGAATAAATCCGAGCACAAATTGCTTGATTGTTGCCAAATGCAAGAATTCAATTCTCGAATAGTAGTGAATATCTGTTCCATTTAGTAAGTTATCACAGTTTTGATATGACAACTAGTCGTGTTTTTGTCAGAAAGAAGTTTCTTATCATTGAAGATAGAAACAAGTTCTTTAAAAAATGTTAACAGATATAAAAGAGAAATCAAGAAATAAAGATAAAAGAGCTAGTTGCACTGGAATTGCAAACTGATACATTGAGATTGAAGCTCGATAGTGAATTCTATAAAAAGGATTACCATCTTTCTTCTGCAGGTGTGTTTGCTTTATCTTTCACTAACATAATAGATTAATATTTAAAGAAAAAAAAAACAGACACAAGGGGAATGCATTTTTAGCAAGTATTTAAGCCTTTCTGAGTGCAACTGCACTTACCCTCCCCTTCTTGCTGGAGTAGCATAATTAAAATCATGACTTTTAAGATTTATTCTTTCTATAGAAGGGGGAGGCGGCAAATTATGCCATTGCACGGGGCGACAAATTGCCTAGGGCCAGCCCTGATGATATGTATATACAAGACATGAATATAGGATGACACAATTTGAAGTAATGCAGGGTGTTTCAAAATTAATATTAGGGTTTTGAAACTTTGTAGTATCTATTACAATTAACTTACAATTATAAATATTATATCAAATGAAAGAGCAACTCAAACAGTTTTGTACTCACGCATGTACGTGCATTGTTTCTTCTGCCTGCCGTTAGAAAGAGCAAGCAGCAAAGATGTAGACTAGAGAGCAGAAAGTTTTTTTTGTGCTTTAATAAAGACTGAATCTGTACAGTGCAACGATCTGTGTGAAGAATATTAAGGAGACGCTTGCAACTACGTCCTTATCGTTTGCAATTGCTACAGGTCTAAAGCCTACAGACTACGGTTTAAGTGCCAATTTCGCAAGTGAAATATTGCTGCATAACAATGAAGATTTTCTGGATCGTGTCGTCTTCAGTGATAAATCGACATTTCACCTAAGAGCTAATGTGAACATTGATAATGTTTGTATCTGGCCGTCAGCAAATCCTCAGGAGATGGTACACTTGAAACGAGACTCCCCTAAATTGAATGTGTTTTGTGCCATATGGCGGAAAGTTTATGGGCCTTTCTCGCCTATCGACTAGATGTGTGCCGTGTGACGAATGAATCTCACATTGAACAATTGTAGCAAAGACTGTTTGAGGTGCCCTTTTACTTGACGCATTGCTTATAATTGTACGTAAAATGTAATAAGTACTGTACTACGAAGACTTAAAACCCCAAAATTCATTTTGAAACACTCTGCATTTCTCACCAACAGTGTTGGAACTAAGATGTAAAAAGAGAGAAAATTTTCCTTATAAAGTTATTGTTTACAACAACGATATTATTATTAGTCGAGACTATAACTACAACAAAAACACGAATTAGTAGTCAAAAAATTTAATCAAATGTATACTCGGTGGCCCAGGTGGCCAAAGTGGCACACACGGGTGTGTCATTTGTTTAATCCACTCCTGTGTGGACACTAATTAAGATGTCGGGATATTATTCTTTCAAAATATGGTTAAACTATAGTTTATCATATTAATTTTTTTCTTCTGGTGTCGAATTTCCTTCTCAAATTTCACCCCAGTCAAAAATTCGAAAATTTTCTGATTTCGTATTTCCTTTACTTCTTTTTTCCTTGTAGCTTCCTTCGTAGTAGAAAGACCTCCTTAAGACTTGCTAGGTAGATACCTCGAATGGATACCTAACTGTTGACATCAATTAGACGGGCCTGCGCGCAGTGATGCTAATTAGGGAAATTAAATTTTCCTAAAATTTGGGCAAAAAATTAGAAATGTTTGTTTATAAATCCGTACCTATACGTCCGAGTGCAAGTCAACTTACGCCAATCGAACATTTGTCCTTACGTAACAAACGCAAGTACAGATCGTTACAATGGAGTAATTAGGGAGCGCACGAAAAATTCGTATTTAGGTTCTAACCCTTGATTTTCTAGTTTTCCCTACTTTTCTGTTTACCGTAATATATTTTTGGTAATTAGAAGTTTTGTTCCTTAAATATCGTCATAATACTTGTAGGATATATTAGTGGTGTACCAATGTTTAATTTAAGATAGTTTACGTCGGTCTGGTAGCAGTGTTATGAGCTACAGAAAATTTTAATTCCAGATTTTAGGAGCAAATTCTGAAAAAAAAATCCCTTTTTATTTCTATTATTTCCTTCTTGTTGGCTACATTCGAACAACTGTAACAATGTCTAACAGCCTCATCCTTAGCCTACACAGCGTACCATAAAAAGTTTCACTAGAATAATTAGGGAAAGTACAGTTGAGGTTTATAATAAACCATGTTCTGTAAATGGTAAGAAAATGGTGAATTTCTGAGGTAGAATGAGATTTTTTTTTTTTTAATTTCTTGCTTACTTTGTTATATATCGTCATGATACTTGTAGGATATATTCTTGGAGGACTAAGGTTTATTTTCACATAGTTTTCGTCTGTCTGATGGCAGTATTTCCAGCCAAAACAATTAATTCCCGCTTTCACGTAAAAAATTCGGAAAATTTCCCTTTTCCCCTCTATTATTACCCTCTTACTGGCTACATTGAAACAAACGTACCACTACCTGAAAGCTTTCTCTTTGCCCTACAGAATGCACCATAAAAAGTTTCAATAGGACAATTAGAGAAGCTGTAGCCCCGGCATATTTGATTTTTGCTTGTGAGGCGTAAAAAGTGTCAAAATTTCATGTGTATGACAGAATTTTTTCTTTCCCTCTTTGGATGGAAGCAAGCGACTTCAGGATTTCACTGTACCTCGTCAACACACCAAAGATTCTTTTAGGTGATTTGAACCCATATAGCAGGAGTGGTACTAGATACAAAAAAAAAAAAAATTAAAATTCGATTAGGGATATTTTTGTAAATTTTCACCCCTACATTTCCCTCAATATTTTCCCACCTATTGGCAACACTGTAATGCAACTTACACCAAAAAGTAGTCACATCCATTTTCTAAAAAACAAGGCCTTAACAATACCAATCGAATGAATGGTTTTTGAGCAATAAGTCACTAACTGGAAATGTAGGAAAACGCCAAAAATGACCTCCGGCCGAAAGGAGTAATCTCACAATTTTTGCTAGTATATAGGTACAAAGAAACAAAAGATTTGTAAGTTACGAGGGCTTCGACTCAAGTTCTGTTGATTATTTCAATAATCTGCAACGTAAATCAATAAATAATAGTTGCCAGAAAAAAAAACAGACATTTGAAAAAAAACATGAAAAAGAACGATGTTTTTTATTGAAAAAAAACTTCACAGAAAAAAAAACGTTTTTTTACAACACTACTAGTAGGTTATGGTTGAAGAAGTCTTATACTTTCTAAAAGTAAATGTGATACTGGAGAGCCAAAGCAAGTCGAAACGTAGTGTAAATCAGTAAGTACGCCAGAAATTTTTACTTAGGAGGGTGTTCAAAATAAAAGGGGGGGGTGCTCTCAGAATAGTGATATACATTTTTAAACAAACTCAAAGAAAACAGTATATTTTGTTATGCAACTATACAATACTACTACTACTACTACTACTACTACTACTACTACTACTACTACTACTAATAATAATAATAATAATAATAATAATAATAATTATTATTATTATTATTATTATTATTATTATTATTATTATTATTATTATTATTATTATTATTATTATTATTATTATTATTATTATATCAGCTCTTCGCAGTGGTAGGTTCAATAAAGTAAGTTCACACATTTGTTCATTTATTATTATTATTAAATTAAGTAATAGAGTGAAACCTCTCAAAACGGACATCGGTGGAACCGATTATTTGTCCGTAAATAAAGAGATGTCCCTAAAAGGAAGGGTTCTCTCTCATAACACAACACATAATTATTTTGCAAAATTCTGCTATTATTCAATTTATTCACCCCCAGCAAGTTTTAGTGGGTGATTTTTTTTCCAAAATATTAATTTGGAAAAAAATTCCCTCGTCCCATGCTGAAATCACATTCGTTTAGTAATTAATACCGTACATAGTTACAGTTTCATTATTTACCCCGGTTACCCTAGCAGACATCTGCTACGTTAAATACAAAATGTTAACAGGGTTGCCAGCAACATACGAAATTTCATACCATTCAGTATTCTACTAATTATTCGATATACACAAACCAAATAAAAACAAAGATGGCATACTTCAATAATTATAAATATATCAACTAAACGGCCACATGTACAACAATGGTCAAAATATAGGGTGAAGATTAAACAACACAATGAAAAAGTAATTTTGAAAACAACAGAAAAGAACAGAAATGGCCGCTGATGAATAGTAGCAGTAACTATCAAATATTCATCTACATAAATAACACTAAAATATAAGCCCACTTAGAATGTGGGAACAAAACCATGAAAGACGAAAAATACGAGGTGTCCTTAAAAGTAATTATATGCAAAAGGTTAAGCTAAATTTCCATCTAAAACCCATGCAACGGAAGTGACCTTTTACAAATCGAAATCTAAATTATACAGTAATAATCTACCTAGATTCTTATATAACTGACAAGCGCTCAGAATCTAGGGAAGGAACAAAAAAATACGAAGTGTTTCAAAAATAATTTTGTACTTTTTGTCCAGCTCACATAAGAATTAAGATACAAAAACCGGAAGTGACCTTATAAAAATCGAAATCCAAGTTATGCAGTAATAATCTACATCGATCCAACTATAATATAGACCCACCTAGAATCTAGGGACGATATTACAACAGTCCGAAAACACGAGGTGTTTTAAAAGATAATTTTTGCACTTTCCAGTCCAGCTCCCATACCAATTAAGACACAAACACCGGAAGTGACCTTATAAAAATCGAAATCCAAGTTATGCAATAATGATCTACATCGACTCAACTATAATATAGACACATCCAGAATCTAGGGACGGTACTACAAGAGACCGAAAATACGAGGTGTTTTTTAAAAAAAAAATTTAGCATATTTAGGTCCAGCTCCCATACCAATTAAGACACAAACACCGGAAGTGACCTTATAGAAATCGAATTCCAGGTTATGAAATAATGATCTACATCGATCCAACTATAATTTATACCCACCTAGAATCTAGGGACGGTACTATAAGAGACCGAAAATACGAGGTGTTTTAAAGAATAATTTTGCAATTTCAAGTCCAGCTCCCATACCAATTAAGACACAAACACCGGAAGTGACCTTATAGAAATCGAAATCCAGG
Organism: Thermobia domestica; assembly: GCF_964235325.1. Taxonomy (NCBI): domain Eukaryota; kingdom Metazoa; phylum Arthropoda; class Insecta; order Zygentoma; family Lepismatidae; genus Thermobia; species Thermobia domestica. The sequence goes on from NC_137455.1 coordinate 66,708,062, forward strand.
TTATGCAATAATGATCTACATCGATCAATCTATAATTTATACCCACCTAGAATCTAGGAACGGTACTACAAGAGACCGAAAATACGAGTTGTTTTAAAAAATAATTTAGCACATTTAGGTCCAGCTCTCATACCAATTAAGACACAAACACCGGAAGTGAACTTATAGAAATCGAATTCCAGGTTATGAAATAATGATCTACATAGATCCAACTATAATTTATACCCACCTAGAATCTAGGGACGGTACTACAACAGTCCGAAAATACGAGGTGTTTTAAAAAATAATTTAGCACATTTAGGTCCAGCTCCCATACCAATTAAGACACAAAAACCGGAAGTGACCTTACAGAAATCGAAATCCAAGTTATGCAATAATGATCTACATCGACTCAACTATAATTTATACCCACCTAGAATCTAGGGATGGTACTACAACAGACCGAAAATACGAGGTGTTTTAAAAGATAATTTAGCACATTTAGGTCCAGCTCCCATAACAATGAAGACACGAAAACCGGAAGTGACCTTATAGAAATCGAAATCCAAGTTATGCAATAATGATCTACATCGAGCAATCTATAATTTATACCCACCTAGAATCTAGGGACGGTACTACAAGAGACCGAAAATACGAGGTGTTTTAAAAAATAATTTTGTATTTTCAAGTCCAGCTCCCATACCAATCAAGACACGAAAACCGGAAGTGACCTTATAGAAATCGAAATCCAGGTTATGCAATAATGATCTACATCGACTCAACTATAATATAGACCCACCTAGAATCTAGGGACGGTACTACAAGAGACCGAAAATACGAGGTGTTTTAAAAAAAAATTAGCATATTTAGGTCCAGCTCCCATACCAATTAAGACACAAACACCGGAAGTGACCTTATAGAAATCGAATTCCAGGTTATGAAATAATGATCTACATCGATCCAACTATAATTTATACCCACCTAGAATCTAGGGACGGTACTATAAGAGACCGAAAATACGAGGTGTTTTAAAAAAAAAATTAGCACATTTAGGTCCAGCTCCCATAACAATGAAGACACGAAAACCGGAAGTGACCTTATAGAAATCGAAATCCAAGTTATGCAATAATGATCTACATCGAGCAATCTATAATTTATACCCACCTAGAATCTAGGGACGGTACTACAAGAGACCGAAAATACGAGGTGTTTTAAAAAAAATTTAGCACATTTAGGTCCAGCTCCCATACCAATTAAGACACAAACACCGGAAGTGACCTTATAGAAATCGAATTCCAGGTTATGAAATAATGATCTACATCGATCAATCTATAATTTATACCCACCTAGAATCTAGGGACGGTACTACAAGAGTCCGAAAATACGAGGTGTTTTAAAAAATAATTTAGCACATTTAGGTCCAGCTCCCATAACAATCAGAACACAAAAACCGGAAGTGACCTTATAAAAATCAAAATCAAGGTTATGCAATAATGATCTACATCGATCAATCTATAATTTATACCCACCTAGAATCTAGGGACGGTACTACAAGAGACCGAAAATACGAGGTGTTTTAAAAAAAAATTTAGCACATTTAGGTCCAGCTCCCATAACAATGAAGACACGAAAACCGGAAGTGACCTTATAGAAATCGAAATCCAAATTATGCAATAATGATCTACATCGAGCAATCTATAATTTATACCCACCTAGAATCTAGGGACGGTACTACAAGAGACCGAAAATACGAGGTGTTTTAAAAAATAATTTTGTATTTTCAAGTCCAGCTCCCATACCAATCAAGACACGAAAACCGGAAGTGACCTTATAGAAATCGAAATCCAGGTTATGCAATAATGATCTACATCGACTCAACTATAATATAGACCCACCTAGAATCTAGGGACGGTACTACAAGAGACCGAAAATACGAGGTGTTTTAAAAAAAAATTTAGCATATTTAGGTCCAGCTCCCATACCAATTAAGACACAAACACCGGAAGTGACCTTATAGAAATCGAATTCCAGGTTATGAAATAATGATCTACATCGATCCAGCTATAATTATACCCACCTAGAATCTAGGGACGGTACTACAACAGTCCGAAAATACGAGGTGTTTTAAAAAAAAAATTAGCACATTTAGGTCCAGCTCCCATACCAATTAAGACACAAAAACCGGAAATGACCTTACAGAAATCGAAATTCAAGTTATGCAATAATGATCTACATCGACTCAACTACAATATAGACCCACCTAGAAACTAGGGACGGTACTACAACAGTCCGAAAATACGAGATGTTTTAAAGAATAATTTAGCACATTTAGGTCCAGCTCCCATAACAATGAGGACACAAAAACCGGAAGTGACCTTATAGAAATCAAAATCAAGGTTATGCAATAATGATCTACATCGATCAATTTATAATTTATACCCACCTAGAATCAAGGGACGGTACTACAAGAGACCGAAAATACGAGGTGTTTTAAAAAAAATTTAGCACATTTAGGTCAAGCTCCCATACCAATTAAGACACAAACACCGGAAGTGACCTTATAGAAATCGAATTCCAGGTTATGAAATAATGATCTACATCAATCCAACTATAATTTATACCCACGTAGAATCTAGGGACGGTACTATAAGAGACCGAAAATACGAGGTGTTTTAAAGAATAATTTTGCATTTCAAGTCCAGCTCCCATACCAATTAAGACAGAAAAACCGGAAGTGACCTTATAGAAATCGAAATCCAGGTTATGCAATAATGATCTACATCGATCAATCTATAATTTATACCCACCTAGAATCTAGGAACGGTACTACAAGAGACCGAAAATACGAAGTGTTTTAAAAAATAATTTAGCACATTTAGGTCCAGCTCCCATAACAATGAGGACACAAAAACCGGAAGTGACCTTATATATATCAAAATCAAGGTTATGCAATAATGATCTACATCAATCAATCTATAATTTATACCCACCTAGAATCTAGGGACGGTAATACAAGAGACCGAAAATACGAGGTGTTTTAAAAAATAATTTAGCACATTTAGGTCCAGCTCCCATAACAATGAAGACACGAAAACCGGAAGTGACCTTATAGAAATCGAAATCCAAGTTATGCAATAATGATCTACATCGAGCAATCTATAATTTATACCCACCTAGAATCTAGGGATGGTACTACAAGAGACCGAAAATACGAGGTGTTTTAAAAAATAATTTTGTATTTTCAAGTCCAGCTCCCATACCAATCAAGACACGAAAACTGGAAGTGACCTTATAGAAATCGAAATCCAGGTTTTGCAATAATGATCTACATCGATCAGTTTATAATTTATATCCACCGAGAATCTAGGGACGGTACTACAAGAGACCGAAAATACGAGGTTTTTTAAAGAATAATTTTGCCATTTCAAGTCCTGCTCTCATACCAATCAAGACACAAAAGCCGGAAGTGGCCTTATAGAAATCGAATTCCAGGTTATGCAATAATGATCTACATCGATCAATCTATAATTTATACCCACCTAGAATCTGGGGACGGTACTACAACAGACCGAAAATACGAGGTGTTTTAAAAAATAATTTTGTATTTTCAAGTCCAGCTCCCATACCAATTATGACACAAACATCGGAAGTGACCTTATAGAAATCGAATTCCAGGTTATGAAATAATGATCTACATCGATCAATCTATAATTTATACCCACCTAGAATCTAGGGTCGGTACTACAACAGACCGAAAATACGAGATGTTTTAAAGAATAATTTGGCAATTTCAAGTCCAGCTCCCATACCAATTAAGACACAAACACCAGAAGTGACCTTATAGAAATCGAATTCCAGGTTATGAAATAATGATCTACATCGATCAATCTATAATTTATACCCACCTAGAATCTAGGGTCGGTACTACAACAGACCGAAAATACGAGATGTTTTAAAGAATAATTTGGCAATTTCAAGTCCAGCTCCCATACCAATTAAGACACAAACACCAGAAGTGACCTTATAGAAATCGAATTCCAGGTTATGAAATAATGATCTACATCGATCAATCTATAATTTATATCCACCTAGAATCTAGGGACGGTACTACAAGAGACCGAAAATACGAGGTGTTTTAAAGAATAATTTTGCAATTTCAAGTCCAGCTCCCATACCAATTAAGACACAAACACCGGAAGTGACCTTATAGATTTAGGATTTAGGATTTGGATTTCTGGGCTTTCGGCATCTAAGGCCATTTAGCCCTTCACGATTTGAGGGATGACGTCCCTCGGCGAGCACACAATCCGGGGAAAGGGAAGGAATAAAGGATTGGGGAAGGAAGGAAGCGGCCTGGGACCTATAACTTAGGTACCACCCCGGCATTTGCCTGGTGTGAATGAGGAAAACCCAGGAAAACCTCATTCAGGGTGGCTGGCCTGAAAAAGCTGTTACACTTTTTCGACCGAGTGCCCCCACCGGGAATCGAACCCGGGACCGCTCGCACCGAAGGCGAGAGCGTTAGCGACTACGCTACGCGGGGCCACAGTGACCTTATAGAAATCGAAATCCGAGTTATGCAATAATGATCTACATCGATCAATCTATAATTTATACCCACCTAGAATCTAGGGACGGTACTACAACAGACCGAAAATACGAGGTGTTTTAAAAAATAATTTTGCAATTTCAAGTCCACCTCCCATACCAATTAATACACAAACACCGGAAGTGACCTTATAGAAATCGAATTCCAGGTTATGAAATAATGATCTACATCGATCAATCTATAATTTATACCCACCTAGAATCTAGGGACGGTACTACAACAGACCGAAAATACGAGGTGTTTTAAAGAATAATTTTGCAATTTCAAGTCCAGCTCCCATACCAATTAAGACACAAACACCGGAAGTGACGTTATAGAAATCGAAATCCAGGTTATGCAATAATGATCTACGTCGATCAATCTATAATTTATACCCACCTAGAATCTAGGGACGGTACTACAACAGACCGAAAATACGAGGAGTTTTAAAAAATAATTTTGTATTTTCAAGTCCAGCTCCCATACCAATTAAGACACAAACATCGGAAGTGACCTTATAGAAATCGAATTCCAGGTTATGAAATAATGATCTACATCGATCAATCTATAATTTATACCCACCTAGAATCTAGGGTCGGTACTACAAAAGACCGAAAATACGAGGTGTTTTAAAGAATAATTTTGCAATTTCAAGTCCAGCTCCCATACCAATTAAGACACAAACACCAGAAGTGACCTTATAGAAATCGAATTCCAGGTTATGAAATAATGATCTACGTCGATCAATCTATAATTTATACCCACCTAGAATCTAGGGACGGTACTACAACAGACCGAAAATACGAGGAGTTTTAAAAAATAATTTTGTATTTTCAAGTCCAGCTCCCATACCAATTATGACACAAACATCGGAAGTGACCTTATAGAAATCGAATTCCAGGTTATGAAATAATGATCTACATCGATCAATCTATAATTTATACCCACCTAGAATCTAGGGTCGGTACTACAACAGACCGAAAATACGAGATGTTTTAAAGAATAATTTGGCAATTTCAAGTCCACCTCCCATACCAATTAATACACAAACACCGGAAGTGACCTTATAGAAATCGAATTCCAGGTTATGAAATAATGATCTACATCGATCAATCTATAATTTATACCCACCTAGAATCTAGGGACGGTACTACAACAGACCGAAAATACGAGGTGTTTTAAAGAATAATTTTGCAATTTCAAGTCCAGCTCCCATACCAATTAAGACACAAACACCGGAAGTGACGTTATAGAAATCGAAATCCAGGTTATGCAATAATGATCTACGTCGATCAATCTATAATTTATACCCACCTAGAATCTAGGGACGGTAGTACAACAGACCGAAAATACGAGGAGTTTTAAAAAATAATTTTGTATTTTCAAGTCCAGCTCCCATACCAATTAAGACACAAACATCGGAAGTGACCTTATAGAAATCGAATTCCAGGTTATGAAATAATGATCTACATCGATCAATCTATAATTTATACCCACCTAGAATCTAGGGTCGGTACTACAAAAGACCGAAAATACGAGGTGTTTTAAAGAATAATTTTGCAATTTCAAGTCCAGCTCCCATACCAATTAAGACACAAACACCAGAAGTGACCTTATAGAAATCGAATTCCAGGTTATGAAATAATGATCTACGTCGATCAATCTATAATTTATACCCACCTAGAATCTAGGGACGGTACTACAACAGACCGAAAATACGAGGTATTTTAAAGAATAATTTTGCAATTTCAAGTCCAGCTCCCATACCAATGAAGAAACAAAAACCGGAAGTGACCTTACAGAAATCGAAATTCAAGTTATGCTATAATGATCTACATCGATTGAACTATAATGTAGACCCACCCAGAATCTAGGGACGGTACTATAAGAGACCGAAAATACGAGGTGTTTTAAAAAATAATTTTGCAATTTCAAGTCCAGCTCCCATACCAATTAAGAAACAAAGACCGGAAGTGACCTTACAAAAACCGTAATCCAAGTTATGCAATAATAATCTACATCGATCCAACTATAATTTATACCCACCTAGAATCTGGGGAAGTTACTTCAACAGACCGACAATACGAGGGGGAGAGGGGAAGTGGAGGAGTACTTTCTATATTTGGAAAGTTGGAAGTGAGTTGGTTTGTAAAAATAATCAAAAACGATTGATATTAGTTAAGTAAAAAATTCAGAATCAAAAAAAAATACAGTGCTTCGCTTCATATATCCATTGCTTTCTATTATAATAATTGCTGAAGCTTATTTTTATTATATGGAGCGCTTACAGCACAGGCCAATCAATCCATAAAGTTGTAAGAAAAATAGACATAAAATTTGTACTGTAAGCTTAAGTACACGGAAATTTTAGTTTGGATTGTATGCATAATTATATGGAAAATCTTACACTTGTTTTCCTTTACGTCAGTCTACTTACCTTGATTTGGGACTTTCAAATTTCATCCCTTTTCCCACTGAAAAGTATCTATAATTCAACAAGGAAATATATATGCTATGACAATTTAATTGAAATTCATCGTAATTTGGCCCATTACAAGCAGCAGTGTAGTAATTGAAGGGGAAGAAGGGGGGAATTCCCAGACACCTCTAAACACTTATCTCAAACCTTGTTTGCTTTTGCCTTCTAGGGGGGAGGGAACTTGGTAATGACATCAAACTTTCATGTGTAATTACAAAAACTAAATTGATAAACGAATAAGAAATCATCAGTTTATCAGGTTTTAATTGATAATTTATGCACAAGATTTCCTATCGAAGATGTGGTAGATGAAGTTTCTGTTCTCCATGAGTCGACATTGCCAACTGACATGGTCGATATGGAAAAGATGTACGGTGATAGAGAGGTGATACTTCTTGTGGAGGATTTCAAAACTGAGCGAGAAAAATCGTTATCAGATTTAAGTCTAACAAGCAGATTGTCGAGTATTACAAATTTCCACGACTGAGTGCGAACAGGGATTTCCCCTTATGAATTTATAGATGACTGACATTAGAAATAGACTAAGTGCTCAAACATTGTCTAACTTATTGTTCATCAATGTTAATGGCACACCGCTAGACAAGTTCAAAGTAGACGAGCTAGTTATTTCCTGGCTGAAGGATGGACATCATTCCGCTGCGGATGATTTACCACGAAAAAGCCCTGGAGGCCAACAGGAAATAAACCCGATTTCAGATTTGTTTTAAGGTGGCAAATTACGAGTTATGGAAAATGTATACTTGTATTACTAATGGCTTATTTGTGTTTTTTAGGGATGGGCACGAGTCGATGCTAAAACTCCCTGTCGAGCTAAAACTCGACTCAACTCGAAACGAGTCGAGTCAAAATTAATTTTCTCGAGTCGAGTTCCAAGTCGAGTCACTGTTTTGAGACCGAGTTTCGAGTCGAGTCGAGTTTGAAGCATGTCTCTCTCGTTCAGCTCGTTTTAGCTCGTTTTGAAATCATGACCTGACTAGACTTGAAAGCGAAAGCCATGAGAAATATAAGTAGTAAAGTGGATTACTTTTAATGTTGCTCACGAGAGGGGACATTGTTCGCGTCTCGTCTCGTCTCGATAACGAGACAATAGATTTTTATAAGTAGACAGTCTCAAATGTTGTGAGCACCAATAAAGTATGTATACTGTGTAGATCTTACTATCAAGGTTGAGACTTGTACGGTCGAATTTTTGAGCCCAAGCAGAAGCCCAACCCAGGCAGTGATGTCAACAGGTTCAGCTCGGTTCAACTGAGAGAACAACTCGATCCGGCTCGGTTGGGATGATCCATCGGCACGGCTCAATTGAACCGATAGCTTAAGCCGGTTTGGTTGGGATGAGCCATCGACTCGGTTCAATTGAGCGAAGGATCGAGCAGACTTTGTTGGGGTGAGCCACCAACTTGGCTCAAGTGAGCCGATGGCTCGAGCCGGCTCGGTTGGGATGAGCCATCAACTCGGTTTGGTTCGACTCTGGTGAGCCATCAGCTCGAGCCGACTCGCTTGAGGTGAGCCATCGGCTCAGTAGACATGACATGCAAACGATTTTTTTGAGATCGGCTCTGTGGTGAACGAGTCGTGAGCCGATCCATTTAAACCAATTCCACCATTACAGTCGGCACAGATGATTCAACATGATCAAATGGATCGAGTTTGTTTGTTCACTAGAAGTCAGATGTCGCTTTTATTGAAGTGACTGTATATCTGGATCAATGGGTCTTGTATCTGGGCCCTAGTTTTAAAAAAATCTTGGTTCGGATATGAGGAAGACTATTACAAAATTAAGTTCTTGTACAATCAGGTGTAAATTTCCAGCTCGATAAATTTCTTGTGAGCTACACTAAGAAAAAAATGTAGGTAGCGTACTTAAAAAGATAGGTTACATGCGTAATTCCTGTAGTTTTTGAACTTAACTTACACCAGACTTATAACTGAAAACGGTCCATCTATACGTACTTTTCGCATGAAACAATATAGGCGGTCAGAATCTCACATACAAATGGACGTATATAACATATAGCGGAGGAATGTAAAATAAATATATGCATGTGATATACGGAAAAACTGTTAGATGTCAAACATCCTGCAACGGCATGATGTAACATATAAGAGCAGTGCGTATGTAGCATAAGGATAACGTATGCTCCGTACTGATTTCTGTAGTAAGCAAGAGGATTCCGTGTATATGTACAATATACCGCTGTCCGGAGAACGGATTTTTCTCAGTGTATCTTGAAGAATTAATGGATAGAAGCAGTGATTAGTAGTTTTCGTTGGTTCCAGTTAGTGAGGCCATGGCAGGGCGGATCTAGGAGGTAAAAACTGGGGGGGGGGGGCAGTCGGAACCAAGATTATGATAAGTATACCTTGTTTATTATAAACTTTCAAAGTTATATAAGTAATAGCTTAAATTATTATTGTCACTCAAAAAACTGGGGGCCTAGGCGCCCCTGACCCCTGCCTAGATCCGCCACTGCGCCATGGGTCCCTATCCCTCCCTTTCTGTATGACTCTGGTCAACCGGAAAAGAATAATATACTTGCTTCTACCGCCTGTTCAAACCAAAGCAAGCAAACTTTTTGAGAATAGAGCCGGAACCGCACACATAGAGGGCAAGCATATTCGCCATTTGGCAGGAAAGAGGTAGCAAAAATGACCACTGTTTCCAGTTAAAGTTTCCTTAACGTAACAATTAATTTTCACATATATACAATACTCAATTATAGATACAAACGCATACATAGGTAGCAAATGCATTCATCAAGAAATTACGTTAATGCAATAATAATAGAGAAACCTATAGGATACAATTCGATACATCTTAGGTTTAACTGTTTGTCACTCATCTTCTAACAACAATGCTTCGTGCAGCAATGTGATGGTATTAGAATAGCGGCAAGTTAACAGTTGATTTCTACATAAGGTGAAACAAAGGTCGAGTTTGTTTGTTCTATGGTCATTATTTTCTATTTATGACAGACCTCTTGTAGGATAGAGGAAACCTAAAACGGAAGGGGGAAAAGTAAGGTGAAGACAGCAAAACATTCTTTTGACAATTATCAGTCCTCGCATTTTCTCCCTACTGAGATACCTTCAAGGGGTAAAATATAGGCCTTGTATAGTTCATTGACCTCAATGAAAAAAAAAAAAAAAAAAAACCTATGTGCCACACAATATACATTCTCCTACACTACAGAAAATCTACAGACCACATTTTTAAAAAATCTGGTTTTCCGTATTGCAACGAAAAATCCCTAGATCTAAAAATAAGTTGATCAGGCAACCTGTTATATCCGCATCTGCAAATAGCGGTTATACTTTATCTGTGTTCCTGAGTCTTTTACAGTTGGGAGGGAAAAAATAAACTTTTTCTCTGGAGACCGACTGGTTATGATTTACAACATGCTGTTTGGCACAATGTATTTACTCATATGTTTCGTATTTTGTGAATCTACCGTCGGCAAATCGGACAAAATGTTCTTTCTTTTTTGTGTCCTGTACGTTTGTTTGAAGCGGTAAAACCTCAAAACTTCTAGATAGTGAGAGGATTGGGCCACAAAAGAATCAACAGAAAGATGCGGAAGAAAATACTTATAAGCTTGTCTAAGTAGCGGCCTAGCTGATTTGAAATTAAATGAAATATTTAAGTTTTACGTTCCTCGATTATGACAACTAGGCTAAAGAAGACGGTGTTGATGATAAATGAAAGAAATCATGGAATGAAAAAATTGGGAGGAAACGGGAGAACACCGAGAAAACTCACGCACACAGTGTTTGTCCACCACAAAGTTCACTTGGCATGAGCTGGGATCGATCCAAGGACCCCATGCACCAGAAGTGAACGCTCTACCACTGAGCCACTGCGGTCCACCTAGGTGATTTGTCCAAAGGATATGCCTATAATATTTTTGTGGTAATAATGCGTAGCGTTTGCCACGAACATTAAAATATTGAATATTTCAATAGATCCTGTGGAATGAGTGAGCTAATCTTTTTCAGGACTAAGGATGTAAGAATATCTAGAATAATATGGGAAAAATTATTGTTTATGACACAAAAGGACACTAGAAGTGCATTTCATTTAAGTTTCCCAAATTTTGCTCCGAAATATTGGCTGCCCTAAGTGACTCTTCGTATCCCCAGTTTTTTCGAGGGAGATACCATTGAAGTTGTAAATTAAGTGAAGATCAAAAGCATCACAAATTATAGTTCTGAAATTAGAAGGTAACTTCCAATTGTCTTACGCAAAGAAATCTCGTTTAACAGATTTGTCATGATCTAGACCTATCAGCCTTTTGAATGCTTCTCGATGAAATTTCAATCAGTGCGTGCTGTGGAAGTAGGGAGGGGAGCGCAGAACAACAGTCCAAATGACATTAGGTCTCTTTCAACAATAAAACGTTCTTTTATTTTAAGTGTGTTCTGCTATTTAAGCTATTAGGATAAGGGAGAGTGAACAGTTAGGAACAGAAAAGGTGCTATAATTTTCATTGTGGATGGATTTTAAATTTCTGTGCTTTCGCCATCTATGGCCATTTAGCCCGTCACGTTTGAGGGATGACATGCCTCGACAGTCTCCGGGGAAAGGGAAGGAAGGAAGAGGTCTGGGACCTATATATTAGGTACCACACCGGCATTGGGCTGCTGTAAATGAGAAAAACTTAATTCAGGATGATTGGCTTAAAGAAGCTTTTTACAAATTTTCGACCGAGTGCACCCAGCGGGAAGCAAACCCGGGACCGCTAGCACCGAAGAGAATTTTCATTGTGTAATACTATACTGTTTTCAATCATTACGCAGGACATTAAGCTGATCCGAGGCCTACCAGCTTCTGGTAGAGATGCCAAGGAATGCACCTTCCCTGGGAATGTACTTTATGTCTTAGGGCAATTAATTTGGAGGGTCCTATAAACGTATGACCCCATGCCTAGCATCACCCTCCTACGAAATATAAACCCGGAACCTTGTGAACGAAGCTCTTGCCTCTTAGACATCACGACTACCGAGATTGGCAGTCAACTACGTTTTAGTATTCAGATACAAACCACTTCATATTTTTACACGATGTTATAATAATAATAATAATAATAATAATAATAATAATAATAATAATAATAATAATAATAATAATAATAATAATAATAATGTGTTGTAGTAGCATAATTGATAATAATTATATTGTCTATGTAAAATACTTGAAAAGAGTATTTAGAAATACACACAGGATTTGGCTCGAATTGGCTCGTTTTGGTCACTTCCGGTTTTTGGGTTTTACATTATATGGGTACTGCAAAGAAAAATATTAATTTTTTGAAGAAAAACATCTGTATTTTCGGTCTTTTGTAGTACAGTCCCTAGCTTCTAGGTGAGTATAAATTATAGTTGATCGATGTAGATTATTATTGCATAACTTGGATTTCGATTTCTGTAAGGACACTTACGGTTTCTGTGTCTTCATTGTTATGGGAGCTGGAATTGAAATTGCAAAATTATTCTTTAAAACCTCGAATTTTCGGTCTGTTGTATTACCGTCCCTAGATTCTGGGTGGTTCTATATTATAGTTGAGTCGATGTAGATCATTATTGCATAACTCGGATTTCGATTTCTATAAGGTTACTTCCGGTTTTTGTGTCTTAATTGGTATGGAACTGGACTTGAAAGTGCAAAATTATTTTTAAAACACCTCGTATTTTCGGTCTCTTGTAGTACCGTCCCTAGATTCTGGGTGGGTATAAATTATAGTTGGATTGATATAGATCATTATTGCATAACTTGGATTTCGATTTCTATAAGGTCACTTCCGGTGTTTGTGTCTTAATTGGTATGGGAGCTGGACTTGAAATTGCAAAATTATTCTTTAAAACACCTCGTAATTTCGGTGTCTTGTAGTACCGTCCCTAGATTCTAGGTAGGTATAAATTATAAATGGATCGATGTAGATCATTACTGCATAACCTGGATTTCGATTTCTATAAGGTCACTTCCGGTTTTTGTTTCTTAATTGGTATGGGAGCTGGAGTTGAAAGTGCAAAATTATTCTTTAAAACATCTCGTATTTTAGGTCTCTTGTAATACCGTCCCTTGATTCTGGGTGGGTATAAATTATAAATGGATCGATGTAGATCATTATTGCCTAACTTGGATTTCGATTTCTATAAGGTCACTTCCGGTTTTTGTTTCTTAATTGGTATGGGAGCTGGACTTGAAATTGCAAAATTATTCTTTAAAACACCTCGTACTTTCGGTGTCTTGTAGTACCGTCCCTAGATTCTAGGTAGGTATAAATTATAAATGGATCGATGTAGATCATTACTGCATAACCTGGATTTCGATTTCTATAAGGTCACTTCCGGTTTTTGTTTCTTAATTGGTATGGGAGCTGGAGTTGAAAGTGCAAAATTATTCTTTAAAACATCTCGTATTTTAGGTCTCTTGTAATACCGTCCCTTGATTCTGGGTGGGTATAAATTATAAATGGATCGATGTAGATCATTATTGCCTAACTTGGATTTCGATTTCTATAAGGTCACTTCCGGTTTTTGTTTCTTAATTGGTATGGGAGCTGGAATTGAAATTGCAAAATTATTCTTTAAAACACCTCGTATTTTCGGTCTCTTATAGTACCGTCCCTAGATTCTGGGTGGGTATAAATTATAGATGGATCGATGTAGATCATTATTGCATAACTTGTATTTCGATTTCTATAAGGTCACTTCCGGTTTTTCTGTCTTAATTGGTATGGGAGCTGGACTTGAAATTGCAAAATTATTCTTTAAAACACCTCGTATTTTCGGTCTCTTATAGTACCGTCCCTAGATTCTGGGTGGGTATAAATTATAGAAGGATCGATGTAGATCATTATTGCATAACTTGGATTTCGATTTCTATAAGGTCACTTCCGGTTTTTGTGTCTTCATTGTTATGGGAGCTGGACTTGAAATTGCAAAGATATTCTTTAAAACACCTCGTATTTTCGGTCTGTTGTATTACCGTCCCTAGATTCTGGGTGGTTCTATATTATAGTTGAGTCGATGTAGATCATTATTGCATAACTTGGATTTCGATTTCTATAAGGTCACTTCCGGTTTTTATGTCTTCATTGTTATGGGAGCTGGACTTGAAATTGCAAAATTATTCTTTAAAACACCTCGTATTTTCGGTCTCTTGTAGTACTGTCCCTAGATTCTGGGTGGGTTAGATTATAGTTGGATTGATATAGATCATTATTGCATAACTCGGATTTCGATTTCTATAAGGTCACTTCCGGTTTTTGTGTCTTCAATGTTATGGGAGCTGGACTTGAAATTGCAAAATTATTCTTTAAAACACCTCGTATTTTCGGTCTCTTGAAGTACCGTCCCTAGATTCTGGGTGGGTTAGATTATAGTTGGATTGATATAGATCATTATTGCATAACTTGGATTTCGATTTCTATAAGGTCACTTCCGGTTTTTGTGTCTTCATTGTTATGGGAACTGGACTTGAAATTGCAAAATTATTCTTTAAAACACCTCGTATTTTCGGTCTCTTGTAGTACCGTCCCTAGATTCTGGGTGGGTCTAGATTATAGTTGAATCGATGTACGGCATTATTTCATAACCTGGAATTCGATTTCTATAAGGTCACTTCCGGTGTTTGTGTCTTAATTGGTATGGGAGCTGGACCTAAATGTGCTAAATTATTTTTTAGAACACCTCGTATTTTCGGTCTCTTGTAGTACCGTCCCTAGATTCTGGATGTGTCTATATTATAGTTGAGTCGATGTAGATCATTATTGCATAACTTGGATTTCGATTTTTATAAGGTCACTTCCGGTGTTTGTGTCTTAATTGGTATGGGAGCTGGACTGGAAAGTGCAAAAATTATCTTTTAAAACACCTCGTGTTTTCGGACTGTTGTAATATCGTCCCTAGATTCTAGGTGGGTATAAATTATAGTTGGATCGATGTAGATTATTATTGCATAACTTGGATTTCGATTTTTATAAAGTCACTTCCGGTTTTTATATCTTAATTCTTATGTGAGCTGGACAAAAAGTACAAAATTATTTTTGAAACACTTCGTATTTTTTGTACCTTCCCTAGATTCTGAGCGCTTGTCAGTTATATAAGAATCTAGGTAGATTATTACTGTATAATTTAGATTTCGATTTGTAAAAGGTCACTTCCGTTGCATGGGTTTTAGATGGAAATTTAGCTTAACCTTTTGCATATAATTACTTTTAAGGACACCTCGTATTTTTCGTCTTTCATGGTTTTGTTCCCACATTCTAAGTGGGCTTATATTTTAGTGTTATTTATGTAGATGAATATTTGATTGTTATTGCTTCTATTCATGAGCGGCCATTTCTGTTTTTTTCTCTTGTTTTCAAAATTACTTTTTCATTGTGTTTTTTAATCTTCACCTTATATTTTGACCGTTGTTGTACATATGGCCGTTTAGTTGATATATTTATAATTATTGGAGTATGCCATCTTTGTTTTTATTTGGTTTGTGTATATCGAATAATTAGTAGAACACTGAATGGTATGAAATTTCGTATGTTGCTGGCAACCTTGTTAACATTTTGTATTTAACGTAGCAGATGTCTGCTAGGGTAACCGGGGTCATTATTTTAATATTCTAACCCTGTTGTTAACGTTAATTGTTGTAATATTATTTGATCTCTTAATCTCCGCTCCTACCCCTTCCTGGCTACGTTATTGGCTCTGAATATCTTTCATAAGAAAATTATTCATTGATTTAGTTGTCTTCCAGAAATCCAGTTTTTCAATTTACAAATATTTTGTATCTTTCTGTTTTGTCTTTTTTAATATACCCTAATTTTAATAATGCCAGGGCTCATAGTGGTCTGGTCTCTTGTAAATAGTTGAAAAGTGACCAAAAATGGCCAAAAGCACACGAAAAAGTGAACAAAATCTCAGCATGCTCCTTTTTTCTTTGTCAATTTCTCCATCACCTCTCTCTTTGTTTGTTGTTTTGTTTCTTCTTTACTTTTGTTTCTTTCTTTTTGAGCTTCTTTCTTAGGTTTTCTAATATGTTTTGTAGTTACGCTAAGCAGACGTAAAAAGCTTCTGAGTAAGTGGAACAAGTTCTGGTCTATTTCCGAATTTCTTCATCCCGGACATTATATTTTTCTTGGCATTAAGAGTTCTCAAAAACGTGAAATATTCAAATTCATCACCTACTCTTAAGAAGAACATACAAGAACCATAACACAAGACAAATATGATGAACCACACAAACACACACACACAACGTTGAACGGAGGGTTAAGTATTACGAGAAAAAACTAAAAGAAAAAAGACAACTATTATGATAGAAGAAAGAATAGACACAGAACGGTTCTCAACCCCATTTTGAGAATTTAAGCATCCACCAACCATCCACTGTGCTTTAGAAAAAATAAAAGCTGAAGTGAGAATAAAGCTGACTGTTTCACATGTGGCAGCAAGTACTGAAGCTTTCAGAAGAGTAATGAGTAACAAGTTCCTGCCTTTTTCCATTTGCTTTTATGCTTTTCTTAGAAAACTGCCAATCCAAAACATAAATCACACAAAAAAGTCATTTCACCTTTCAAAAAAGTAACTTTTAGTGACCAACTTGAAAAAAAGTAAATTTTAGTTTAAAAAGTGACTCGCTATGAGCTCTGTTCCGCTCAATGAATTTACATGAATAAAAATATACTTTACAGAAAACTAAGCTAGCGCCAAATGTATTCACGCACAACACTAGACTCAGTTTAAAAAATATATAATTCTTACTTCGACCAATCTCTTCATTTCTAAGAACGTTTTGACTACACCTTTCTAACGTCCGTCCGTTGATACACCACTTGCAGAGCAGGCTCGAAACCAGCCATAGAGCTTTGGGGGGCCATGAATATGTTAGAAGGGACCAAGTCATTAAAAATTCTCTTACAAATACAAATTGTGCATTTTGTATTGAGGTCTGGAGGGGACATGAAAAATTTAGGGAGGGCCTCCCTAGCCCCCCTCTGGCTGCGAGCCTGTTGCAGAGTAACACTTACCAACTGAATCTGATATAGACTTATTACTGTATTGTCACATTATTCTTTATTGAGGAGGAGGTAGGTTAATGACCACTCAAAACATTGCCAATTTCAGTCATCGCATCTGTCCATCAATCTCTTCTCAGAAACGACCGCGGAGCCCAGGAGGGTAGGTATGAGTGTTTTTTTTTTTTTTTTTTTCAATTGTTGTGATCGAAACACCGCCCGAAACAATGAGGCCATGTGCTTCTCGAAGCCGTACATGAGAACGAGATCGCTTCGTATTTTGAAGTGAAATAAATAAATAAGAACATTGCCTTCTTTCCTCAACGCTAAACCTTTTTTAACTTGATATAATAAATAACCTATATGATACCGATTGATACAATTGGATTTGGGGAAGTATTCCTTTTCCATTCAGGGGTGTGTGTAAAGAAATTTGGAGGGGTGTTGGGGGGTGTAGATTACTCCCTGGTGTAAATAAATGTCAATAGTTGGTGGGGAGATATAAAATTAGTTTTTCAATGCACGAAACTCAGATTTGTTAACACGCGTTCATAAATTGAAGGATAAATTATTAGTAATCTAAATTTAAATTGCTTCTAGAAACAGTATTTTATATTTTATTTTTTCCGATTCTTTTGTAAATAAGAAACAAGTATTATTTCCTAAAATTATCTTTTTCAAGTGCGATTATTTTTATTTTAAATGATTCAGTTACTTTCTGAGAGCAGTTAGCTACATTGTTTCTGTGAGCATTCTAGTCCATACCGACCAAGCTTTAACGTGACATTACATCTTGCGAGGCAGTTTGACATGAACTACCAGTAATAGGTTATAACAATAAAATCTATAAATAAATTTGTTGTTAACTATTAGAAGAAGAAGAAGGCAGATGGATTGAGGACGAGACATGTTCTTAATATTTCATTATTATTATTATTATTCTGTTACAGGAAGTGTGCTTTCTGAGTGTCGAGATTTATTACCAATTCGCCAAGTATATTTGCTCTATAGAGATATAGGAGAACCACATACTGTAAGACGTCTTCTGCGAGTTATATACGGAAAGAAGATTGTGTACCCGCAGAAACCGGTAGCCGAAGTGAAAGATTATCAGTTTGGTCGCAATATTATATTTCATAACGGCGTACAATTTCTTCGTCGCCGGGACAAACCAATTTCTCCGGACGAGAGTAAGTTGGAGAGAACAGGGGAACTTGCAGATCTACCAACAGAAAACATTTCGTTGGCGTCAATTAAAGACCAACAAGAACAACAAGAAAAGAATCGTGTGGTGGTTGGGAAGACAGCTGACGATCAAGAGGAGGATGCAAGTAGCAAAGAAGCATCACTAGTACAGCAAATCAGAGAGAGTCAGATTGCCCAACGGGAGCTAGAGAAACAAAAGCGAAGAGAATTTGTTAAGCTAATTAAACAACGAACAAGAAATCAATTGCAACAAAAGTTCACCTCTAGTGAGGCTGCAGCCGATATTTCCTGTATGAAAGATCTTCGAGTATCTGAAATTATGGATATTATATGTAATATCTGTCCTGAGGTGCGACCAGAAGAAAATATTATCTCTAATTTTAATTACGAGGTTAGTAACAAGTATTCATTTTATGCACATTTTTGCGTATATTGATAAGATTTAATTCATAATAGCTTTAAAATAAATCTCCTGGTGCAACACTCTTATGGGGTCTAGAATGAAATAAAGTGAAATTTCTAGTTTTATGTCCACGATTATGGAGACATATTATTATACGGGATGAAATGGTGGAATGAAGAAAGGAAAGGAAACGGGAGAGTCTCGAGAAAACACGCACCCAAACCACAAAGCCCACTTTGCACGAGTTGGTATCGAACCAGGGGGCCCTACGCACCAGAGGTGAGCGCTTTAACACTGACAAAAAATACTTCGTTCCTTTGAATCCGGAATGACGGAATGCGACACACATCCTGAAAGAGCTAGTCCAATTGAGATACACGTGGACTCCAAAGTCAGTCAGCAATAAGTTCGGGAGTTATGAGCCTGTAAAGTTAACACAGAAATTCTTAGGAAATACAACGTCTAGGCTAGGGGTTTTCAAACTGTGCGTCGCGCCTCCCTGGGGAGGCACCGAAGGTTGTCAGGGGAGGCGCGAGGATTTAAAAAAAAAGGTCCTACAAAGGAACATATTTATAATGCAGCACGCACCATCTTTAGTAATACAAAGTGGACTGAGCATGTGTATCACCTCTGTTCCACATACGATCAGGGATGACCCTTTTACCTTTGGCTTAAATGTGTATAATGATTGTTAGATGGCCACTAACGATCTTCTACTTTATCCCTGTAGAATAGTATGTTTTCTTAAATGTTTATGGAATTTCGCGCAACGCCATGTGAGCTAAATTGTTCTTTCTCTTAATTTT
Organism: Thermobia domestica; assembly: GCF_964235325.1. Lineage (NCBI taxonomy): Eukaryota > Metazoa > Arthropoda > Insecta > Zygentoma > Lepismatidae > Thermobia > Thermobia domestica. The sequence goes on from NC_137455.1 coordinate 66,727,560, forward strand.
CTGTTATTATTTTTGGGACGATTCTTGAGTTTTAATCTTTTCTGAAGTACCACCGCATTCACGACTAGTCCTATTTGTTTTATTTTCATTGGTCGAAGTCATTTCAAAATATCTGCCAAGATTTAATAAATTGTGTTGACTCGAAACAAACTCATATATTCCATTGACTTTGATCAACATTTAAATGTGCCGGTTTTTATTATTTAAATTCCCCCTCTCTGCCCGTATTTTTCAATTTTAACATAAATATCTGACAACCACAATTTATAATTATAAACACCGGCTAATAACATTAAAAGGTGTAATCAGTGTGAACAATGTAGATCACCTGTGTTAATGAGATATTTCCATTAGTGATTAATAAATGAAACATAGTTTTTCATAGTGATAGTCTTTGTTTTTAGGGATACATGTATTTATGTTGTTGACAAACTTCATTTTTGACAGGGGAGGCGCGTTCAGACTTTCGTGGATGAGGGGAGCCTTAACTGCAACAAGTTTGAAAACCCCTGGTCTAGGCATTTTCTTGTCATCTCTTTCTGCTAACCTTTATAATAAACTACATAGAAACAATACTATCTATAAAGCACGAAGAGCAAGTGGAAGAGAGCATTCAAACAGGCTGACTTCGGTTTAAATCAAAGGATTGCTGTTGAAGGCACGTTGAAAGCATTTACAGTGAAAAATCGATGTGCAAGTCGAGAAACAGAGCACGAGAAGCACAAAAAGTCTGCTCATAGTGTGCATTCCTGATAAAAGCTACCTCACTACACTAGGAACACTCACTGTTGATTGAGTCAAAGGAGAAATTGTGAGGAGAGATCCACATTATTGGTGCTTCATCCAAGTAACCAGCTTTGTAGAAAGCGTACCGGATCTGCGGGTTTAAGGTTCTTTTTATGTCCTCACTTGTTTTTTGTTTTGTCTTTTCCATATCCTGCCGAAGGTAATTGCTATACATATTTCAGCCAAGTTCTTGGGATCACTCTGGAACATGGAGACTCTTGTGACGCGTCTTGGTCCACAGCGCAGAAAGAACATCAAGGAAATGCCTAGACGTATTTCCTATGGATTTCTATGTTAACCTTACAGGCCCATAACTCCCGAACCCATTGCTGACTGACGCTGGCAATCCAACTTTATCTTAATTAAGACTGTCTCTTTCAGGATATGTGTCGCATTCAGCCATTTCGGATTCAAGAGAGCGAAGAGCTACTTGTGGGACCGGGTCTATCACCAAATCTGTGGCACTCAGTGGTCAGCACATCCTTTGCCCTCGACTGATTAATGATGGCTTTCTAGACCGAAGTTTACTATTTTAATGTTTCAAGCAGCTCCCGAATTGTCAATATAAACACTACCTGATATATAAATAGAAATGATCTTGTTTGGCAGTCCTTGACTCTGTTGATCCCACGAGAAATAGTTATCCAATGTGACTAGGATGTTGGCTTAATTCATAGTAGCATTCACAGTAATTTTTAAAATAATGCCACTTATTTGAATTTAATATGTTTCAGCAATAAATACGTTCTAGTTTCTGTCTGAACCTGTAAGCTTCTTCAGAAAAATTGATAAACAAATACGAAAAGAATCAAAGGGAAATAGAAAAGTACGCAAGTCAACGTTGGTTTAAATTTAACTTGGTTGTTTAATTTATATCGGATACTCTACTAAAATCCATTTTGATCATTATATTTAACGTGCAAGTGAAAATGATTGATGCTTCCATTATGAAAATTATTAATCCTTTTATGTTTTAAGTTACTAAGGTGTTGTATTAAAATGCTGGAAAATTACGTTTAATATTGCTTTGAAATATAGTAGTGCTGAAATGATGTGAATTTTACTAAGATTAGAGAGATATTAGGAAAATTAATGTCAGATTTCAAACTTTCTGCTGAAAATATCATTTAATATAATGCTATTTTATCCACTTTAGATTTAATCCTTAGACTACCAATAAGATACATGTTTCCCATGAAAAGAATTCAAACACTATTTTCAAAACATCTAAAACACACACACTGTTGTCCCTTTAGTTCAGATATGACCAGGAGACTGTTTACTTTCCAAAACATAAATGTACATACACTGCTGTGGAAAATTTCAAGGCGAAAGTAACTTTAACATGCTGTGTCGCTCCCAGTTAGCATAGATAGATGAAACTTGAACTATACGTAGAAAGTAGTGCTACAATATTATATAGGGAACAACAGGTAGGTAAACGTGGTTAGAACAAAAATGACAATTCTGTAGAGAAATAATAACTTACACTGAAGTAGCTGTGTCACATGATGACGCTCTGACATTATAGAAAGAGTAAAATGGTCCTTAAAAAGATGCGTAATCTCTCCATGGACAGTGATGCATGCTCGTCAACGTGTTCCCATGCTACTCACAACGTTGTTAATGAGTGTTTATGGTATGAAGTTCCATTACTCCACCAGCGCTGTTGATAACTGCTCGATGCTCTTTAGTCCACCTGGAAGTGCTGCAAGATCCATACCATCCCTAACATGCATGGTGGTATTCAAGTCGGGGAAACAAGCAGGCCAGTCCAATCGTCGGTTATCCTCTCGTTTCAAGGGCTGTTCGATGTGGTCACTGGGTCGACTGCACCTCTGTAAAGACGCGCATGAGGAAGGAGTGCAGTGTCAGAATAGCATTGACTGGTGAGTGTACCGGGTTCAAAAATTTGGAGGTCGGTATACATATCCACACAAGAACACTTGGACCACCAGAATCATGATCAGTTATGTTCCAGGTTTCATTGCGTGCATTATATCCACCTCTCGCCAGATGAATGTACATCCAGAATCACTACTCAGGTTCATCTGCTCTCGTCTGACACGGGAGGGTCCCACAAGTTGTCGCTAAAATATGATTACCACATAGCACATGCGATAGAGCATCATGAGAAATGAACATGAACAAAATTTAAGGTGCTATGAACCAGAAGGGTAGGAGCTAGAGGGTTTCAAAATTTGAATATCCTAAAAAAAAAAATTATATCATGGAATTATGTACGTTTAAAGTAAATATCTTGAAAACCGTTAAAGTAATCAAAACAAAAGTTGCACAATATAATGAGAACAAAATGCCCTATCGAAAACTATAAACAGTGTTGCCATAGGTGAAGCAGTGTTCCAACTCAGCATAAAAATATTTTGTTTCAAATAGCGCCATATACAAGTGTGCACAGATTTAAAATGCACTATTATCACTAAACATAACAGTGAAGTGTAGTGGTACAGTGTTACTCTCTATTGGAGCTACGTGTGCTGAAAATGTCCAATGAAGAATTGTGATATGTAGCAACATATGGTAATAAAAGAATATGAATCTCATACTATGAATTTAATTCCAATACATAACACAGATAGTATAACATAGGAAAATGTCAGCAGTGTCACAAAATATTGATGCATTTGAAAAACGAAAGTGAGTGATATCATTTTTACCTCCTGTGTCAGCTCCGAAGCTATATAGGAGAGTAAATTGGGATCCGAATCACTATGAAAGAGGAAGATAACAATGAAATGTAAGGTGAAAAGTACAACAAAAACATGTCCGAGGCGGGATTGGAACCCCCGATGCCTAATATGTCGGTTGTCTAGCCTTCTAAACCACACGGCTATCCTGGCCAACTAAAAACGACATGAGGTAGTAATAAAATATTTCCAATGTTAATATGGTAATATTGCGGTGTACTAACATAATCATATGGTATGTAGGAAAGGAAGTAAAAGAATATGTCACTTAACACGAAACACAGAAACCAATAAATTACTCTTCCAATCCAAATATTGATAAGATAATAGAGAACCAGTTTACACAATGAGGAAACAGTATTCCTTTCCTCGCGTGTATAATTTTGTTTTCGCGAGTTGTCTGCTTGGGCTACAGAAGTATAATGCAAAATCCTCACTTGTTTCTAATGCATTCATTTATTACCCTTTGTAGCCATATATCAGACTTCTCTATTGTACATTTTCAGCACACGTAGCTCCAATAGTGTGCAACACTGTACCACTACACTGTTATGTTTAGTGATAATAGTGCAATTTAAATCTGTGCACACTTGTATATGGTGCTATTTCAAATAAAATATTTTATGCTGAGTTGGCAACACTGCTTCACCTATGGCAACACTGGTTGTGATTTTCGATAGGACATTTTGTTCTCATTATATTGTGCAACTTTTGTTTTAATTACTTAACGGTTTTCAAGATATTTACTTTAAACGTACGGTATTTAATTCCATGATATAATTCCATGAGCCCCCTAGCTCCTATCCTTCTGCTCCATAGCACCTTAAATTTTGCTCATGTTCATTTCTCATTATGCTCTATCAGATGTGCTATGTGGCAATCAGATTTTAGCGACAACTTGTAGAACCCTCCCGCGTGAAAAGAGATCCCAACCCCATTCTTCCCAATCCTGATACCCTTATACTCAATTCAAACGGTGCCGCCAATGTGCGGATGCCAATGGAACACAATGTATTAGCCGTCGGGCAAAGAGACTACTCCCATGCAATTGATGTGCCACTCTGAAGCATGAGATTGGGCGCCTTGCAATCCTGTTAATGTGTTTATACTTACACCCGAGTTTAACGTCGATCTCTTCTTACCTGCTGCAAACAGCAGTCGTTCGCTGCTAGTTGACCGAGGTCGACACCACCTCTCCTTCGCACAGCATTGCCTGTGGATCGGAATACTTCCAATGCCTATGAAATAATGCTGTGAGTAATACCGAACTCCTAGCCCAACTTGTCACACTTTGTTTTCCAGTATCCTGATGATTCTTCCCCGTGTGGTCATCCTAATTTTGGTTCCGGGAAATGTGTTGTAACACCATCGCATGTCTCGTTCCTTTCAACTCTGTGTTAAGACCACACACATTCGGCGCTATGGCCACACTGACGTCACGCCATGCAACGTCTTTTTGAGGAAGGCATACCGATATACATTAAAACTTAGGCTAAAAACCAAGGGAAGAAAGCTTCCCTAATGCCTGTGCAGGTATACAAGAACTCGGTCAGTAAATAAGTTTTCTTCCTTAGATTGTACGGATAAAATTGTGACTTCCCTCAAAAGCCGCCGCTGGGTATAAATTTGCAAGTATGGCATGATCATTATTCCAATATCTTTTAGTGACCCAGGGTCCATCAGTTAGCTTGCGAAATTCATGCCTTTGGAATGATACAGAATTCTTAAGTGACAGAACTAAACTTGTGTTACAAGTTTTTGATTCTTGCTATAAATGTAAATATCTTAGTGTTTATTGTACAGTATTACTAACTCGCTCTCTTATCGACTAACTAAAAATTATCACGCTCCTTAATAGAAATTGCTAAAAATAAGAAAGAGAAGGAGAAAAAACAGAATTCAGTCAGGAAAATGTGCTGAACACACACACGTGGAAGGTTTAATTTCCTTATTATATTTGTTCATATTTGCATCAAAGTGTGTTCCAGTATTCTAGAAAGACATACACAAAAAATTACAACGGGAGAATTAATCATGGCATATCAGCTTTAATACAATTTGCCAAGAAGAGCGTATCTTGGGATTATATAAGCATATTTTTACCTTTTCTTTAAGTTCGACATAACTGAATTTAATACTATAATCCTATGGTAGATAGGTTAAACATAACAGACAATATGGTAACACTTGTTTTTGCCATTCTTATATATACAGGGTGTCCGAGACGAAACATTTTAAATTGAAATGTCTGTAATACCACATGTATTCTGTACATGAAGAAGATTCATACATCAATGGATATCTACAGAAAGTTTTGGATTTTCGTTTGTTTAATCACACTATTTCTACATGATTCTCACGAGCGATACGGAGGATGCTTATTCGATACTCGATTTCTTTCCACGTACCCCTTAGCATCTGTGGCGTAACTGTCTGAATTGCAGCTCTAATCCTCTCATGAAGCTGTCCCAGAGTTGCCACTTTGGTGGATTACAACTTGTCCTTAACATACCCCCACAGGAAGAAATCCAAGGGAGTAATGTCAGGCGACCGGGATGACCATGGATTAAACTACCTCTCTGAATTTTTCTTTGTAGGAATTCTTCACTCAATGCGTTACGAACTTCCACATGGCAGTGTGGAGATGCTTCATCCTGCTGGAAGAGCAGGTGTGGGTGTCGATATCCTATCTGAGGGAACACAAAACTAACTAATATATCAAGATGTATGTGTCTCTGCAAACAAAGGAAAAAGGTCCAATAATTTCATACGCCATTAAGCTACACAAACGTTGACCTTTGAGTTGTCTTGTTGATACTCAATGACCTCTCGATGATGTTACTATCCCAAATTCGTACATTGTGTCTGTTGACTTTTCCACTGAGGCATTCCGTGTTTGCCTCATCAGAAAAAAAATCTTGGCCACAAGTTGTCTATGTCGACGGGCTGAAGAATGTCTTCGGCGAACGTTGCTCTTTTGGGTTTCACTTCGCATAAAGCTTTAGGCGCTTGTGTAGCACATCGTAGACAGATGATTTTAGGACACTAAGCTCACGGGACGCCATACGAACGTATGGCAAGCGTATCTGAAATGCGATTAACAGTCTCCCCTGATGTTCTTGATGGTCCATCACCATGCTTTTTAACACTAGATCCTGTCTTTACAAACGCTGTTTTCTACGCCTTGATTCTCTTGGCATTGGGAGGGTTCTGTGGGACTCTGCACAGAAACGTCGTTAAACTGCAATAATGGACCCTTGTTCTGCATACCATCACACGGTTTGTGCTTTTTCAGCATTCGTTGTCATTTTTCAGTTCAGTTTTTTTTTTTTTAAATCAAAATTGTCAACTTCTGCGGTTTTGAGCACTTGAAATAAAAATGAACTTGATATAATATTATAAATTTCCATAGCTAATCTACCATATAATGCCTAACAAAATTGTCTGTGTTGTTTATTATGTTCAGTGTAAGTAGTGTGTTTGAAAAAGAACTCCCTAGTTTTAATGTGTCCTAGAATCTGTACAAAGTAACATACACTATTCTAGTTTGTGGTGTACGATTCATCAACTCTCCAAGTTTGGCTCCCCTGCAGTTGGCAGGTCTGCTTGACCTTGAGACGGCACCAGTGCTGTTTTTTTCCTGTTTCCTCAGTTCAGTCCAGGCAGGCGTGCAGTGCAGAGCAACTCAGCAACAATGTGTACTCCGCAACAGAAAGCGCAGTGTGTTATTTGGCTTGTGAAAACTGAGTCAGTTATAACAGTCCAACGTAATTTTAGACGTCAGTATGGTGGTGAACCACCTACAGCAAATACTATCCCTCATTGGCTAAAGTCTTTCAAGGAAACCGGTAGTGTTTTAAAAGCAAAATCACCAGGTAGACCGAGAACTTCTGAAGATGTTGTTGAACAGATCCGTGTTTCTTGTGTTTCTTGAAGGAATTCTCTTTCATGATATGTACTCATTGATGTAAGTTTTCATTCATTTCACAATTAAATTTATACTTAAAACTAGGGAGTTCTTTTTCAAACACCCTGTATTTTAAATTAGGGCGTTTCGTCTCGGATACCCTGTACGTATATTAAAATTTTCATAAACATTCACAACTTAATTTCCTCATAATTTTCTATTCGTAGTTGACTTTTCTGGAATTCTATGAAATATTGCTTGAATGTGCCAAACGAACTGCAGGGAAGATCGCATGGATAAATGAACAAACAATGAGAGATCAAATTATTCAAGAAATCGAAATGGCTCGACGTCAGGAACTCGAAAGTCGATCGGACCAAATGAGAACAACTGCGTCTGCTAAAAGTGTTGCAGCCTCTAAGAAATTAGATGCTAAAAATAAAAGAAAAAAGAGTGTATATGCATTATGATATTTTGAATTGTTACTGATTAATCACAAAATTGCTGAACTTTTGTGCTAGTTTTTGTGAAGATTAATATTTCGATTGCGTCCAAATATAGTTTTGGAATGTCATAACAAATATTAAGATAACAAATATTAACAAATATTATAACAAATATTAAGATAATCGGTAATTGAAGACTGTTATGCTAAACTCTGTAGAATTTACTTTGACAGATTTTAGAGGAGAAAAAAATGAAAATTGCTCACCGGAAAAATAATGTTTTTAGACAGTGATATGGATAAATGCGTTATAAGTTTATGCATTAATTGTCACATTTGCATGACATTTGGACTTTATAGTGGCCCAGAAAGTTGGCATGTTGTGTTAGACTTTTTTTTTTAAAGCATAGTACTAACTTAAAACGAGTTTTAAATTCCTTTTTTAAAAATACTTCTCCATCTTGTTTCGGTTCTTAACGGGTTTTTTAAAATCAAGTACAGTATATTGGGTTTAAACGTACTCAGTTTTAAATATCATGAGTTTTATTACCAAAGATTACGATGTTTGTAAATCTAAATATTTTCCTCAGAATGTTGATCTAAAGAGGCGCTTGATCTTGAAGCAGTTTCGTTAAAAAATGACTGACTTATAATATTCCAGTGATCGTTCGGAGGCCCAACCAGATAGGTTCAAAATGCTTGTTGGAACAATCAAATATGGACTTAATGGCATTTAGCATAATGGAACAACTTTGATGCCATTTTTCGTCTAGATCTAATGAGTGTTAGACAATACCGTTTTAGCCATAGGCAGCAGGCGCTACAGAGTTCATTTTAACGACAAGAAAACATTTTCAGGTAAAAGTGGACTTAACAGGGTTGAGCATAACAGTTCTAAATCCCAAAGTTGCTATTCCATTTAGAATTCTTTTTAATAGATGTTTCAATGTTTTAAATATTATTTTTGAGTATCATCTAGTTGTAAAAATGATTAGAAATATTTCATAGACATTATGAATTATACATTATGAATTATGTAGGATCTATATGCCATCCTAGTTAATCATGTAATTAGTGATATATTCTACATTGTTGAAAGCTGACAGAGTTCTGCTATCTGGATACTTAAATGTGTACTAACTGATTGTACTCTTAAACCTTGGTTGAATCAATTATTTCAAAATACTTCTTCATAACATGTTAAGTAAATATAACATGTAACTTACATTAACTTCAAAAAGAAATATAATAGTCCCTATAAGTAGTACGATATAAACTAATTGAAGTTTCTTTAAGTCAGGGACGTACGCAAGAGGTGGTTCCGGACCCACTCCTTAAATTCCGATTTTTCTATAAATTTAGTCTAATTTTAGCGGTGATATTACAAATTTTAATATAATTTGTCCTCATTGAATGTGGACACCCAAAAAAGCATTCAAGTCCTCCCGAAATAAATTCCTCCGTACGTGCCTGCTTTAAGTTAATGGTCAAACCGAGAGTTGGCACATACAAGACACGCATAGTTAAAAAAAAAAAAAAAAAAAAAAAAAAAAAACCGTAACTAACTCAATGGTCTATGGAACCCGGAGGCTGAATGTTTCGTTCACAAATGTTTAGTGTTGATACGATGTTGGTGAAGTTGATAAATTCTAGACACCGAAGCAATTCTGTTCCAACTTGAGTAGTGATGACTGTGCTTTGTGTGAAATACCATTATCCATCATCTATGGCTGGTGTGAGAAAAGCCTTTGCTTTAAACATTTTTATCGTGATTTTCAATCCATGCAGATATAAATGACTATATGGAGTAATTGTATAACTGATCATGTCAATCCTTGTCATTAGAATAAATCCTATGGGATGTAACAATTGTAAGTCACTCGACACATGGTTGATGTGAAACAAAACATGTTCCTCAAGTACGAAACAGTTTGAAACTTACTGTTGATTACTGTTGATTACTGTCTCTTGAATAAGTAACTTCTTCCAGATTTGAAAAACATATAACATCTTATACATCTAACTACGCGAAACGTTGAGCTGAATAGAATGAGCTATAGTTCATTTATATAGCTCGAAAGGGTCAGTAGTTAGAGCATGAAAACCCAATATCCTATAATAAATTTGACATTCTGTATCTTAAGAACCATTGACCTCAGGGTCACCTACAAAATTTCTGTAGGTAGACAATTGCAATAGCTCTTAAATGCATTCATGATTTTGAATATATAACCCCCAAGACCCCGAATATAGAGGATCCATATTTGAGACATTTCGTTGTTTTACGCCTATTAGAAGAGAGAGATTTATATTTCCAGCTGAAGCGAGCGTTGCCACTGGAAGCAGTAACATTAAAATATGGCAGCGAGCTCCTATCTCTTAAGGCTAGTTTTAGACGGAAGCATTTATCATAGCATTTCTTGTAGCAAAAATCGTATCATTGATATCCTACCGTGTAAAGTAGCAAATGCTATAGCATTTCCTATGCCATGGTACATCCTATGGCATTTCTTGTTGATAGAACCTGCTCTATTTCGTAACATTTTCCCCAGCATTTCTGGTCCGATTGAAGCGCCATGGTGTGTTAAAAGGAAGCGAAATATTTTGTGCCAAATATCCATGCTCTTTGTTTTGTGTGGAAAATTGAATTGTAGTAAAGAAAAAAATAGTTGGAGTAGGGATGTTATTATTATGTTGATTGAAAAATATGAGGAACGTCCTTGTTTGAACAAAGTTAAAAGTCTTTTGTATCATAATAAGCATATGCGACAAAGGGCTTTAGAAGAAATAGCGACTGAAATCTCTGTTTTTAGTTTCGGAGCCATAATTGCGCTCTTCTCCAGTGATTTGTTTACAACGTCACGACAAGACGCTTACCAAAATGCTACCATGAAAAAGCACCATATACTTTTGATGTCATAGAATATTATACCGGTACGAAATTTTTGGCAGCACATCTGTACAAGAAATGCTACGATAAATTCTTCCGTCTAAAACTAGCCTAACATGGGGAAGTGGATTTATTACTGCATCGCTGCTATTCTCCCGTATTGTCCGCTTCCAGTTGCACCTTGCTCCGCAAATAGTATGCAGTCACGTAGTGTTGCCAACACAACGAGAAAAAGTGGCTAAAATCAATAGCTAATAATGGCCAGAAATGCCTTAAAAAAAAAAAAAAAACTTTAACGTTGAGACAAAGATAAATAAATTCTATAACAACATAAAATTAAAGCAAAACTGCTCTCACAGAGATAAATATCATCACCTGCTTCAAGTTCAGGCCAAGATTCTTTTATCTCTGTTGTTTGTACTGAACTCCTTTTGTTTCAACTATGTAGGTGCAAAACTGTGAGTGAAATTCCGTATAGAGAATAACTCTTTTACACGCGGCACAACCCAAATCTCACCATTAAAATTAAAGAAAGTGTTTTCATTTTCAACCTGTTCCTGAGCCTGTTTTTGACTTTACTCACCTGATAGAATACACGTTTCATTTCCGCATTCGAATTCTGAATAGACATTTGAACGAAACTAATTCTGAATAGAGATTCTCCCCTCCAGCATCTGTGTAGCGATTTACTTCTTGCAAAAACTCAATTGAAAACTTATTTCATGAAAATTATGTTCGCCACTGATTTTCAATTTTCTCGATATTGTCTTGAAATTTCAGAGTGAAAGCTGAAGTTAAATCAGTAGAAGACTGTTTCACCGGTTTCAAATCCTTATTGACACTGAAACGAGACATTTTCTAAAGGATGTATAAATTATCAGGAAGTCATTTTGAATTTCTTTAAAGAGGCTTTTACTAAAACTCACATGTCTTCCCTGAAACTTTTACTCAACGTCTACTGGTAACCTACAGGTTTTGAGCTCATTCTCTGCTGTGTAATCAAGATATGAAAAAGAATCAATATAACCATCAATGTTATATCTTATGGGGGCAATTCTAGCAGTGGCGTTTAGAATGTTACCACTTAGAGAACGCATCAAATTTCAGAAAATAGCAGTAACACAGCGAATATATCAAAAAGTGTCTAAACTCAGAAAATGGTTAGAAATGGCTAAAAGCAAAGAGCATATGGCTAGAAAAGCCACTAGTGGTTTTTTTTTTTTTTTTAATGTGGCTAGCCAGGTTCTCAAAGTGCCCAGATCTAGCCAGAAAGTGGCTGAATTGGCAACCCTAGTAGTCAGGTTTTGTAATAGTTACGAATTCCTCCGCTTGGCAGCACTTGACTCAATTGATACAGTGAATGAGATACAGAAGCTTGGAAGAAAGAAGTTATTCACAAAACACAAACTCGCAAAAAAAAAAAAAAAAAAACGAGTCTGGTGGTACAAATACGCGTCCCTATAACCTGGCAAAGTAATCCCTACGTTATTTTGGGAAATCCCTCGCACACATCTTGCGGAAGTTTGAAACATACATTTTTCAATCCAGCAGGTATGATTTCGAGTGTCATGTTCTAAACCGCGCTCTCTACGTTGTGTTGTTTTTGAATTACAGTCTTCCGAAGTTCATTTCCCACGCTTTCGGCACCTTATAGCGCCGAAACTATCCCTCACTGACCAAAGTTCCACAGGACTTTTTTTGCTGTCTTCAGTATCGGGAATCGGAATCCCGAAGTTTGTTCAAATAGTTTCTTATCCTCCTGTATACAGTTAGATAGGATTATACTCTTTAGGCTAAAGTAGATGGTGAAAGTGAATAATTGTAAATGATTGTAATGAAAGTGACTGATTATAAAAAGAATCTGTGCAATAAGAATGTGGGAGGGGACAGGAGAACCCTAAAAAACTGCGGACAGGATGTTGTCCACCACAAACTTAAGTGACCTGAGATTGAACCAGTGACTATTTTCATCAGAAAGGAGCGCTCTACCACTAAGCCACAGCACCCCGGATACTTTTTGAGCTATATTTTGACTCTTTCTCGTAAGACTCTTTGTCTCCTTAGCAGATTGAGCTAGGGATAAGGATTGACACCTCCCGTTTAATCGGAACTTTAATTTTATTTATGAGTGTCATTTATGCAAGACCTTATGCGCATAATAAACATTCGGCTAACGCCTTTTATATCTGAGCTAAACTACGCATGCTACGAGAGAGACTCTTGTTGAAGGAGCCTAACATTGCTATCTTCGTCCATGCCTACACTGTTTGGGGGTCCTTTAGCTACATTCACTGTTTGCTTAGATTTTCCAAGCGGATTCCTCATGGTAATACCATGGTTGATGAGGCCCTGTCGAGTTGGAAGAGCTTGAAATATCCTCGTGCTACACTCTTATGCTATTAACATTTCTCCACTCCTTGTCCAGTGCTAGTGTCGGTGTCAGTATCACTGGAATTACGTTGCCTACAACGAAAGAAGGGCAATTACAACCTCATTACGATCGGTTTAGTTAGTTGGGTGGAACCCGAACCACCAAAATGTGTTCAAATTTCAATGTTCTCTCATAGTGAAACGAACCCAGGACCCTATGCATCAAAGGTATGTAGTCGACATTAGAGCAAAAATAAGTATAGCATTGAACCCATGACAAAATTTCCTATCGAAGTGAGATTCATAATCTGTGGTGAGATTTAAAAATTGACTTAAATTCCAGATGATGAAGTTCAAGACAACAACCCTGTTTCTTAATGTCTATGAGCCTATTACAAATACAGGGTGGTGCAGGGAAATAGAGAGTTTTGAATCTAAGATTATCAAGACTGTAGCGTCAATATTTGTTCGGAATAGATGAGGCATCTTTGAGAAGGCTTTGTCATTTAGTAATAACAGAACATTGAAGTTGTGTGCAAGGTATGTTCACTTTAAAAGAATTTGACAGGAACCATGATACTCCATGGGCTCTGAGATTCCCTGAGCTTAGTGAGCACAGCGTTTTCCTGTAAGGGTATCTCAAAGACAAAGTGGGAGGCACATGTCCTGTAACCATCGCTGAACTGAGACGGAGGATTGAAGAAGAAGAAATCACTTGCATTCCTCGAAACATAATAATATACCGTGCCTGTGACACAGAAGATATTGGGAGTTAAAAATGAAATATTCCTCATAACTTAGAGAGATTTGTATCAATACAACTGTAAAATTTCATTATTCTACAATAAGTACAAGTAGGTCAGGAGAAATCTTTGATGCATGTTCCATATACTGTCAGATTTGATCAATTGCGTTTCCTTATTATTATTATTTTAAATTTATATATCGCCACACTTTCGGACTACTCTTTTTATATTTAAAGATAATTTCTGAAATTAAGTTTTTCTCCATTCCGAAAGTGAGACCTTGAAAATATTTCATTCTATGCAGTTAAGAGTACTGTGAATTCTAGATAAATATGTTGGAGGAGCTTTAAATATTTTGAATAAGTCAGTGTCTTCTTCTGATTGGTGTTTCTGAGTTGATTTTTAATACTCTGCTTCTTTCAAAAATCAGGAGTAGATATTGGCATATTTCCCTTGTTCAGGACACTTCTCAGGAAATTCTGATTTTATCTCCTAACTTCCAAATTACTATATACTTCTACTTCAATATAAGTTTGTCGCCTTTAATTCTTGTAATGTCCGTAACTCATGATGTGGTTACAACGTCTCTAGACACCTTGTGCACCTGAAAAGAAAACTACAAATTATTATTTATTGTTCGAAATAAATTTAGAAGGTTGGTGCAGGCAGATGTTGGTTTAAAGCCCCACAACCTCGTCAAGGTCTCCGCCGTCTGTGAGGACCTACTTTTGACTGGAGAGGGACGTAAGATCATATGCACTATACGATCTTACGCCGGAGAACCAGATTCTAGCAAATTCCTTGATATTTCACTTAGCAAACTCTTTGGGATTCCTTTAATGCCAAAAATTTTGCTGCTAGTGGATGATGATGAGATGAAGGGTGAGGGAATTCTAACAAATTCCTTGGTATCACGACGCAAACCCTTTGATATTCTTTCAACTCCAAAGATTTTGCTGGGATACTCTACCAGAGAATTTATTTAAAAAATAAAAAGAGAAGGACAGAGAAGGTGAAATAGAGGATGTTAATGTATGTGTAGAGAAATGGTGATGATGAAGAAATAAGGAAATTTTGAAGAAAGTGATCTATGTGAACAATTAAGAAAATGGAAAGAAATGAATGAAATGTTGCTATGGTTATAAAGGAATATTGTTATAACAATTCTCTTTTTATCTTAACGTTAAATATTCTTTCCTCATAATTGTCGATATATTTTTTTTTTCCATAATCGTCATCAATCAACTCTATGATTTAATTAAAACATATTTGGGAGTTTGAACAATTGTTGGTTCCTGGTGTTAGTAGAAAAACCGAAACAAACATCACTCAAACGGGCAATCAAGACTGCCTCCGAAGAAATATCTTCCGAGCTAAACGAAACGTTCTTATCTCTAATAAAGGTGATCTCTATATGTCACACCCGGCCTCACAGGAATACCTGAACAAAAATATTACGAAGAACTAAACCAACAGAAACATGACAAAATTACAAGATATATTACTTTATATATATATATATATATATATATATATATATATATATATATATATATATATATATATAGTAAACTAGCCTTTGGCTAGCTGGGAACTCCGCCCCCACACCCTCACCTTTGCTCGCCCTTGCACCTTTTAAAACCACAATTCTACTGAATTTCAAGTTTCTTTTCCTATTTCAACTATCTAAAAGATAAGATTCTGTATCCCAAGAAAACGCTTATTTAAATAACATTGGAATTTCTTCATCCTCCTTTAAATTCCTTAAAATTAAAAATATTCACTTTTGGAAATTTTCCTGTAGGTTAGCCCCGAAAGGCTACAATCATGATAAATTTCATCATTCTAATAATGACGGAAGTGTCTCAACATTTTGGGGTGTAGAAGACGTCCCGTATGAATAACAAGGAAAAGATTTTTCAGTTCCCTATAAAACCACTCTAAAGTTGAAAATTTTTATTGTTGCTGATTTACCTAGGTAATGCTAACGAAAACGTACAATCATACCGAATTTCAGGTTTTAATTCTAATTCCAAGTACCTAAAACATTAGATTATATGTCCTAAAAAAAGACCCATTTAAATAACATAGGAAATTCTTCACCCCTCTTTAGACCTCTTAAAAATTAAAAATATTCACTTTTGGCAATTTTCCTGTCGGTTAGTTCCACAAAGCTACAATCATGCCAAATTTCAACTTTCCACATTAACCGGAAGTACCTATTTATTTTATGTCAGTTCATGTAGTTTTATATATCTATATCTATATATCTATCTATCTATATCTATCTATCTATCTATCTATCTATCTATCTATCTATCTATCTATCTATCTATCTATATATATATATATATATATATATATATATATATATATATATATATATATATATATATATATTATATATATATATATATATATATATATATATATATATATATATATATATATATATATATATATATATATATATATATATATATGTATGTATGTTTAAAATGACGAAAATTAGTTTGGAACCCATATTTCGGGGGTCGCTAAGCTGATTAGTGATAGTGTCGATAGCATTTAGGCTCAAGTTCCGTTAAATAGAACTCGGTAGATCCTTTTGATAACCGTAAGCATGCTCTGTTCAACGACGGACTTAGAACAGGAAAGGGAGAAGAAAGCACACGTAAATGGCTCGACAACGAGGGAAACATGTGGACATATTTATCGCTTCTGTTGAGCTGGGTTCTCATCATCCTACTTCTATTAAAATCAGGAGCGTCATTTAGGGCTCCAGGGGGCAAGCAATTGCTCCTGAGCATGAAATTTATATACATTTTAATGTATATGATGACAACATACCAATGCAAAAATGTTTACTCTCAACTTCAGAGATACCTTTGAAAACCTAATTCTCCCGTGCGAAGAAAGCACGTTCATCTAGTTAAGAAATAGAAAGAAAATATACAAATTCGGGGGAAGATGGATACGCCCATACTAAAGAAATAGAGTTCCTGTTGATGCCGTTAATGTAGATATACAATAACAATAGCTATTGTTACCAAGCAATAACATGCTTTCATTAAATATTATGCACTTTTATCTAGAGGTGCAAAATTATAAGTAAATTATGTGCATTGTTGAATGTTTAATCACAGTATATAGTAACTTTTCTATTTTTCATTCTTGCTTATTTTTCTGTTAAGATTAAAAGATGACTAACCGAGAGGTGGACATAGCTTTTGTTAGCACAGGAAAATCAAATACAAGAGATCAGTTTATAAGTAAGTAACTTCCAGCACTTTTCTCAGTTTTTAAAGTTAAAGTAAGGCAGTTTAAGAATTCGAGAAATATTTGAAGAATGTGTTTCTTGAAATTTATTACGAAAAGCTGAAATTTAATAAGAACCCAACTTATCTCAGATTTTATTCATAATATAATTAATAAATATGACATATCTTATAAATCTTACTTACTCACTAGATAGAAAGCAAGTTTCTAAAACCGTTCTGTACAGGGTGGTCTGGAAGTGGGCGTACCCTCCTTTAGTTTCAACAGTATAGTGTTAATTATGGTAGATTGTCTGTACACAGTAACCTTGAAGTCTTAAGAGTCATAAACATTGGTATGATCACCATCCATGTCGTAACACAGTTGAATTCTGCATCAAGTTCTCGCAGATGTTTTGCGGAGAAACTCCGGAGTCACGAGGTGAAGGTGTGTTTCATACCTGCTCGTAACAGCCCGGTAGCCAGCCCAAAAATGTAGGGGAGGCCCGGCTGAAGTTAGGGGGGCGATCATACCATATTATAGTTCATTTGCAAGCCTACCGTGAAAATTTTATGGGGGCCAGCAAAACTTTAACGGGGCCTGGCCCCCCTAGACCCCCCTGGATACGGGCCTGGTTCGTAATTCCTGCATTGTGTGATATCGAGTGTTTCTTACTTGTTGCTTTATGAAACCCCAGAGCATTGTCTAGTGTCGCAGATCGGGACTTCTTGGAGGCCAGGCAAAGGGAGCTGGTGAAGATGCACAACCTCTTCCAATCCTGCGGCCAGAAAAGGCTCCGGAGTATCTCCGCAAAACATCTGCGAGAATTTGGCGCCGAATTCAGCTGTGTTCCGACATGAATGGTGACCATGCCGATGTTTATGACTCTTAAGACTTCAAGGTACAGACATTCTACCATAACTAGCACTATACTGTTGAAACTAAAGGGGGGTACGCCCACTTTCAGACCACCCTGCATATTTCGGTTTTCTGTCAGAGCAGATCATGACTATATAAATCAGTAAATTGTATCACATATCCTTTATTTGAAGAAACAAAATTATTCTAGAGTACACCTACGAACTTTAATGGTCAGATGATTGGGAATTAGAAATTGATAAAATAACGTTGAAAAATGCGTTCATTTAAAGTGAATGTTGACCAACCAACAAGTTTGCCGTCATTTATCCAATAGTAGGCTACTGGTAGGTATGGATGGGAATAGATAACTATAAAAATACATTGGTCTAACAATTTAAATCGTATGTTGGCCAACCAACAATTTGCTATTATTTATCCAAACAATATGCTAATGGTTGGCATAATTGGGAATAGGTAACTAGAAAAATGCATTGGCCCAACGTAGTTTATGTTGGCCAACCAACAATTTGCCATCATTTATCCAACAGTAGGCTAAGGGTAGACATAGTTGTGTTTTGTCTCTTAAAAAAAATAAAAGTTATGTTATGTGTGAAATGAAAGGAAGGGATGGTCTGTTAACAGATTTATTAGACAGATATTATACAAAGTCACATTCTGCCTTTTCGCTATTATAGGCACAGTTATAGAGACTACTTAATTATTTATATATATGTGCCATTAGCATTAGCAGATATCTTTTAAACAAACACATTAATAAATGGGAGCCAACTTGAGATTTGCATTCTCAAAACAAATGTACTATTCAATCATGATAATTACACAAATTATAAATCTAAATGCTCAGTAGTATAAGTGAAGCCTGTTGTTGGAAGACCTACCAACAATCTGGCATAGCAAATGTCATCATAACAAATAAGCAGTTAGGAGAGAAAGGACAACTTACTGGCCAGGAGAGTGTGCTGCCATTCTTGAAAGACTTCGAAGAACCTTGGTAGTCTAATCAACTCGAATCTTCAAATCTTCCAAATCATAACTTGTTGTTAAAAGTGAGTCCTTTTATATGATTGTGGCAGAACACTTTCCCTTTCACCAGAAGTTGTTTACAATGATTTGCCCGTCTGATGAAATATCTTGTTTTCTAAAGAGTGTTGCTATTGCCTTTATATTTTAAAAAAGTGTTAATTATACTCAAATATAATTATCAAATTTATATTAAACAATACAGTTGGGAATAAGTTCAAAAATATATTGGCCCAATATAGTTTTATGTGAATGTTAGCCAACCAACAATTTGTCATTTATCCAACAATAGACTTATTGATAGGCATGATTGGGAATAGGCAACTATGAAAATACACTGTCCCAACTTAAAGTGTATGTTGGCCAACAACAAATTTACCATCCTTTATCCAACAATTTTGTCCCGTCATTTCCAACTTCAATTTTAATAACTGGCAATGGTCAGCAAATCATTCAATTGCAATGGAGGACCAGCATTGGCAGTTGTCTATTCTACCATTTCCCACTGTTAGGAATATTCTCTCTATTGTAGGTAGGGACGTAGAATCCATTAAGGCTATAAAGCTAAGAATATTCAAATATTTATGCGGTAAACTTAAAATAATGCCCTAATCCTTAATACACTGTGTGTTAATCTTCCCTTTCCAAGCGAAATGACTTTCTTTAATATGAAATACATATTTGTTATGGTCTTTCTTGTTATATGGTTAGAGTATATTTCAAGAGAGAAAATAAATGTAAAATGCTGTAGCCCACTTTTAAAAGGACTCGATTATTTACTGTTGTCATATCCCTTAGTTAACTATTTTGAGTTTCTTTTCCAATTTACTTCTTATTTCAGAGACAGTCAAAGCCCATGCTTTCACACCAATTTCACACTAGGGATGCGCACGAGACAAGATTTGTGGCTGTCTCGTCTCGAAAATGTGTTGTAAAAGTGATGTCTCGATTCGAAAACTGTATATTTCTCTATTAGAAGAGCCCTGTCTCGACTCGAATTTTGTCAGGAAAATCCTGTCTCGACTCGTCTCGTGCGCATCCCTATTTCACACCATGTAGCTTACACTCCAATTTCAATCTTATAACAATCTTAGTGGCAAAGTCGACCTGGCTATATAGCTGCGACTATAACCATAAACACCCATAAGATAGAATACAGTAGAATAGACAGTCGACTCATAGCGTTTAGAAGTGAAAATGTGAGGTTTCGCACTATTTTTGTGGTTCGCCGCAGATGTACGAAAAAAAAATTCGCATTCGGTAACTTTCAAATTCTGACGGAAAAACAACAGAATAATAATTTTAAAAATGTTATTATGGATATTATGATCACAAATTAACTAACATTTCTTCCTTTTATGCCAATATCAAGATAGCTATTTCCGTCAAAGCATATCTATACTATTACATAATGTTAGGAGTAAAAGCGATTCACTCATTATTGCCCAAGTCATAGACTGTACTATACACAGAAATGTGAAATTTTAACAGAAAAACTACTGTCTCGAAAGCAAAGGATTTAAGATTTAGATTTCTGGGCTTTCGGCATCTAAGGCCATTTAGCCCTTCACGATTTGAGGGATGACGTCCCTCGGCGAGCACACAATCCGGGGAAAGGGAAGGAAGAAAGAATTGGGGAAGGAAGGAAGCGGCCTGGTATAAGTTAGGTACCACCCCGGCATTTGCCTGGTGTGAATGAGGAAAACCCAGGAAAACCTCATTCAGGGTGGCTGGCCTGAAAAAGCGTGTTACACTTTTTCGACCAAGTGACCCCACCGGGAATCAAACCCGGGACCGCTCGCACCGAAGTCGAGAGCGTTAGCTACTATGTATCCTAAAGAAGAAGTGTGGAGGTTTTGGCAAGAATTGATTCTCTCACTAATCCGTCAACTTGTAGGGAGACGACAATTAGTACATAAACTCCTTGAAAATCCCGTTTTATAATATCTAAGTTTTCGATTCTGTTCAGAGAATGACCAATGTAAGAATTAAATTACAGGTGTGGTGTCTTCCCGTTTGGCCTATTCCCGTTTCGCCTACAGACCTTCCAGCAACTTCTATCATTATCTTAATCTCATCTGTAAGACGGATATTCCCGTTTTGCCTTTCCCGTTTCGCCTACGCTCACTCGACGAGGAATATTTAGTGTTTGAGAAAATTTTTGGGTGTTTGAGGTGGGAATGTAATATAAAGATAGTGAAAATATTAATATATCGACTAAATGCAGTCATGTCATTTTCAATCAAGTTAAATCTAAGGAAATTAATCAGTCTAGGGAATAATAAATTAAACCAGAAAAGAAAATTCCAGAATTAACATTGCATAGTAATCCTTTTATTGTCTAAAATTCTCATACTAATTAATAAATGTTGTAGTAAGTTTTGCTTCTCTATAGCGTTTCTAAGTTTCTATGCTTAAACTTCCCAACTTAATTTTTTAAATTTATTTTTTAAGGTTACGATTAAGGTAAATTGAATGCGTTAGGCCCCATAATATTTTTTAAATGTGAATAAGCAAGGCTCAAATCCCGTCGTTGTCTACTATTGTCATATCCACTTAAAACGTTATTTCTTGACTGAAGACTTATCCCAGCCCATCAACCCTATAAAACTAATTCTTTCATTATGAGAAATTTGCTATAAAAATTAATAATTTGGCTAAAATTAGTTTAAAGAAGTTCAGATTTTTAAGTTTATTAGCTCCCATTCGAGGTATTCCATCCTTTACTCCAGAGCCGCGTTAAATATTATCAAAGCAAAACAGCTTCTATATCTCTTCATTCAGAGAAACTCGTGCTCAATTTATAAAAACAGGAAGAACGAGTGAAAGAACTGACTCCATTCATTTCACTTCTGCTACCTTTGGTTCGATAGTCGTCCACCACTCTGGACATGGATGAAGCATTCAAAATTGAATTTAATAGCCAGCATTTATGCTATCTTAAGCGGTCTCTCTGGGCCTCTATTTTATTCTACTTGCAATAGTACAAGTATCTCTGCATTGGGGCATAAAAACTACAGTTACTTCTACCCACCACTAAGGCTGGAAAATTGTTAAGAAATTTTCCTAGCAGGGCAGTTGGAGGGCATAATAGTTCATCTATCAGAATCAAGGGAGTAGTGCTCTCAACGGGTCGGGTCGGGTCGGGTTGAAGACCGACCCGACCCGACCCGTGACCCGACCCGACCCGACTGACCCGAACCGTGATCCAACCTGATTGACCTGACCCGACAACCCGATCCGAGCTGACCCGATTGACCCGACCCAAAAACCCAACCCGAAAACACAACCCGACCCGAGCTGACCCGATTGACCCGACCCGAAAACACAACCCGAATAACTCGACCCGATTGACCCGACCCGAGTTGACCCGACCCGACCCGAGCTGACCCGATCCGAGTCGGGTCGGGTCGGGTCACGGGTCGGGTCGGGTCATCCCGATCCGTTTGAGAGCACTAGTCACGAAACTGGGTGAACGCCAAAATGTACTCCCATTGGGAATTAAACCCGGACCACGTGTACCGAAGTCTTACACGTTAACCACTAGCTAGATCAAGCGGGGGATTTGTATATGCATCTTAATGAATATTTGGCACTTTCGAGGTTTGGTTATTTCTTTTTATAACTGATACCAATATCCGACGTGAGAGAATTTTTTTCTTTCTTTATTTCTATGTGACGAAATTTTTATTCAAGGTCAGTGTTCTCACCTGCTTGGACGGCAGGGGGTCTTCTCGGAAGGCAGTAGCAAGAGTCTCTTGGCGGAGACAAAAGGAAATCGTTTAACTTCAATGATAAGGCCTGTTTCACATTATCCGGCGATTTGCCGGATCCGTTTCCGGCTGTTTGCCGGATCCGGTTTCGGCCCCTTTCATATTATCCGGCGTTTTGCCGTAGATGAAAAATATGCGAGCAGGGTTGCTGTGCAACTGAAGAAACAAAACTCTCTGACTCTTGTCGTGTTGTGGTCAGAGATGGAGTGGGTCAGTGGGTCGGTGGGTCAGTGGGTCAAGTTTTCTGAGTGGGTCAGTGGTTCGTGGGTCAACAGCATATGACCCACTGTGACCCACCACTCACCGTGACCCACTGCGACCCACCACCCACCATGACCCACTGTGACCCACCACCCACCATGACCCACTGCGACCCACCACCCACAATGACCCACTGACCCACCACCCACCGTGACCCACTGCGACCCACCACCCACCATGACCCACTGCGACCCACCGACTCAGTATGATCTACCGACCCTCTCTGCTCACTGCATTGTTGACAGTATCTTCTGAAGACTGGTAAATTTGTCTCAGTTTTACTTTCAAGACCTTCATTTCCCTTTCTTTTCCACTTGTTTCTGTCTACCTACCTGAGGTGAGTATATCTAACCAAGTGAAAAAAGAACTTCAGGCACTTTTGGATATTAATATTTTTAATAGTAATAATAGCAATAGGAGTTATACTACAACTTGGCTTTCGAGACCTGTGGGTTTTTAGAGCTAACTACTGGAAAAAATATATTTTTAAATCACTGTAATATATAAATTATTTATTAAAAAATTGAATGTAACTATGTGTGCCTTATCATCACGGTCAAATTGCAAAGTCAAATGAAATTACTTTTGGTATATAGTTAGACCTTAATCCAAATTGGGATGTTATATTGCTTTTATTATAATGCATAATATCCTAAGGAGGTAGTGAGGATCCGAATTATTGCGAAAAAAAATGAGTATCTCGCAAACCGTTAAACTTACGGAGCTGAAATTCAGTGTATTAACTCTTTATTGAAAATAAACAGAATGTGTCCTAGCATTTTTTAAAATTCTCTTTTATGTGTGTGTGTGGGGAGGGGGGCACTTTCTATATATGGAAAATTGGTAGTGAGTTGGTTTGTAAAAATGATCGAAAACGATCGATGTTATTTAAGAAAAAAAAATCAGAAACAAAAAAATACAGTGCTTGGCTTCATATATCCATTGGTTTCTGCTATAATAGTTGTTGAAGCTTATGTTTATTATATGGAGCGCTCACAGCACAGGGCAATCAACCCATAAAGTTGTGAGAAAAATAGGCATAAAATTTGTACTGTAAGTTTAATTACACGGATATTTGAAGTTTGGATTGTACGCATAATTGTATGGAAAATTTTACACTTTTTTTCCCCCTTTACGTTGGTCTACTTACTTTGATTTGGAACTTTGAAATTTCATCCTTTTTTCCACTGAAAAGTATTGATAATTCAACAAGGAAATAATTATACTATGATAATTTAAATGATTTTCACCGTAATTTGGCACATGGCAAACATCAGTGTGGTAATTGAAGGGGGAGAAGAAGGGAAATTTCCACTCACCTCTGAACACTTTCCAGGAACCTCGTTCCCTTTCGCTTTCTAGACGGGGGAGGGAACTTGGTAATGGTATCAAACCTTTATGTGTAATTACAAAAATTAAATTTATAAACAAATAAGAAATCATCAGTTTATCAGGCTTTAATTGATAATTTATTCATAAGATTCCCTATCGAAGGCGTGGTAGATGAAGTTTCTGTTCTTCATGAGTTGACGTTGCCAACTGATATGGTCAATATGGAGAAGATGTTGTATGGTGATAGAGAGATGATACTTCTTGCTGAGTATTTCAAACCTGACCAAGAAAAATCGTTATCAGACTTAAGTCTAACAAGTAGATTGTCGATGAGAAGTTGCAGAAATCGGGTAGAAGTATTATCAATTTCCATGACAAGAGTGCGAACGGGGATTTCCCCTTATGAATTTACAGATGACTGATATTAGAAATAGATTAAGTGCTCAAACATTGTCTAACTTGTTGCTCATCAATGTTAATGGCCCACCGCTAGACAAGCTCAAAGTAGACGAGCTAGTTAGAATATTTCTTGGCTGAAGGATGGACATCATTCCACTGCGGATGATTTACCGCCAAAAAGTTACCAACAGGAAATAAATCCGATTTCAGATTTGTTTTAAGGTGGAAAATTATGAGTTACGGTAAACGTATACTTGTATTACTAATGGCTTATTTGTGATATTCAACTTTGTACCTACTTTTTAGTAAGTCTCTTCTTTGCTTTAGGTAAACTACTTTTGAAGAAATATTCATAATAATTGCAATTATGCATATTTGTAACTTAAATTTAACGTGGTGTTTTAGTGGTTACACAAATTACAATTATGAGCATACTTTATGGAGATGCTCTCACATAGGGTACCCGAGCACCTTTATACACTATGAACAACTGATTTTTCAAGTCTTTTGTGAGAAAAATACTGTGAACTGAGAAACCATAACATTTTCCATATTGTACAGGGGTATTTTCGTGCGAATAGAAGTTTCTTGTTGAATGCGTTTAAAAATTAACACTTGCAAGAATACTCTCTTAGTATAAGTATATTTTAGGCACACTAATTTCCCCCCACCTCGAACTGTTTCAATTTTCTCACTGACAAACACTTTACCATTTTATATCGTAAAGGTCAGATCCACCGTTATTGTAACAGAGTGTTGCTTGAGCGATTGACTAGAAATTCAAACTCCGATTAGTGACAATTTCACAGTCTTGTTTTATTACAAGTGTAAACTCTTTAGTCAGTTCAGAAGAGGCTGTGGATCGTGTTCAGAGTTGATGACGATGGATTTTGGTGAGTTAGAGTAGGTCAAAGTGGATGAGTGTGGTTCATGGTGGGTGGTGGGTCACGGTGGGTCACCGTGGGTGGTAGGTCAGAGTGGGTTACCGTGGGTTACCGTGGGTGGTGGGTCGCAGTGGGTCATGGTGGGTGGTGGGTCAGAGTGGGTCCCGGTGGTTTTCATTGACCCACGCCAACTCTGGTTGTGGTGGTTGTAATGGAAAGACACAAAATGTGTTTTCTGCTCGCCTTGTGAAGACAGGCAGAAAACAAAAACGTCAGAGACATATATGAGTTCACCCTTTTTTAGAGAAGCGGTATCTTGAAGAAGTTTTTCTATACTGTTTCCACAATTAAGGGAAGACGAAGGAAATTTCTTTAATTACTTTCGTATGGGCTACAGCCTATTTCAGTTTTTTTTTAACATTATTCACTTGTACCCAAGTATATATATGAGAATGGTGTTTTGCAATTTTCGGAGTAGAAAAGGAGGGAAAAATCTGTTGATTCAAGTTGTCAACCTCAACTATTGTAATTCATTAGTTTTGTTAGCGTAGTTGCAGTGGACAAATGCAAAATAATATGCATTTTATTCGCTTTGTTACCAGGCCCGTAGCCAGCCCAAAAATTTAGAGGGGGCCCGGTAGAAGTTAGAAGGGGCCCGACCCAATCATAGTATACTTATTCACCATATTATATTTCATTTGCAAGCCTACCGTGAAACTTTTAGGGGGCCAGCCAAAGTTTAGGGGGACCGGCCCCCCGTGGATACGGGCCTGTTTGTTACCGAAATAAGAGAACATGCCACATACAGAAAAGATGTGCACTTTTTATTAGAGAAGCGGTATTTTGGAAGATATTTTTTCTATACTGTTTCCACAATTGATAAACTTGGGCAAAATAGCGGCCCGGTTCTGGATATTTAAAATACCGTTCCGGTATTCAACTGTTGTGACTGAGAAAACCAGGCTAAACTCCTCTCGGGATAGTCAACCGTTGAGGTCTATCCGAGAATCTCAAGCCAACATTCAGCCACTGACCCCAAGACTGGTCTGTATGCATTATTATTATTATTATTATTATTATTATTATTATTATTATTATTATTATTATTATTATTATTATTATTATTATTATTATTACTAGCTGTTATGCCCGTTCTTCGCACGGGTCAGATAAAATATCAATGTAAACAAACTGAACAATGAGAGAAGAATTAAGAAACATTTCTAAAATTAGATACATTTTGTGTGAATATATATCCAACAACGTACGTGTTTTCATTGGGAAGGCCGATGGGGGCTGAATTTGAACGCAAACACTATCGGGAGTATCAATATACATCTGAGCGACCTCGATAAATATGAATTCGACACAAATATTGGTCATTTTCTACTACTTTTACATGTCCCGGTAAACGCCCCCTGAGACCCCTCTCTGGTTCGAATTGTGAAAAAATCAACTCTGGTCTTCAGCCGATACCGCAAAAACTATGAATGTGACACTAACATCTGTCATTTTCTACTACTTTTACATAGAAAGAAAAAACACCTCTATGATCCTCTGGTTCCTATTTTGAAAAAACAACGCCTCTGGCTCCCAGTCGACGGGGCTGTATTTGGAAGTCAACGCCTTGGGTGTATCACCATTCATCTCAGCGACAGCGAAAACTATTGATTTGACACTAATATCGGTCATTTTCGATTATTTTTACATGTCTCGCAATTCTCCACTCCGGTGACTCCCGGCCCGCATACAATGGTGGCTGAAAATGAAATGAAATCTTTAAGTTTTACGTCCCACGGTTATGCCGGTTAGGCTAAAGGAGACGGTGATGATGAGAGATGAGTGAAATGGTGGAATGAAGAAAGTGGGAGGAAACGGGAGAACCCCGAGAAAACCCACGAGCACGGTGTTTGTCCACCACAAAGTCCACACGGCGCGAGCTGGGATCGAACCAGGGACCCCAAGCACCGGAGGTGAACGCTCTACCACTGAGCCACCGCACCCCCCACAATGGTGGCTGAATTTGAAAATCATCGCTAATGAAAGTATCACCATTTATTTAAGGGATCGCGAAAACTGTGAATTTCACACTAATATCGGTCATTGTGGATTATTTTTACATGTCTCGGTGATCTCCTGGCCCAAGTTCCTTAGCTGATGGGGACTAAATGTGAAAGTAAACGCTATTTGAGTTTCACCATTAAGCTCAGTGACCCCGAAAGCTATGGATTTGACATTAATATCGGTCATTTTCGATTATTTTTACATGTCTCGAAATTCCTCCCCCTCCCCTCTGGTGACCCCCGGCCCGCATACAAATGGTGGCTGAAGTCATCGCTAATGGTAGTGTTACCATTGATCTCAGCGACCGCGAAAACTGTGGATTTGACACTAATATCGGTCATTTTCTACTACTTTTACATGTCCTGGTAAACCCTGAGACCTCCTGGCTCGAATTTTGAAAAAAAACCCGCATCGGCTTGATCTGGAGCCTGGACCAAGGTACCCGTGACCAAATTTTGGTAACTTTCGGTCCACTCGTATGGTCCCCAGGCCGCACAAAGACAGACACATAAACTCCTTATTTTATTTATATTAGATTATTATTATTATTATTATTATTATTATTATTATTATTATTATTATTATTATTATTATACTATTTCGGGTTTATTCTTTTGTTTTAAGCGTTCCTACTATTGACTCGGTCTCTTTAAAGCACTGCTCTAGTTCCTAAATTCAGAGGACTATTCAAGAAATTACAGCCAGATAATTATAAAATATATAAAGTACGGTATATTTATCAAATATCACATCATGAATTATCTCTTGCTTTGCGTAGCAAAATAGTACATAAATGTATAGCAAAAGACTGTATTGCTGAAATATTTGATAGCGTATATTTCAATTTTAGGTCACCACAAATTTATAGTGCTACCCGGACATCTCCCAACCTTCTATTACATAGAAAAATAATTTATATTGATTTCGACACTTCGGTAGTATTGGTCGTTTTCAATTAATTTTACATGTCATCTTTCCCCATATATTGTATGTACAGGTTTGGTTAATTATTCCAGATGTACTGGGCTAGAACATAACCACATACACGAACACACTCCACACACACACAAAACCACACGCTCCCATATTATAGCAGCCACTTTCTGCTCTTTCCTGGCAACACTTGCTTCCTCCCCCAACACCCATCCGGTAGTTTGCCGCGTATATGTGAAGAGCTTCATTGCTTGTAATGTCCCGCTTGGATATACATGGCGATTTGCCAGGCCGGATTCTAGCAGGGAGATCCGGCTGTTTTTGCTCGCCGGATAAATGTCCGGCGACCGCCGCACATATGTGTAGGGATGCGCACGAGACAAGATTTGTGGCTGTCTCGTCTCGAAAATGTGCTGTAAAAATGATGTCTCGATTCGAATTTTGTCAGGAAAATCCTGTCTCGACTCGTCTCGTGCGCATCCCTACATATGTGAAGAGCTTCATTGCTTGCAATGTCTTTCTACCTCGTCCGGCAATTCGCCGGATAATGTGAAAGGGACGTAAGGGTTGAGGAAACAGGAGAACACCTGTGATTTTTTCCAACCCTTCAACTTTCATTCCAAAATAGGTTCTTATGATTGCGGGACCCGTGCCACTTTGATTTTTCTTTCTCGGTAATTAAAACGTATTTTACAGTATATATAGTTGCACGTAAGAAGATACATAATATGAATTTTGTAATTTAAAATTTAAAAATACAGTATGATATTTAATTATAAAGTACTAATTTTATTTCATCACTTTCAGCCCAACAAATGAAATTCAAACAATTCGCTCCCTGGTCATCAATACTGCGTCTTATTCTTTGTCTTGCAGTCAAGTCTTGGTCCTGCATTTCGTAGTCGTGGTGGTCTTTCATGCTATACAAGAGCCAAGAATGCTCGCCTCACCGGTACAAATGAAGACCAAGTGTGATTTTGATTATGGTCTTTCATACTATACGGAAAGCAAGAAAATATGCTCATCGCTACTTGGTGATCACCAAAACAAGGCCAAGAGTAAGATTACTATGCAATTCGTCTTGCATATCCAATCTTTATCTTGTTCTTGTATCGATGTCCTTGGGCTTGGTGAAATAAAATGAAATATTCAGTTTAAGGTCCCTCAATTCTGCACCGAGGCTAAGGGATACGGTGACCATGAGAAATGAATGAAATGGTGGAATGAAGAAAGTGGGAGAAAACAGGAGAACCCCGAGAAAACCCACTACACGGCGTTTCTCCACCACAAAGCCTACTTAGCACAAGCTGGGATCGAACCATGGACACCATGCACCAGAGATGAATTCTCTACCACTGAGCCACCGCAGCCCTGCTTGGGCTTGGTCGTCCATATCCAATCTTTCTTTTGGCCTTGCTTAAACAACTTCTAGTTTTGTTCTAAATCCAGACTCCATATTGGCGTAGATATTAATATTACAGTCGATTGGTAAAATCAATCTTCCACATTTAAAAATTAAAGTACACGCAAGTACAAAAATAAGCATTTACCATAAAAACACTAGCTGCAAGTGTTCAAAATAGATTTATGGCTTCTATAAAATCAATTGAAAATTGCTATTTTTAATTAGGCAGCTAGTGAAAAACAGCAGCTTTCGACTCCAGCCGAGTTTAAGCTCAACCTACTCAGTTGACCAAAGTGAACTGACCCGACCCGACAACCCGACCCGAGTTAACCTAACCCGACCCGTTTGAGAGCACTACACGGGAGTATCGACCAGCCTTGTAAAGTTCAAGAAACGGATCTTGAATAGCTAGTACTTGCCTTTTAAAATTGTTCGGAGAAAAAAAAAAAAAAAAGAAAAGAAAAGAACGTATATCGGTTTTGAAATGGTGACCTTTAGAACTACTAGTGGCACGGCACGTACTTGGCTACAATCACGGTCAATTACAGCAAAACTGTTGCTGACGTTGAAAAATAAACTTATTTCAGGGCCGGCGCGAGGAGGGGTCGAGCCGTGCCACCTCCCAGGATGGCAAAATTTGAAACGAAAAAGAATACTATCAAAATATAATGCTTCATAATAGGCCCCCATAGAAAAATAAATTGAGAATGTAATTGAACTTACTTCACTCACATTTGAGAAAATGCTCACTCCGGAAATTCAGAGCATTCACCTTCATTTTCAATTATCAAACTATTAGCCACAGGTATTTCGTTCAATATTTCCCTTGCAGCGGCGTAAATAAGATTTTCAGCTAGGGTGAATAAGATTATCAAGATGTCTTTTATATCTGTTTCTAATCAGCAATGTTCTAACGCTCCACAGCCTCCACTCCAATTTATGCAAAAGGTACACTTCCACTTGAGACAGGCTTCTAGCATTTCCTTTCCAAGACTTTCCTTTGCTTACTCGTTATCTGGTATGACTTTTTATTCCACATAATTATCAAACGACTCCAAAACATTGATTTTCATGTGTTGGATGCAGTCGGGTTTCTTGAAAATACATCTGAGTATTTTGAGAGGAGCAGAAATGATGCAAAGTTTCAATCTTACTTAGTTGATGCGATGGAGTTGGCATCAGCATTAGATATGGATGATCCATGGATAGGTCACACAGTGCAAGCTCGAAGTCGAAAGAAGAGACAGTTTCAGTACGAGACAGAGGATAAAGCTATTGAAGGTCCACAAACAAGATACAAGATCGATTTTTGTTACAATGTTCTAGACGTTAACTTTAAGAGAAAGGTTTCAGCAACTTAAACATTACAGCGAGTATTCCAATTTTCTTTACGATATAAGTACTCTTAAAGATATGCCACCTGAACTTTTGTCTGAAGAATGTACTAAACTTGCCAACATTTTAACACACGAAAAACCGAAACATATTGACTCCAGTGATTTGAAAGACGAATTGAAAGTATTATCCGCTATAATTAAGCCTGAAAGTTCACCAAAAGAGACTTTAAAATTAAGGAACATGACTTTGCTCCCAATGTCAGTGTTGCACTTAGCATTTTGTTAACCTTACCACTAACAGTGGCAAGTGGAGAAAGATGATTTCGAAACTTTAAAAATTATCTACGTTCTTCCATGTCTGAAACCAGTGTTCCTTCCAGACATGTTTCTGGGGGGGAGGCACTGCCCCCCGGAGCTCTGAGAGTGCCTCCAGGAGGAGACCAAAATAATACGTCTATAATATAATAATAAATAGAATAGTACCAGTAGTGCCCCCCCCCCCCCCGGAACATTTTTTCTGAAAGAACACTGTCTGTAACAGGCTTGAGTGGCCTAGCGATGATATCAATAGAACACGAACTGGCTGAAACATTGAACTACGCGATAAAGGAATTTGTTTATATCAAAGCAAGAAAAGTTCCTTTCAATTAAGGTATGTTAAAATAAATCTCTATTGTGTTTAAGTACATTATAAGGCTTAGGCTAATCACATAGTTTTGCTGTAATATCTGATTCACTATATTATCTTCTGCTCCATACTCTATTGGAAACAACTTTTGATATAAAATAAGCTTAAACATTAAAATTCTTGGTCGTGATTAAAGTATATTTAAAAAATATATTTTTTCTGTATGCGCTGCTGTGTGTATCACATATATACAGAGAAATCGAGCGTACTGAATATTGTGTCGAGTATGTATGGAGTCGTTTAAATATTACGTAAGCATCTGAGAGAGGTAGTTCAATTTTTGTTCACTTTCCCATTTCATACATGTTTTTAAATGGGGCAGCTTACTTTTTCGTGGCACTTGAACGTCTTCTGTCAAAATAAGGTTTGCGGATTAAAGGGGCGGCATGTGAAAGTACCACCCAGGCCGCAAAACTGCTGGCGCCGGTCCTGACTTATTCATAAATCTTTGTAAAAAAAAAAAAAAAAAAAAAAACCTCAGACATTAAATATTCCTCGTCGAGTGAGTGTAGGCGAAACGGGAATAGGCCAAACAGGAATACCCGTTTGGCCTACATCTAAGATGAGATTGAGGAAATGATATATATTGCTGGAAGATCCGTAGACAAAACAGGAATAGGCCAAACGGGAATGAACCGCAGGTGTAATATTCTATTTATAAACTCTATAAACTCTAAATTGAATGATGGGAATGCGTTTTAAAATTTTCGAAAATTCCGCTCCTAAGGTGAGAAAGACAGTTTTATATAATATTCAATTTTATTTATTTATTTAGAAAAAGCCATGTGTGAGAATTCGTTTAAATTGGAGATGAAAAATTAGGTATATTAACCCTTAATTAAAAGTATAGAGATACGCAGCCATATTGTCTAAAAAGAGAAGAGGAGCAATATTTATATTAAAATTTTCGTTTCTTTTGATTCTCTATTTAAACTTTTCATTAAAAGAGTTTCATCGTTTTCAACACTTCCGCTTCTAAACGAAAGTTCCTGCAATAATCAGAATTCCGGCTTTGTATTCATAAAACTTTATTCTTCCCTGGGGAAGAACGGGCGCTTCTTCTTGTAATAGTATAATTTATTAAGCGTAATTCTGTAATAGTAATGTTTGTATTAGCAGTTGATATTTGTTGTTATGAGCAGGGGTAAAAGTGAGGGGAAATGCAGGCGGACAACGATCACCTACTTCCAAAAAATATCTATGGCGTCCCCCTACTTTCTAAAAAATTACAATGGGCAAAGATAGGCATGGCGGATGGCGTGAAGTCAAGGGTCCCCCTACCTTTTCAGATTCACGGAGGCTCAGTGGCAGAGCGTTCACCTCTGGTGCTTGGGGTCCCTGGTTCGATTTCTGCTCGAGCCAAGTTAACATTGTGGTGGACAAATACCGTGTACGTGGGTTTTCTCGGGGTTCTCCCGTTTCCTCCCACTTTCTTCATTCCACAATTTCATTCATTATTTGATCATCACCGTCTCCTTTAGCCTATTCGCTCTATCCATGGGACGTAAAACTCAAAGATTTCATTTCATTTCATTTTACCCCTGGTTATGAGTAATAGTGCAGTAAATGAAGATCAAATTTTAATCAAGAAAAGAACAAATTAGTAACAAGCTGAAAGTTGGTACACATGTTTGGGAATCATGTTCTAAACAACATACTAACAGTCCCCTGAAATCTCACGTGACCGCCGCCATATTGCAAAATAGCCACTGGAATTGTCAAATGAACAATACCCAGATAAAAATAGCAATATCTTCGCTGTGGTTGAACATAAATAAATAAAACTTAGTATCGTTTTATAGAACATAGATAACACATTATTTCTTATAGAGAAACAATTTTTCATAAAACGAATATTTTTAGAAATACTTAGCTCTAAATTCTAATATTCCGAAAACTTAGCGTCAAACTGATTTAAAATTTTATTGAACTTAGGAAGTAATTATTAACGACTTAAAATTTTACATAGATGTTCGTAAAGATTATTTAAATGATATACTAAAATCCCACAACTTCTTCATTCGCCATATTGGAAAATGTCCAAATGTCCGAAGTAATTGAAAGATAATATTTTGTTAAGTGAAATACAAAATCTCGACTTGGCTAAATATTTGAGAAACTGTAAATGCAGTCGATCTGGAATCAATTGGAATCAATGCTGGTGGGTATTGTTCATTTGACAATTCCAGTGCCCATTTTCCAATATGGCGGCGAAGGTCACGTGGGATTTCAGGGGACTTTTACTATGTTGTTTAGAACATGATTCCCAAACATGTGTACCAACTTTCGGCTTGTTACTAATTTGTTCCTTAGTTTTTGGTAATTTGACTGCACTATAAAGTGAATAATTTGGGTTTGTGTTTGAATGGTGATTAGTTAATAAAATCAGTTTGTTTATTTGAAGCAGTAATACTCAAGTATTGTTCTATTATTTCTTACGTTGTACAGTGAACTACAAAAGAACATATTGCATGCGTCACCATTTTCCAAGAAGGAGGCCTATTTCAGCCTTCTCACGTCGAAATTTCGCATTACGTTACTGATTGTAAGCTGTATTGCTAAGGTATTTATTTATTGTGAACAGTATGTTGTAATAGACAGTTTCTTCTAGGTTCACTAAGAATAATAAATTAAAACGGAGAATCATTATGTAAATAAGATGTAAAGATGGAAGGGATATATAAAAGATGTCAACAATCGCGTTCTTCAATGATAATGAAGTAAAGCAATTAGTATTTTAATAGTCGCTTATACCTGTTCTTCAAAGTATTATGTACCGTACTTCACAAATTACTATGCATTTCAGATGAGTTTCTTAGACCGGCTTACAGAGAACGTTATCCAAAGAAGTCAACCGCTTGTTACATATCAGACTGGAATGTCTATAGACCAGGAGTCAAAGTTCACGAATGGTGAGTATTAAAACAATTGTTATTGGCGTTTATGATATTAAAAATAACAATTATGTAAAAATCTTAATTTATATACAGACTCATCATATACAGGTGAGAGGATCCCGGGTTGTGTCCTGGCGGTACGCATGATTCAGATATCATGTTATGCTGTACATAGGCGCCGACTTGAAGGAAATATTGGAGGGACCCATACAATGAATAAATAAATCATCATTTTCAACTGTTTTCTATCAACTGCTTGATGAAGGCCCCCTTCTCTGCCCCAGATCTCGGTCCGCTACTCAGCTGTGAAATTCACAACCTAAGTCAAATTCACATAAAGGCATTAAAACAAATTCAAGTTCAAAACTTGAGAACTTCACTGTAACTTTGCACACCACATTCATCTTTACTTTTCATATCAGTGCTGACAGAGTGTTGGTTGAAGCTTTAGTGCTCTATTTTAAAACACTGTATTGAAAACGGCATTTTCTAACGAATAAGAAGGCTATTCCTAATATTGAATTATAGGCACGACGAAGTTTACGTCAGAAATTATTGCTTCTCTTTGCTAATTCTTCCTCGACTGGATTATATTGAGGGGTCGAGGACCCCACCTTTAAATATTGGAGAGGCGAAAAGTGTCCTCCCCCCCCCGTAAATCGGCGCCTATGATGATGTAGGTAAATGTCTCATTTAGTCTCGGTGGTAAATGTCTCATTTAGTCTCGAATCATTTAGTCATGGTGAATTCAACCTTAAATATGGTGTAAAATACCGTATGTTTTGTTGCTCCTTAAATTTCTATCCGGACAAACGTTCAACATACAAGTATTTTGCCTTCACACCTTCAGTAAGGATAAAATGTATTATGAATAAATTTGACAGTGAGTTAAAGTGAACTAGAAGTTATAATGAGTATGTGCCAACTCAAAAAGTATTGCAACTGTACATGTCTTTCGCGGTAATTATTTGGAACGAAATACATTTAAGGGTCTTTACTAAGCTTGCTCCCACTTTTAGCGAATAACGGAAAAATAATAGAATATCGAAAATTTAGAAAATAAAGCAGATGGTACCTGCAGAATTCTTGTAGAAATTTGGGTGTCTAAGAATTATGACGTTATAGGATGCACACCCAAATTTTGGGTCTATAAGAAAAGATTTGGAAACTATTATTAGTTTATTTAGAAACATTTTCTAGATACTACCTGACTCACTTTTTCTTATTTAATAGCATTTTCTAAATACTACATGGATTACTTTCTTATTGAATAACATTTTCTAGATACTACCTGGCTCACTTTCTTATTTAATAGCATTTTGTAGATACTACCTGGATCATTTTCTTATTTAATAGAATTTTGTAGATACTACCTGACTCGCTTTCTTATTTAATAGCATTTTCTAGATACTACCTGGCTTACTTTCTTATATAATAGCATTTTGTAGATACTACCTGGCTCACTTTCTTATTTAATAGCATTTTCTAGATACTACCTGGCTCAGTTTATACATATTCGATATTCTTAATTCTCTTTAAGTTATTCGCTACTTTTTTTTTTTTTTTTTTTTTTAAATACAGGCTAAGATAAAGGAATTTCTATAAAGTTATAAAATAATAGGTCTGTTCAAACCAAGTATACTTAAGTGAAATAAAAAATTATTTCTATATCTGACAATATGATGCATCATATTCGACAGTATTTAATTTGTTATGGAGAAGTCTTGAAGCTCGTCTTGAAGTTCATGAATGTTATCAACGATGTCTAAAAACAAATTAGTATCATAGTAGAGCACAAATGAAATATTGCACACTCTTATTTATGCACCTTGTCATAAGAAAAACAAAACAAAATGTCGCTACATTGTTTAATGTGAGTTAATAAAATGTTAATCGAATATGTATGTGAATATTTGCGTCTTTTCACATTTCTTCTTTTCATTTTCAAAGGAACTTTGATCAGGAATCTCGCCCAAGAGACAATGATCCCTTCAAATCAGAACCCAAAAATTACGCACTATCAACATATAACAGAATTGGAAGTACAGATCCAGATTTTCCCGCATTTCCAGAAACGCAGACTCGAGTAAGTGTTTCAAGAAATATTATTCAGTTATGCTTTTTTTTTTTTTAATTAACAAGTATTACAGAATTGTCCTTCACGTCCAAGATACCTATTTATCCCATTTCTTTAAATGGACCTAAAATTTGTACTGGATCGTTTAAAATGTTTCAATTTTCTTGTGTTGGATATTGAAGCTTCAGAGATTATCTAAATGAGATTGAATATCACTGAATATACTGGTAAATATAAATTGCTCCATAATAGTTTGAATATCACCCTCTAGTTTTGTATTATTGTTACTACATACGTACTTATGGATTTATGAAGTATATAGAAAACACTACTCCTAGCACACACAAACATAGTAATTGCTAACATTAATAGTTGAAGCGCTTAGAGGATTTTTGGTGTTATGTAACAAATTGAAAATTGGTAAAATCGACTGTCGCAACTTTGTCCTTCATCGTTTCTAAATTCTCCACTCAAACGAGGACTCACTAAATAATGTGTTAACGTAGCATGATTAACATATAACACGTGCATGAACCGCCAGAATGCAACGTTTCAAAAAATGTAACGTAACTCTTATCCTCTAAGCGCTTCAATTGTTAATGCTTTGGTAGTGTATGATTAACTTTATGATATGGCAATGATTAACTTTATGATTAACAATGATATGAATTTGCAAATCTATTAATGTAGCCAATATCAAAGCAGCTTTCAGAAGACCAATGGAACCCTGGCTTAGGTTTTGATTATATGTATGTTTGCCAGCCAAGTTTCCCTAGCAATTTTAGCGACACGTGCTTATAATAAGATTTCATATTGCGAGCAGATCATTATCCTCCAAAGTGAAAACTTCAAAAGTATTTCTCTTTCGAAGCAAATCAAGATCCTAATAAGTGGAGATTATCAACATAATACACATCCATATGAAACAAGGTATCCGCAAAAAATTAAGGTAGTTCGTATTCAACTTAGCAACTGGCGATCTTCCAGATATTGATGTAGCTTCTCAACTAACTTTCAGTGTCAATAATTACATATCCCTATTAGTTACACTTACAATAATAATTATAATAAAAGTAAAGTGTTACGTTTTTTGCTATCTGACTTAGAAAATGCATTCGATAAAATACATATATAGAAACTTATAATTTCCTCTAATCTACATACAATTGATTCGAATTCCATTACTAATAGAATTGTTATTCCATGTAATGGGTTCCTATTACCACAACCTGGCGCGTTCTCAATTTGCAGATCGAAGAGCAGAACATAGAGGTTAGATGCGAACATATTGGATAAGCAAGTCGCGGACAGACGACAAGATGTGATCCTTCAGCTTAGGAGTTTGGTGTGAGGTACTTCTAAAAAGAAAGAAAGAAAGAAAAAGGTACTTGTTTAGAAATATTCACAGAAGCTTCGGACCGGGACTGGTAACTTAGCACGACCTCAGCAAACAATAATGGATATGAGATTTGAACATGGAATATAAGAAGACTTTATAAGACAGGACATTAAAACCCGTACCAAATATATATGTATATGGAGATGGAGAATGAAATAAAAATCACCAACTAGGTACAAGGTTTTTAGTTCGGATTCGAATAGACTAATATCGGTAATTAAACATGTCGAATTTATTAATGATAGATTTATTTCATTAATTTTAGGATTGATTATGCGATATTATTATCCTAAATATACATGCCTCAATAGAAGATAAAGATGACGATATAAAGAGCATATTTTACGAAGAAGTAGAACGTATATTTGACCAACTTCCGCGATACCATATGAAAATTCTATTAGGGAATTTCAATGCGAAGGTAGGACGAAAGGATATTTTCAAACCGATTACAGGGAACGAAAGACTCGTGAACTTTGCAATTTTCCTACATGGCAACGTTCATAAATATACTTGCACCAGATGAAAAAGAAAAAAAATCAAATTGATCCCGGTTTAGTGGATACTAGCATAAATGATATTCGATCGTTTAGAGAAGCTGACCGTGAAACTGACTCCTACCTGGTATAGAGGTCTGCACAGGCCGGAATTTTTAATCTCGGGCTATGAATTTATAATGTGAAGCCCGACTCGAGTCCGAAATATATTTAAGCATTTAGGCCCGAGCTCGTGTGATAATCAAATAAGCCTGAATTACAGAAACTTAATGATTAACGCAAAAATTTATTTTTATTTAAAGCACTTAGCGGTTTAATTTTGCAGTTGTGCTTTAAAAGTTATCCAGAAAGAACGGTGATGTATTGCTTTACAGTACGCTTACAAAGTTAGGCCCGAGAAACATGGTTGTATACTTAAAAATTTACGGCCCGCGCCCGAAGTAATATATGCTTTGTAGACCCTAGTCTAGCCCGTGGGCCGGGTCGGGCTTAAGCCCGCGGGCTCGGCCCGAGCCCATGCAGACCTCTAACCTGGTAGCAGCTATTATACGAGAAAGATCATCGTTGAAAAAAGAAAATCTTGAGCATCTGAAAATGGAGAGATTTATAGGATCAGGCGAGAACAGTAGATTGAAGTGTCGAACAAATTTACCATTTTAGAAGGTTCGAAATACATTAGTGTTCAATTCTGTTAAAATGAACAAATAAATAAAAGAAGACAGCCAATCCCAGGGATTTTACGAGACACCGTGAGAACGAAAGTACGAAGCCAAACTGGCCCAAATAGTTAAATGGGCTGCAAGAATAATTAGAAACTTTTTACATCAACAGTGTTTAGCCAATGACATGTCATGACTGCACTTGATTCTGAATTTCTAAAACTCGTTAACCATTCCATTCCATTTTTTTTTTTTTTAAGTTTAATGTCCCACGATTATGTACTGAGGCTAAAGGAGACGGTGGTGATGAAATGAATGATAATGGCGGAATGACAAAGATGGGAGGAACGGACTCGCATCGCACTCCGAGAAAATTCATGCACATGGTGGTTGTCTAACACGAAGGCCACTTGGCGGGCGCTGGGTAGAACCAGAGACTCCATGTTCCAGAGATGAGCGCTCTACCAGTGACTAGTGAGACATGGTGGTCCCCGTAAGCCATGATCTAGTCGTAGTATTTTAGATGGATATAATTATAGACCTATGATTAATATGATCGAAATCATATTAAACTTTAGTTTTTGGAATGTTTGCTTGTTACGCTGAAACTTTGGATTAGGTCTCGTATTAAAAACACCAAAGTAAGGAAACAAAACCCTCACTAAACAGTGATTAAGTGGAAGTAGTGAGTAGTTGAAAAACAATTTGAAAATGGTTTATTTCCAAATAAATAAATACATTTATATTATTATTCTAATTAAAGGAAATGTTGGAGCAAATTTGGACTAAGAAGGATCCATTTCCATTTACCAAAAGACCCCTTGTTAACTTGCTTACATTTCACACCACCGATTCGCGCCTGTAAGTATTCGTTAGTTGCTCCTGAAATCTAGTACAGTTTTTCAGACACTTTTCTGTATGTCTAGTTAATTTTATAATTCCTCCTTATTTATTTATTTATTTATTAAGAAGAAACGTATGTAGTGCGAAAACCACTCTATGAAAGACTGTTTCTTAGTGCAAAGGATTTCTGATCGTAAAATATAATTACAGCCCACCTATTTAAGATATTTTATATACTACATATGAAGACGAGCGTCTCTGATGAGGGAAACAGAGAGATATTGAGCAGGAAATTAATTAGGTCAAGCTGAACGTTCTTACAAAAAAGAGTACGAATATTATGCATAACAGTGACATTAAAACGGGTAATTCTTACATCAATGCGAAGAAATCATACCATAGGCACCCAAATTGACGTTTGATGTGAGCCAATGACTTTCGATGTGCTATTGCCAAAGGCGCTCATTTCCCTGTAACTTTGGGGGGGAAGCATTCAGATTCATAAAAAATACTTATAAGCAGTGGCGTAGGGAAGAGGGGCAGAGAGGCCAGGCCCCCCCCAAAGAGGTCCGACAATGTACTTTGGTACTTTGACGTTTTTAATTTTTTTTTTATATATTTTTACGTTTATATATTTTTTGTTTGTAATGTTTCTATATGTTCCTATAACAGCACTTGTCCCCCCCCCCCCAAACACACATCCTGGCTACGCTACTGCTTATAAGAATGGATATAACAATAAAAATGCATATAAAAATATTTATTCATAAAAATATATGGAGCCGACATGAGCTTTGGGGAGCCCAGGCCTCCGTCCCCCCAGGATCGGCGCTCTTGGCTGTTTTAAACTTCCGGTGCAAATTTCCTTTCATTGGTCGAATATTGCGACATGTTGATAAGATTACCATCTCGCTAAGAACATACAACGTAACAGCCTAATTGGATTCCCATACTACAGCATTGGCAGCGTTGCTATAAAGAGGATTCGTGGATGTGACAGCAGTGCTCAAGGCCAAGCGTCGATTCGGATGCCGCACACAATAGCTGAGAATCGTAGTTCATTGAAACTTCTAAATTTGGTGGCTTATAGTTGTGATGATAGAGAATTGTAATGAATTGTATTAGTCGAGATAACGAATAGCAGCACCATGTGTACTCCATGTGAATGAGTTTGGTTGGAATAGCATGATATTTTCTCAATTTTAAAACCGAAAGTAGCAGTAGATTTCTACCACTTTCGGTTTTCAGAGAGGAAATGGAATATATTCATTGGACACTTAATCGAGAACATTAGGAGAGTGAAGATGATATATATTCTAAGAACGTTAAATCGATTCCAAAAAAAAAAAAAAAAAAAAAAAAAAAGAAAAGCTTTTCGCTATCTTTTATCTTTCTGCTCTATGTACACTCATGTCCAAAATGATTGTCGCATATCGATAACTGTCTTCTTGTAAGAATATAATTTGATAATGATTTTGCAGGATACTTTTAATACTGATACTGTGTGTATAATCGGGAAATGTATATTTGTGGTAAATTTCATAGGAAAGAATTATAAATACGAAAATTAGAATGAGTAAAACAAAATGTTGCTAAACGGACGAGAAAGTTTTATTGTTCTTATTTACTGCTCTTTTGACATGAAACTTTCCACATACATGTCTTTGTCGATTATACACCTATAAACATTGTAAGAAATACCGGGCGAATTCGTTATCAAATTATATTCCTACA
The DNA here is from genome assembly GCF_964235325.1 of Thermobia domestica. Lineage (NCBI taxonomy): Eukaryota > Metazoa > Arthropoda > Insecta > Zygentoma > Lepismatidae > Thermobia > Thermobia domestica. The sequence continues at coordinate 66,769,754 of NC_137455.1, forward strand.
ACAACATATTTATAGACATGCGACAATAATTTTGGACATGAGTGTACATCAACATTGAAACCAGAAGTTACAGTGAATTCCTATCATTTTTGATTTTAGTACCTACAGAGGTATCATATGAAACGTATTCTTGGGACGCTTAATTGATTGCTGAAAACCACTTCTCCCTATCTATGACCGTGTTTGCTCTTAGTGATCAATATTAAAACCGGAAATAGTTTATTCCTACCACTCGGTTTGAATGTTACCGTCATCAAAATGAACTTGATTTCTAACTTTTTGTCCTTCTACATTCTGGCCAAAATTGATGGTAATTCACAATGTTGAATTCAGGCATGTTCAAGGGGGTACTGAGCCCCCTCTAGAATATATATGCGCCCCCCTTAGAATATCTACACACACGCACTGATTTTTGTTGTTGTTGTTGTTTCGGAAATAAGAAGTCTTTAAAAAAGCAAATACTTTTTTTTTTTTTAAAGAAAACTTTCTACTTTCTTTTGCCCAACCAAATTGTTCTAATTAACAATCCGCGTTTTCATATAAAGTCGAGGTTAAATAAAAACTTGGAAATTAGATACAAACGCTTTACAATATTACGTAGGTAAAAAGGCAATATGTTGGTTATTTGCAACCGAGAAGACAATAACAAGTCACAAGTTTTGTTGCGACAGATTCCTGCTGCCCTACTGCAATCTAGAACAGAGCGCCCCGTATTTTTTTTATTGTCCCCACCTTGTACAGCAAGGAACACTTCTGGATGGTACACTTTTGCCGTAAATTTCCATGTGGGTGCACCATCCAGAAGTGTCCCTTACTGTACAAAAGTCTGAATTCAACACTGGTAATCCATGAAGCAGTTCTTGAGATTTCTTGCCTCCTGAATGGAGGGACACACGAATAGACAGGGTAAGTATGCTGTAAGGAGTTTTGGTAAACCAAATTCCTTAAAACTTGGAGCGCATAAGCTCTTAAAAACAAATACCTCCAATTGATTCATAATTTTAACACAAATTTAGTTAGAGCCACAAGCACCACATACGCTTTTATTATCTCCTTCGATTTTAACATGCAAGAGACGCCCATGATTTTGGTAATAATATAATTAGATGTTTACCTGAAACTCGGTTTTACGTTTTAACATATTACACATTGTATAATTTAAGGCAATTTAATTTAATTTCTATCTAATTTTAGGCATCCTTGTCGTAATAAAAAGTTATGGAATGTGAAGATACCTGAACATCCACCAGGCTACAATGAAACATTTGGTATCTCAGAGGCAAGAGACAAATACAGGCCACCTTATCCTTTCTATAAGAGGGAGGTAAGTGCGCAACAGACAATTTTAATTTACGAACCAATTATTTTTGAGAAATCTTTACTTGGCTGATAACTATTGGCCAAGTTAAAGCTCATTATTTATCATGAATCAGTCCAAATAAATTTACAGGCTTTGTCTGGCAATGAAGTCTGTGATATTGAGCGAGCTCAATTATTGATTCTACTTTAATTTTATCGCATGAAGAGCAATACATTTTCATTTCTCAATATTTCCTGTTCAATAACAAAATAATGGAAAAATTGATTAATTTCCTAAATTTCAATGTAAGAGGAAATTATATGCTACCAAACTGTCCCCCTCTCCCATACACACACATCTAAAAGTAGCAAAATAAAATTAGATGATTGTAGTGGCTGACGGAAAGTTAAACAAGAATTTTACGGGAAAAAGTCAACAAAAGATTGCGATCTTGACCAATAATTCAGTTTTTGGATCAGAAGCCACAAAATTTTTGAACGACCCCTAAATCGAGTTTTCGTATTGTCTACGGAATAAGCACATCATACTGAGTTAACTGATAGTTTGGGTTCGGCTGCACTATTTGTAGTTCTCCAGATATACGGCCTACAAGAATTTTTTTTATTGAAATATACTGGATCTTTTGATCCAGAAAAAAGTCTGGAATCAACAAGTGTTCGCCTTAGATTATACAATAAGATATGGATAAACATGATCGTTCATAACCTACACTTGTAATATAACAGAGTAACACCCAACGTATCATAGTAGTTTTCAAACTTAACTACATGTTTATTTATTTTTACCTTGTTCCTTTATGAAAGAGGAAATTACTAGTCACCAAACGTAGCTGAGAGGAAACACGCTCAAAAATGGTTTATTCTTACAGATAATTTTTTTACATCAATATAGTCTTGTATAAGTACCTATATTACTACTTATATTATTATGCACTGTTGACAGCTAACATCGAACATTTGGCGTTTAACATGTTTGCTCAAACCAGCGACGTACGCAAGGAAGAAACGAGATTTAATCCCCCTTTGAGCAAGATATTATGTAATAATAAACATTTCACATACTAAGATCTGTATGCAACGAACTTGGGAGCTTGAATTCTTTTCTTGAACATCTTCGTACACTACTGGCTTAAACCAGGGTTCCCAACCGGTGTGTCGCAAAATTTTAGAACTTTAAAATCACGAAACATTCAATGATTAGTTAAAATACTGTAAATTTTGAAACAGACTATACTAATCAACGCCTTCTTCGGTAGCAACAATGTTCAGTACTTTTTAGTACTGAATCATTACTTTATAGAAACCTATAGGTTTACACTACTATTATAAATTGTAGGCTATTGTTAATAGAAATCAACCAAATGTGTCGGCATATAGTGGACGTACAGTAAAATGTGTCCTTAGTCAAAAAAGGTTGGTAACTACTGACTTGAACTATAGGAAAATACACAACAGTACGGTAAGCACCGGTATTGCGTTTTTTGCAGATTACATTATAATGTATAAATCTTCAACAATCTATTATTCTTCTACAGTAACTACACTTTTATTATTTCAGGTGGAAATTAAGGACCCTTCTTGGTTGAAACACCGTAGGTGCTATTCGGATTTGCCTCCTGAACCTCAGAAAATATCAACTATGTCTAAGTTCTGGGATGAACATCGTGAATGTGCTTGTTTGAAGGAAAAGAAGGGAAGATCCAAGTCTTACAATCCATGGATTGGAGATGACGAAGAATAAGTCTACTTTATCAGTGCCTTCAAGAAGTACTAACCATTAACACACTTACGGAAGTTAACAGAACTTGTTTCAATTCGTAGAGTCATTGTAAAGCAAAGTTAACAGAACTTGTTTCAATTCGTAGAGTCATTGTAAAGCAAGATATGTCATTGTTTAAACGCATACTTAAGGTTAAGCAGAAAAGTTAATAAAAGTTTTCAAGACATTTTCGAAAGAAATATGTCCACCTATCTCAAGTCAATGTGAAAATGTACGCTTCTTCTATAGATATTAATCACATTGTTCTGGATTAGGTGAAATGACGCTGACTCACGTTTACTTCTAATTAGTTAACCAAATCTGAGATTTCATTAAACCTGGAAAGCACAAACTACAAGGGCAAGAAGGTGAAAGTCTCTATAGTCGGACTAAAATTGTAGAATCTTGCAAGGTTAAAATGGAACTAGCAGATATGCACGATTTAATCATTAATTTGCAAAGTATTGGAGTACACTTTTCTTCCTGAGGGAAGCTGGTTGTTACATTACTGGAATACAACAAATTAAAGTTCTTGCTTAGAAGGCTGATGGTAGAACCTGGGAGTAGTTAGTTGTTGCTTGGTGATACATTATCTAAAACAGTGGTTTCCAACCTGAAGCATGAGAAGCAAGCAAGATGGTCACGAGCTCTGACAAATAAACTACTTTCGTAATATAAGTGAAACTGATCTTGTTCGTGAGTAAATCACGGAAAATCGGATGAACCTTTTTTTTATATACTAATCAACTACCTAGAACTGGGTTTTTTATCATGTGCTTTGATTAAAATGCATATCCTAAGAATGGGAGCGAGGGTCATGATATATGCAAAAAATTAACGAACCCGTCAAGTTAGGAAAATCAAATTCTGCATATAAACTCATCATTAAAAGTAAACTGACAACGACTGAACAGTTTGAAACAAATCTTGTAACATAGTTAGCACCTATCTCGAGCTTATTTTTTATCATGTAATTTTGCTTCGAACTCGCAGGGATTTAAGAAAAAAAGAAAAAAAAAGTATAGTATCTCACGAAGCTTTTAAGTTAGAACGATGAAACTCGATAAAATCTTCATTAAAAATACGCGGACATGCGCCTCAGCGTTTCCAGAATTCCGCTTTTAAGGGGGTTAAGGTATAATTTCTATAACTGTTTTCGCCACATTATTTATTTTCATGATAAACACGGGAAAAAGGCTGAACCAATTGAAACGAATTTTATAACAGTTAATACCCATCTTGATCTAGATTTTTTTTTATAATCATGTCATCTTAATTAAAAAATGTATCTTAACGGGGTAGAGCATAGTGGTACTAAAAAATGTATACCAAAGATACAATATCTTATTGATTTTCACATACACTTTCATTAAAATGCGTGTCCTAAGGTAAGGTGGGGGAGGAGAGGCTTCAAATACTTCCCATTAATTCCCTGCGAAGAATGTGCATTTCAGCTAGCCTAATATACACTATAAAAATGAAAATGATCTTGTGTGGTCGAATCCCGAGAAAATGAACAGTTTGGAATGAATTTTTGAATATAGTTACCAAGTATCTCGAACTGGGCTTTTATCACGTTATTTTGATTACAATACATATCCTAAGGGGTTAGTAGGGTCATAATTTAAGCGAAAAATTGATTATCTCATGAACCCATCAAGTGAAAGATGAAATTCCGTATATAATATTCTCATTAAAAATTAACGGACACGTGTCTCAGGTTTATAAAAATTCTGATTTGTAAGGAAGTATTATATATCTAGGTATATAGTCATTGTCAAGCCTGAGCATACTACTAATTTTTCAGAATTTTCAAAAAAACTATCTTTACAAAACCCAGTTTGCTGAACTTATGTAAAATAATCATTGCTCATATAAAAAAATTAAAACATCAATGGTTCTGTTTCCACTAAGATAAATGTATTATATTTGCGTTCAATGAAATGCCGACAATAACCCTTGATAAGAGCTTTACAAATTCCAGGCATTTGTTTGATTAACTGTTCCACTTTCAGGGATAAGTCCTGTACGTTTAGGATTTTAAGGATAAGTCTCAAACGATAACATCCAAAACAATACTGTAATTTCATTCGACCTACAAGAAATGCTTCTCTACTATAAAAAAACTAGTTTTGAATAATGAAGAGAGATTTAAAGTTCTTCCGAAAGTGTAACATTTTCCAAAAATGTAACTGATAATAGGTGTTAATAATGAAATTATAGCAGAATAAAAATTGGAGAAACTTGAATCTAGACAATGGTAACATTTCAAGATAAATTTGAGTATCTTTAAAAGTATTTAAGCAATCTACAAGCTATCCAAAATCATCATCATCAATTCTATAACTAATGCAATATGTTGCCAACTCGGTATGTACACTTTATTTTCAAATGACACTACGTCCATATTATTACTTATGTAAGATGACTGAGTAATGGTGAATAAAAATATACGTATATCTAATACATGGCTGTGCTGAAACTTCACGAATTACTTGAGAGTTTGATTGTTGCAGCTTTTAGCCATAGCTGTAAAACTCACGAATAATAATAATAATAATAGTTTCTGACGAAAGTGGTTCAAAAGAGGGCTAGTCTATTCTCAAATTAAAAACACTGACTTAACAGTGTTGTCTAGTGGCGTATGCAAGGAGGGGTGGATTTCGGGACTTTAACCTCCTTCCTTGAGCAAGATATTATGCAAAAAAAAAAAAAAAAAAAAAAAAAAAAAAAAAAAAAAAAAAAATGAAATGAAATGAAATCTTTAAGTTTTACGTCCCACGGTTATGCCGGTTAGGCTAAAGGAGACGGTGATTATGAGAGATGAGTGAAATGGTGGAATGAAGAAAGTGGGAGGAAACGGGAGAACCCCGAGAAAAACCACGAGCACGGTGTTTGCCCACCACAAAGTTCACTTGGCGGGGGCTGGGATCGAACCCGGGACCCCAAGCACCAGAGGTGAACGCTCTACCACTGAGCCACCGCGCCCCCATATTATGCAAAAAGACAACTATATTAAGATATGTACACAAACAGCTAAAATTATATGAACTTGGGAGCTTGAACACCTTCTTGATGAACTTATGCGTGCGCTATTGTTGTTGTCAGAATTATCTTATAATAATCTTGTAAAGAATATCAGAATTATCTTTCAATAATCTTGTAAAGAATATTATGCATGGAATAGTTTCCGAACTAAATACAACATATTTTCCAAATCAAAATATTTCATGCATACAAATCAACGATATTTCGCGAATTAAACTAAATCATCGGAGAATCGAACCTGGAAGCGAGGGTACAGTGAAAATCACTAATGTGAATCGTTTGCCAGATCTTGGCATGATCAAGTAGCTAGTGTACCGAGTTCTCGAGCAGCAAATTAGGGTTCAAATCTAACTCACTCACTGTTTTTATTTCTTCTTTTCGTTTGGTTTTGCCACTTGAGAAGAGTAACATTGGAAAGCAGTAGAAAACTTCGTACGCATGAGAGATATCGTCAAATACTAACGTCACACAAATAATGTTCAAGTAATAACGTTTGAATGTTGTTATGCAAGTAGAGGTCGAATGGATGTGTAAGTTTTGAACAAGGTTAAAAAAAAAAATCACAGTAAGAATAACGAATTAGTGTTCAAATGACATAGGTGAACAATATCCAGGTGTGAAACAGTGAAGGAATTCACTAATGTGAAGTCTAAATTCATACAAGTAAGTGACTGAAAAGCAGAAGAGAGAATGTAAGCTAAAGCAACAACTTTCTTTACTTCCTCATACGTTAATACACTTTATACGTAATTTCTTTAATGGACACGTAGTTGGTTCAAGATACATTTGATATTACATTAAAACCACATCTAATATATTTATGTCAGCAATGAAACTCAAGGGATTTCAATTTTGATGTACCTGTATATTGCAGTACTTCAGTAGATTTGTTCCCAAATGTTTTCATTCTATTGTTCAGGCTATGAATCTAGTTACAGGAGACAATTTAATACTCTCTCCTGAGACAGGAACGGGAGAAAGCATTCCGTAATTCAAATACTAATCAACGTTTACAGGGAACAATTTGTTAGGGATTTCAGGATATGCTGAAAAACATTTGGGTGGTATCCTAGCTGAGAAATCGGGGTGCAAACGTGCTCAATTTTTGTCATAAAAGCAACTCCAAATCTAAAGTAATATTAACCTTGAACTCACAAGCACTTAGTCTTAATTTATTCGTAGACGTTTCAATGACTGCTTATAATCACCATCAGAATGGTATAATTAAGGAATATTTACATTGTTTTTTTCGCTTAAAAATACTCAAAATGTCTACGAATAAATTAAAAAGACGGTGCTTAAGATGAATACTTCTTTAATAGATATGCATTTTCAGTTCGTGTACTGACTCCAAATTCGTTAAGACCGTTAAAGAAATCAAAATATGGATGGTAACTGTTCACGTTACGTTACCCAATTTGAAGAAAAATACTGGACGAGACAATCCTCTTCAACTGACGCTTTCAAGGATGGAGGTAATTGTCTATCTGGTAATCCTATGACAGTATTAAAAGTAACGGGGCATATTCCATGATCACTGGAAATAACTGAAGGAAAGCTACTGCAGACAGTTTAACAATTTTATGTTGTTTTCTTTATTTTGCAGTCTTTTATAATTCTAGTTTTGCTCCATTCTTCCTTAATTTCATTGCGTATTCTGTTCTTAAATAAGGAGTTCTACAACGATCTGAAGTATATGCTGAATTTTCACCGACATGGTGACGAAATTTTTATTTACGAAAAAGCTCTGGCGGAATTTCTTTACAATAGCTAAGCACAATTTTAAAACGAGAAAACCAAGTTACGTTAGTATCAATTGTGACTATATTTCTGTTGTTGCTTGTATTAGATGTTTATTTTCTGCATGATAGAAAAATCGAAAATTCTCAATCAACAAAAGCGTTATAAAAGAGAGCTGAATGAATTTTCACTACATATTTATTCTAAAAATACACGTAAATTAAGGTGTTTCGGTGGAAATATAGGACACTAACTATTATATATATATATATATATATATATATATATATAAATTCTTACCAGATGTAGAAACTTACTTATAAATATCAGTATTTCATTCGCATCAATGTGTGTTTCAGGTAAACCTGAACTAATCACTTAATGATTAATACAACCCTGAGATTTTTTCTTTCCTATTATTAAAAAAAATTAATAAATGAATAAGTTATTTTCATTCAGAAACGCGATTACCTCGAGCCATTATTTGACTCTTTTACTATAGAAGTTGTCATTAAAACATTTGTCTAAATATGCTCACTTTTAGGTATTGAACTTTTAAAATTACAGCTTAGTAATTTTAGAAATAATATATTTATGTAAGTTTAGATATCTTTTATTGTCTTTAAGTGAAATATTTTATTATTCTAACCATCAGCTTGATTTCAAGAATACTCATTTTCAAATCCACAAATTTTGTGTACATACGTATAAAAAATTTTGCATTTATCTTATACAAAATTTATAAATTATACATACAATATGAAGCATAAAAATTGCTTTTGTACAATATATACTGGGCTTTTATTTTTCACATAAACAATTACATTATTTAACAACCATACTTGTAGAAATTTTCCCCATTCACCGGGTATTTTTAGTAACTTACCAATTTTCCCCTCTGAGATTAAAACAGGCACATACATACGAGCGTCCGAAAGATGTTTACATGACTTTCAAAGAAATGCAGATTACTAACTCCCAATTCTACGTAATTTTGATAATTTTCTCAAAATGTTTACAATAGTTATTTGAACATAACCAAAATTAATATAAATAGTAACCTATCTCAACAAAATAATGTATATTTATATATATCACACTGTACAGTAGTGAAATTGCATTGATATTCCCAAGTATTCGTCAACACTTGGTACAGAATTTGAATAAATGTTCTATTCAACAAACTCCAGGAATGCTTCCTACATGAAAACTTTCTTCAGGGCGCCTATACACTGGCTATTTTTTGCTCATTTGACTAATGCAGTATCTTCCAGAGTAACTCAAGAACTATATTCCTCCCCACCGTGCAATGAACTTAATCCCCGCAAGCACTGTTGTATTTTAAGCACCAGACTTTTTGTAGGCTACCTGCCGGTCACACTTCTTTACCGTGACGGACGAATATTTCTGAGATCACGCCGTAGGGTGAAATTTCTTGGACGGATTTCGGGCGTGTTCTAACAACAAGTTACATGGTGTGAAAGGTTCTCCATAGTGCTGCTGAAATTCCATCATCTTGTCTACTAATTTACCAGCGCCGTAATTATCGACATATCTGAAGGGACCACCGGTAAATGGTGGGAAACCAAGGCCAAAAACTGCTCCGATGTCACCTTCAAGCTGAAAAAGTAAGAAGTTGCAATTTTTTAACATATTCTGAATTATAATGCATATTTGAAAATAAACTTTATTCGTGTAGGTTTTACCATTTCTCGTGATCACAATACACAAGGTATTTTCATCTCTGTGGTAATTAATTGCGCCCGCCTATTCTATGTTGTAAAACCCATTTTCCACCACCGATATGTTCAATATAATGCCCCTGGAGATGAACAATTGCACGATATCGGAACTTCCATCGAAGAAAGCTTCTATTCAGCACAGTCTGATCCAGTTTGGCCCAATCATCCTTGCATACTTTCCGAAGTCCCTCAAGTGTTATGGTTCGATGGTTTATGATGTTCCGATTTCGCGATTTAATAGGGATGTGTCTAAATAAGATAGCCTTGATACTTGTCTCCGGTTCTATACAAGCCATGTAGGACACCGTAGTTACAGGGGCCTGTTGGCGGTTGCCGCTCTATGTATAAGTAGCTTCCCCTTAGAACAGAAACTTGCTTCTATCACAAACCCTCTGGGAAACTTTCTTTTCATGTGCGAATACACTGTGCATGTTTCGCTCGACCGATAGGACGGTAGTAAACCCCACGCACCAGATTTGATCTGGTGAAGCAGATAATGCGTCATCCGGAATGATGACATAATGCCAATTATCACCCGTTAGATAGCCACTCACCGTTAGGTGATGTGCATTGATGTTAGTACACATCTTTCATTTAGGCGTCGTTTTCACGCCTAACAGTTGCTGGTGGCCATCGGATACGTCCTGCTATTTCACATTACGGTGGTGGATTATCTCTGGTCACACATTGCTGTACTTCTGCACTGACATCTCGAGTGAGTTGCACAGCTGATTGCTTCTGCTGTTTTTGACCGGGCGTTATATCCTTAGAGCAGCGTTTCCCAACCGGTGTGCCAAGAATGGGCCGCTGGTGTGCCGCGGGGAAATCGAAACAAAATTATTAATTCTATAGAAATCAAATTGCAAGACATAATGGAAAATGTATATTTGTATTTCACATTACTACGAACCTCTACTATAAATCTACAATTTTAAGTTTCATAGCGTGTTACTCTTGTGTACAATTTTAATGTTGAAAAAAGTATCTGGTATTGTTGTTACTATTGTTGCACCTTTATTGTTGCAGACTATTTCGTAACTTGAAATTTTAAAATATCATTCAATACTTTCGACAAAGCAAACATACATACAAATTACCTACATTTGTGCTTTAAAAGTAAGAGATTTGTTTGTCCGTTCGTTACTTAGTGATCTATCTTCTTAGTGAAAGGTTGGATACAGTTTTCGAAAAAGAAAGCGTAGTTTTGCAAACCTGAGTCGCTGAATTGTTTTCTATTTTTAAATTAGAATGAAAAGTAACCATAAGGATTAACCACGGGGAGAAAACCAGTGATCGAGCTTTCTTCTCTGTGAGAAATATCATTAATCACAGAAAAAAAATACCACGGTATTTTATATTTACAAATAATAATATCTATGAGTGTGCCGCGAGAGTTCAAGTTACACCCGTAGTGTGCCGCAAGTTGAAAAAGGTTGGGTAACGCTGTCTTAGAGGGTGGATACACATTACGATGGATTGCTGTATGTATCCCTTTATCGGACACTGTGAAATCTTTGCACTTACATACCTTATGAACATTATATTATATTATATTATATTATATATATATATATATAGTTTACGTCTGAAAATGCTACTATGTAATCCTCCCAAAACGGATGCATTTTTTTTTTAATTTCATTTTTTCCTACCTTGGAGGTAACTGTCTTTCACGTGTGCCGACCGTTTGTATTAACTTGTATGTCACATAACATTTCATAAATTACACTAGTTAACAAATTTAAACTTTTTGTTTGTTACATGAGAAAAATCACCTGATCTTAATGGAACTTTTTGCGCTGAATTCGAATATGCACTCGGTTTCTCTCCATCACGTACAGTTTTCCCGTAACAGAGGGATTTTCGGGAAATTCCCTAAAAAATTTTCCTTTTTCAGATATTTTATTCCCCTAGCTCCTGTCCTCTTACATATAGTAACATAGAAATTATACCTAAGTATACCTTGATTTATATTTAATAAACCCTAAAAGTTTCGTAAAAATCGCTTTGTTCTTTCTAGAGAAATAAATATATTTGTATGTATACTGTGTGCACTGTTTATTGCACCTGATAGTAATGCTTTCAGATCTCCTGAGTTGGGGTAAAAACGATTTGCTTTATTACTACAAACACAGACATAAAAATGAATATTTACAATAGTCAACAACACACTTGTATTGCTCTCTGTAAATTAGAAACGTGTATAAAAATAGAATGTACTTCCAACGTATATTTTTTTAAACGTACAGTATATGTATATCTTAATACATATATATACAATTCTCCAAGTTTTTTCGTTTTGTTCCATTATAATGGAAATAAAAAACCTTCTATACCACTTGCGCACTCAGTGAAGATTAAGGAATCCTATGACACCATGTCAACTTTGCTAAATCTTATAAATTACAAGGACCATTGTTGGCAAATATGTTGTGATCTCAAGGTAGTTGGTATTTTATTAGGACTGCAGTGCGGTTACACGAAGTACCAATGTTTTTTTATGTTTATGGGATAGCCGAGCTGATGACAAGCATTATGAAGTGAAGGAATGGGAACCTAGAGTGAATTACGTACCTGGAGAATGCAACGTCAAATACGCTCCTTTGGTAGATCCTAATAAGATATTACTACCGCCACTTCATATCAAGTTAGGACTTATGAAAAACTTTGTCAAAGCCATGGACACATGAAGGTTTCAAGTATTTGCGAGATAAGTTCCCTAACCTGAGTGATGCTAAGATTTCAGCGGGAGTGTTTATTGGTTCCCAAATTAGGAAATTAATGCTTGATGATAGTTTTGACAGCAAGTTAAACAGTGCTGAGCTAGCTGCCTGGACAGCATTTAAGCGTGTTGTGCGCAACTTTCTGGGCAATAACAAAGCTGAGAGTTACACAGAAATCGTACATGACATGATACAGAAATACAAAGAGTTGGGTTGTAGGATCTCTTTAAAAATCCACTTTTTGCACTCCCACCTCAGCTTCTTTCCTGCTAACCATAGGTGCTCTCAGCGACGAACAGGGGGAAAGATTCCACCAAGATATAATGGCAATGGAGAAAAGGTACCAGGGACGATGGGATCCTTCAATGATGGGGGACTATTGTTGGGGTCTTGTTAGAGAATGCAACATTTCTTACAAAAGAAGGAAGTAGTGTACGTTTTTGTAACCCAATGGAAGTTTCATATATTGTGATAGTTTTGATTGTCTTTTCATGACCTTTTGGTACATTTGTATTATTGTTTATTGTAAATTGTCACACTTGTAAATTATATTGTATTATATTTTATATATGTGTTTGTGGTAATAAAGCAAAACGTTTTACCTCAACTTAAGAGATCTGAAAGCATTGCTATAAGGTGCAATAAACAGTACACACAGTATACATACAAACATATTTATTTCTCTAGAAAGAATAAAGCGATTATTACGAAACTTGGAGGGTTTGTTAAATATGAATCAAAGTATACTTAGGTATAATTTCTATGTTAGTATATGCAAGGGGACAAGATCTTGGGGGTGTAAAATAAACGAAAAGGGAAATTTTTGAGGGATTTTCCCGAAAATCCCTCTGTTACGGGAAAATCGTACGTGATGGAGAAAAACCGAGTGCATATTCGAATTCAGCGCAAAAAGTTCCTTTAAGAACAGGTATTTCCTTTTATGTAACAAAACCTTTGTTAACTAGTGTTATTATAATATTTATCCACCATACTTAGAAATTTAATCAGTTCGCCTGGAAGTTACCAACAACTGAATTGAGGTAGAAAAGGATGATGAAAGCATATGGATGTGATACGGACTCTAGAAGAGAAAAGTGAGAATTGAAGGATTCAAAAGTGTGCTGCTACAGAAGGATGTTGAAAATTAAATGAGTAGATAAGGGTATTAAATGAAATAGTGTTAGAAATAGTACAAGAAGGAAGGATAATCCTAAGACTGTTCCGAAGAAATAGGATGACTGGAAACATTGTGAAACATGGAGAAATCACGCTATTAGTTATAAAGGAAATATAAGAAGGAAAACACCTCAAGGATGGTCGATATAAAATATAAGAAAAAAGTAATACGAAAAAAAGTATAGGGAACTAAAAAATCGGGTTTACCTCAGGGAAGAGTGGAAAATTGTGTCAAACCAATCGAAAGACTGCTAACCTAAGAAGAGAGTTACAAATATGGTTGTCTATCATTTCACAAAATTCTCGAATCAAAATTCTACTTTGAGTAATTCAGCGTTTACTTTTGTGCATATACAGTTATGGTCTGATTTGGCTACAAAATAAAGCGATAATGTTTTGTACATATTTGGCTGTACAAAGGAACGAGGGGTCAGTTTTCTTTGATTCGTTACCATTTAAGTAGATATATTACTTGCAGTAGTCAAATTTTACTTAATTCTTTGCTAACGTGCACTAAACGCTGCACCAGAAAGTACACTTGTGTATGTTTTATTCTGAGGCCTGATACGAACGTTATTAATATTCATCGTCGTTCGTGTGATACAATGAAAATATGAGCTGATTTGAAATATTTCTGAACTAACTGTTATATGCACTTCTATTCAATGAAAATACATTTGGCTTTGGTAATCTAATAACGTTAATTCCTGGGTGATTCCTTTTATACATATTTCTAAATCATTATTGGGGTTTTAATTTAATGTATCTTCTCTTTCATATACAATACAGAAATGAAACACATCTTAAGGTTTTTTTTTTTTTTTTTTTTTTTTTTTTTCCTATTTTGTAGGTAGTGTTCCGTAACTCCGCTGTAGAACTGCGCTAGTTGTAAAGGGCGACGGCTGTTGATTGTAAAGCCTTCTGTATCTTGGAATCTGCAATGTGTAACTCAGCAATTGGACTACAGCGTGCTTCTCGGCTGTAATATGGATGCGAATCCCTTTGGATAACGACATCCGAAGGTAGTACGGACAAGTTACGAATACAAGACGCCTGTGCAAGGGGAAAAGCACCAGAAGACCTCGTGCATCAGATAAGTAGAACAAGTCTGAGCAAGTTTCGTTCGGAGTTTCAGGAAATATGTAAGACGGACGAGTCCAGATCTAGCAATGCCACGACTATTTAGAGGGCGTTACGAAGGAGACTTCAACTGAGGCCGTACCGACTGCATCTGTTACAAGCCCTAAAGCCTGAAGATAATGTGACGCACGATAACTTCTGAAAAAAAGTGCTGATCATTGAAGATAATGATTTTTATAGTCGTTACGATCTTTAGTGATGAAACCTCATTTCATTTTAGTGAAACAGTAAATATGCATAATGTCCTATTTCAAGATCTGAATATACACAAATATTCTCCCTCCCTGAACTGCGAAATAGGATTGTTGTAGCAGTGGACCAGATATACTAGCTTCAGTGTGGGAAGAAACTGACTACAAACTAAATGTTTGCCATGTCACAACGGTATCCCACATCGAACACTTGTAACCTGCGACAAAAGTGTGTTTGAGTTACCGTTCCTTTAAGATATCTCATTCCTGCATTGTGTATATAATAGAAGATACATACACTTATATCATTAGAACATCCTGTATATAGCAGGAATTATCAAGGATTCGAAGAAGTGAACGTTGTTTGAATATTGGTCTCACTTATGAATATAGTGTAGGAAATTCAAATGGATTATTTAATACAAAACAATTTTGACAAGTGAAGTAATTTAAATACTGATTTAAGTTTTATAAGCTACAACAGAATCTACGTATTTTCAGGTTTAAATATAAATGCTGTAACAAACCATGCATGCACTAATGCTTTACTAAGTAGGCTCATGCATGAATCTATAGAACGGATTACGAATACTATAGAGCTACCTGAGTATTCTTGGTGGAAGACAAGCTTATAAAATTCACTCTTTCGATGACTCGTCAGTTTAAAATTACAGTAATACTTTACTTTAAGAAGGGAGCGAGTTCAGAAATTATTTATGTAAGCACGATAATGCGAATTTTGCGAGACTTACTGACTGACATATTTTATTGGAGAATGTTATATAACAAATTGTGCGAACGGGGAAAAGTTAATGGATTTTGTTTTAGATTTTTATTTCCAGAAAATTTCCAGGTACTCGAATTTAATGTAAAAATTAGGAAGCTCATATATGAACGTCACTCAGAATTTGGAAGTCATTTTCTAATTCTAATGATACAAATTTAAGACGATCCAAACGTTACGTAAGACAACGCATAGTCGAAAAGTCTAAAGATGATAGTTCAGTACAGACTGATAAACTGGGAACTCTAAATAGATACTTTACAAGCTCCAATCGTATCAGAAATCAGTTTAAAGATGTTATATTACATTGTCCAGGACAATATGGTATAAACATACCGAAATTACATTATTTGATATTTCTCATTTTAACATGGATACTTACGGGATTATGTAAAATTCCTTCTTGTAGGCACAAGATTGCTTCATTAATAAATCTGCTTGCCATTCGTAGCTGACGATCTTCAACAGACGTTGAGCCTTTGGGCTCCAATGAATACTTCTTTATAAGATCCACAGCTTCTTCATTCACTGGTCGGTCTTTCACGCCAGGCTCATATACGTATACACCCTTTCCAGATTTTCTACCTAAAATAGAACACTTCTACTGAAAACTGCAATCTATCATATAAGAGTTTTCTAAAACATAACGACTGTACATAATTAGTAAAGGAAAAGATATTCTCTTTATATATCTTTATGGACTTTATTGTTTTCATACTACTTTTCAATAAATCAAATAATAAAGTATTGAACTTACAACTGTTAAGCTTAAAAAAAAAAATCTTATCACAAAGTCCTGAATTAAAAAAATACATGACACATACTAAAGACAAGGACCATACAAGGACTGTACAATAAGTTTGACTTCCAACCCTCTAATTTTATTATTAATTGTTGTACGTGCACAAATGTACCCTCAAACAAAAGTATGATCCTTCTATTTTACAATTTTTTTTTTAGGTCACACCACTGACAACGATGCGGACGCAGAATTAGTGATGGACTACAAGAACATCCGGTTAAAACGGTGTGCTGTCATCGAATTCCTGACTGTGGAAGGTGTGACATCCATCAACATTCGTTGTATGAGTACTGTATATGGGAAAGCATGTGTGGACATTACCACAGCGGGTTTGGACTGTGCGCACAGAGAATCCAACCATATCGTGTCTATATGACAAGGATAGCAGTGAACGGTCAACGACTGCATTTACTGCAGAGAAAGTGGGACAGGTTGACGCACTGGTTCGCGGTTAAACAGAGGGTGATTGCAGACAATAATGACACATCACTCGGAACACTGAATCACATCATACGCGACGGGCTTGGGTTCAAGAAAGTGTGTTCAAGGTGGATTCCGCGTCAGCTTACAGTGGAAGTGAAAAAGCCCGTAAAAACCCGTATATGCACAATTTGTTCCCTTTCAACCACAAAGAAGATGCCTTTCTTAAGCGCCTTGTAACTGGGGCAAGTCCTAAGCTTATCACTTCGAGTCTCAGACTAAACTTCAGTCCATGGAGTAGATCAACCCTCTCCCTGTCCTAAACAGTTCAAAACGGAGCCATCAGAAGGGGAACTAATTGTCACGATCTTTTGAGACAGTGAATGTGTGGTGCTGGTTGGTTTTTGTTTTTTTAACGTGGCGCCACTATCAATTCCAAGCATTACATACAGACACTAACACTATGTGCACGTCTGCGTAGTTCGTCCTCACAAAAATACAATCCACCAACACAACACACAAGCTGAAAGACCACTGCCGCGTTACAGGAAATCCAATTTGGTGATGTTTAGCTGTACTCATCTTACAGCCCCCCTGAGACGTTTGGCTGTTCCTAACCTTTAAGGGGGGGCGCGGTGGCTCAGTGGTAGAGCGTTCACCTCTGGTGCTTGGAGTCCCGGGTTCGATCCCAGCCCCCGCCAAGTGAACTTTGTGGTGGACAAACACCGTGCTCGTGGGTTTTCTCGGGGTTCTCCCGTTTCCTCCCACTTTATTCATTCCACCATTTCACTCATCTCTCATTATCACCGTCTCCTTTAGCCTAACAGGCATAATCGTGGGACGTAAAACTCAAAGATTTCATTTCATTTCATTTTTCCTAACCTTTAAGGAACAAATCTAAAAGGACAGCGTTTCGAATCCAACATGGAGGCTATCAAGGCTCTTGGTGTCGTCAGCAACCGGTCTCATTCTTCACCAATGCCATGCAACAACTAGTGCACCGTTGGCGCACGTGCGTCGACGCTGGCAAGGACTATATTGAAAAGTGAAAGACTTCTTGAAAAGCAGAAGATTCAAGCTTTCGTTTGAGGGTAAAATTATTCGCGTACAACAATTAATAAAAAGTTAAGAGGGTTGGAGATTAAATTTACTGAACAATTTTAGTACTATATCATTCCCGCTCATGTGAAGTTATCGTGGAAAATATCCTTAGGTTTTCTCGTTGTTCTCTCCCAGTCTCCTTCTTCATAATGAGTTTTAAATCTAAGTCTAGCGTAAATTAACCCAGAAACCTCTAGTTTCTAATCTCCAAAAATCCCCACATACCCCCTCCCCCTACACACACATACACAGAAAAACAACTTTCTTTCACATCCGAAAACTGTAAATTCACACAAATCATTGATCTTCCTCCATTCAACGAGTTTACCCACAATTAACAACTAAGTAGCTTCCCAGTGCCGAAAAGGGATATACTCAATGAAAATAGTTAATCACTTCCCGTTTCCGCAATTAGTTCCCGTACAGTCACTTTATAATTACTTTGCAGCCAGAAAAAATTTACATCTTTCATGAAAATAATTATGGTCGAAAGCAGGTGCTTTCCTCCCATTCATGAAAACAATTTGTCCCTCTCCTATATTTGAATTTTCACTTAGACTTCCCTATAATTATCTCACAATCAAAACCTAGCTAAATCGCTCCCTCGTACTAGAAAAGCGGTAAGCAGAAAATTCTAAAACATCAGAAAATTCTATAACATCGGTAAACAGTTTTCAACGTAATTTTTTTTTTACAACACTGAGAAGTTCAAATAAGAGTTGCTTTCTTTGCTCTCTCTTTAGTGTGCAAATAACATTAATACTAAACTGTGTCCCGCAGCCCACGAAAGACCCAGCCCGTATAAAAAAGCAAACACAGTTGAACAGCGTATCGATTAACAATGCTATTATTTCTAACTTTCCTGGCTCACAATCCGCTACTTCTTTATTCAAGTAACTTCCATCTTGTCCCCAAAATACTAAATATCAAAAGATCTTGAGCCTTTATAAGGAGTCGAACGCGGGATCACAAATACAGAAGACAGCATGTTAGCCCATAAGGGACGAACGAGCTCAAGCCATGTTTATGCCCGACATAAACAATGATAACGATGAGTGAAATGATAATAAATTCGTACCGGGGAGTTTAGTTTAGTTAGCCAATATGGAACTCTCATTAGAAATAATTACATTTGCAAATTTAGTATATCAGCTAATAACATATTCAGTATCATGTCTAGATTCTGCAATCCAACTATCTTGGAGGCGAAATAATGTAACTCTGAAGGGGCTCTTATCTGTGAATTAATCCTGAATAATGGCCTGTGCGCAAGCTAATTGACTGGATCCAAATCTCTTCTGTTCGTAACCACAGGTATTCATCCTTCATAACCACGGTATTGAGTCAAGATAAAATTAATTACTAAATAACGTTAAATTAGGAGAATAATCGTTGTTTCTTTAATTTTAACAACACGCAGCCAATACACGAGAAAGAAGCACTATTAACTTACCAAGAAAGCCTTGGGTAACTAATTCCTTCAGAAGATTTGGATCACCTCCGCTGAATCGTTCGCCAAACGCGGTGCCCAAATCCTTCGCCACATGAGCGGCAACATCCAATCCGACTTCATCAGCCAAAGTTGCTCCGCCAACAGGAAAGCCAAAAGATTTAGTCAACTTATCAAGGTCCTTGGGACCCACTCCTTCCTATAAGAATATTTAGAGTTAATATACAAACTGAGTAGCATTTATCGCCGAACACTGTTCAAAATTAATGCATGGGAAAAATTACATTTACGAAAACTTATGACAATAGAATCATATGTCTAAAATCTTTTTTTCTTTATCTTTATTAATGCATGAAATGGGAACTTCATGACCTTCACATATGAAGTTTCAAGGTCTTTATCACAACATCGTTAATGTCCTGCATTAAAATAAATAAATAAATACAGTGCTTTGTAATATTTCAATTGTCTGCAATACAGAAGATTTTATTCCTGAACTCAGAATCTCTTAATTTTAAGACTGACTACAATAACGTACCTTACAAAGCAACATAAGAAACAAGTAACTGAACAGTTCATCTGAACTTATAAACTTGTATGAATTATTTCACTAGCTTGAACACAAATCATACCTCCATTTCCCCAGTGATTTACTTGAAGAAAACTTATCACCTTGAGTTTTCAACTTTACACTGTGGGTATATTTTTACTTTTAAAAAATAAATACAAATAATATAATTTTAACAATAAGGTAAAGCTCTTACTTGTAAAAATCCTTTAAAAAAATTCTTCTATAAATGATAAAAACCATCCGCTTAACACTGAAATTTGCATTGTTACACTTATAGGGAACAAAGCAAAACACGAGTGTGTTGCGTTTATAAACGCCATCATTTTCTTATTTAAGGATTTAATACACTAAAAACTCTATAATGAATAAAAACTGAGACCTCTTTCTGAGAATAGCATTGATATTTCATTACAAAGTTCTGATTGATGGAATTTAACGTATGTTTCCAGCGTCGAGTTTACGCAAGACCGAATCTACAATTTAAAGCAGAACTGAACCTATTTTGGTTTGTATGCGAGCAAGTATTTTACCAGGAATATCCGGGACCGTGCATCTTAGCCACTTGGGCGGAAAAGAAAAAAAAAAATAAATAAATAGATAAATAAATAAAATGTGTGTTTCTTTCCCTTAAATTCTGATTGTTTCCCTTATTTGTATCTTCGGGTACGACGAGAAAGCCATTCCACTAACTCTCAAAACAAACATTGCAGGGATAAAAACTATTTTTTTTTTTTTCCTACCGAGTTGACAAAGTCTTTCAAATATGTATATAAAAAGGAGGTGAGAGGCAGCTTCCTTTGCTGAAATATCCACTATTATTGGAGTTACTTCCAGAAACTGCCAATACATAGCTGATAAGCTCGTCCACCTCTAATTTGCATTTTCAATGCCATTATCTGGTATGTTTGAGTCCAATCTACTTACTTCCGTAGATCAGAATAATGTTTAACGATTGCGGATAATCAGGATAATATTAAACGTATCAACAGGACAAATTAAATAGACAAAACTATGAGCAGATGGATATATCGAACTTGGATAACTAATAAAAAATATATTTTTAGATATTACAGCATATTCGACTGGGTTGTCCCTGCATAAGAATAATTTTGGCCAAGTTCACTACCGATCTCAAAAGTGAATATGTTTGGCTAGGAATAAACTGAACAGTGTAATGGTTAGTGCACCGCCACAATAAGCTGGAGGTCCGATCTTCCATTCTGCAGCCTAGTCGCATCTTGCACTTTTAGACCTTGACTGTTATTTATACTTTAAAAAAAAAAAAAAAAAAAAAAAAAAAAAAAAAAAAAAAAAAAAAAAAAAAGTCTAAATAAAAAAAGAAGGAAGTAAAAGTACACTCTTATTTCTCTACGATTATTTAGACTATGCAACTTGTAAACATTTCTTTCACCTGCAGAAGACGGACTGCTTCAGCCAACATTGGAGCAAGGATACGTGTGGTGTAAAAGCCTGGTCCATCCTTTACAGTTATGACCACTTTTCCTTGCTTCAGGCCAACCTCTACTGCAGTTGCAGCTGTGTCCTGAGAAGTCTTATCCGTTGTAATAATTTCTAACAACTGCATTTT